>NW_028319529.1:359460-718920 GCF_062004578.1 Staurois parvus | reverse complement strand
GAGGTCCCTGCTAAGATCAGGCATACTTGACCCCGTTCTCAGGTTGCTGAGATGTTACAAAAGCATGATGATGCTCAAATGCAGCAGAGTGCCAGTACTAGTGCTGCTCTACATTTTGATGAAAAGGTGAGCACCAGTGGCCTAGTACATCTTGGTCTTTTTATACCAGCACTGCAGTATCACTTGGTGACGTAGCGAGTCCCATAAGTGCAGTACAAGCTGGTGCGGTGGCGAGCACAAGTAGTTTCCTGCAGCCACCAAGAATTCCCACACAGGCCCAAAGAGCCTCTAGTGTCCTTCTGGATGTGTTTGCAAATCCTGATTGGCAGCCCACAAATTCTGCAGCACCCTTACTTCCCCCATTCACTGCTCAACCCAGAATTCAGGTGGAAACAGCAAATTTAAATACTCCCCCTAATTTTTTGGAGCTGTTTTTCAAGGAAGATCTGTATGCATTGATTATGGATCAAAGCAATTTATATGCACAACAGTTTATCGCCGCCAACCCAGATTCAAACCTTGCCAGACCATTTGCATGGAAACCCATTATGGTTTCCAAATTTAAAGCTTTTTTGGGCCTAACCCTCAACATGGGATTACTAACAAAAGTCAGTTGCGGTTGTATTGGTCCACAGACCCAATTCATCATATGCCTATGTTCTCCGCTGCCATGACCAGGCATAGCTATGAGAGTATAATGTGTTTTATGCATTTCAACGACAACACACTCTATCATACTCGGGGTGACCCTGAATTTGACCAGCTCCACAAAATTCAGCCCCTCATAAATCACCTTAATCAAAAATTTGCAGATATCTATTCTCAGCAAAACATCTGCATTGATGAGTCCCTCATTAATTTTTCTGGCCGCCTTTCATTCAAACAATTCTCCCCAGCAAGCGTGCCAGATATGGTGTCAAGGTGTATAAGACCTGTGAGAGTGCAACAGTTTCGGATTTACGGGAGCCCCCCGGATGCCCAGACTACATGGGGAGCAGTGGCAAGATAGTTTTGGACTTGGTGTCATTCTTTTTCCATATGGGGCACCAGATATACCTGGCCAATTTTTATTCAAGCGTGCCACTATTTAAATATTTGTACAATCTTGGAATTGGCACATGTGGCACCATGCAACCTAATCGGCAGGGCTTCCCCCAACGGCTTAGAAATACCCATCTTAGAAAGGGGGAAAAAGCCTGCTTGAGAAATGAGGAATTGCTTTCAGTTAAGTGGAAGGACAAACGGGATGTTTTCATCCTGTCTTCCATTTATGCAGATACGACCATCCAAATTACCACGGCAGCTGGTGTTGTTGAGAAGTCCCTCTGTGTCCACGACTATAACATTAGCATGGGAGGGGTGGACTTCAATGACCATATGATGAAGCCGTACTTAGTTTCCTGAATAGCCAGACGCTGGTACAAAAAAGTGTCTGTTTATCTATTTCAATTGGCTCTATATAATGTTTTTGTGCTCTACAAAGCAACTGGACGAAGTGGATCCTTCCTAAAATTCCAGGAAGAGACCATTACGGCCCTTTTGTATACAGAAGGTGCTATGCCCCAAACCCCCAACCCAGATGCAGTTAGCCGGCTGCATGAGAGGCCATTCCTTGTACCCTAACCCAAAAGGCACCCCAAAAAAGATGTGTCTGTAGCAGACATGGAATTAGGCTTGACACTCACTTTTTTTGTTCCTCCTGTCATGACCAACCTGGTCTCTGCCTCCAGGACTGCTTCCGTCACTACCACACACTAGTGGAGTATTAATATAGGGTACAGCATGGCACAGTTCAGGGCAAATATTTATACAGGGTCTCGAAAGATATTAGGTAGTCAGTAAACTGGCTATCGCATTTGGAGAGACCCTACAATCTGTTTTAAAAAGTTAAAGTTTAAAAAAATAAAACTAAAAACAAAAATATAAAAAATACAAATCCCCCCCAAAATTAAAAATTTTAAAAAACAAAAATAGTTAGTTTTTTTTGTCATTGTTGTTACTGTTCTACTGTTACACTTTTACTGTTTTATTGTTGACCATTGTTGTTTTCTTTGCAGGAATGCTTTCAGCTGCAGTGCCAACTTGTTTATTCTGACAGCAACAGGGTCTTGCTCTCAGAATACACATAGGTAGGTGTGTGCAGTGCTGCTGGATGAGATTTTTCATCCGCAGTTAAAAAAAAGCATGTATGCCGAAGCATGGGGGCCTGGGGTGGCCAGTGGGTGGATGGCCCCTATGCTTCGGCATATATATTTTATAATATTTGTTGACACATTTCATGTGTGCCCACCATTAGAAGTGGGTGGATGCAGGGAGGTATATTCTAATGGTGGGCATACCACACACTTTTTCAGGCAGAGATTTCTTCTTTTTTTTTCCATTCAGCCCACAGGCTGCATAAAAAAAAAAGAACATAGCATATACACCCAACAAGGACCAGCAACATACTGGTACATTACTGGACTTTGAATGGATATACCAGGATGATGCCTACAGACACAGGCATCATCCTGGTATTGTTTTTTTCAGTCAGCGATTGGCTTTCATGTAAAAGCAATCCTAGTGGCTAATTAGCTTCAGGATTGCTTTTATAAGCAGCGGGAGAAGATGCCCCCTCCCCCGCTGCCTTCCACAGCCTTCTCGGGGACTCCCGTGCCATCGGGGGAACCTGAGAGAAATTATCCGATGTTTCTGCCAGCTGACCATAGAGTTGATTGGAGACCAGAATGGTTCAAATCATCTCTATAGTCTAAGAAATCGGAAGGTACGAGCATTTCACCACTTCAGTTTCGCAGGATATAAACAGCGTCATTTGTAAATTGGTCCCACCGATCTTGATGAGATTAGATAATCTAAGGGCAGAGGAGATATCTAGAGTCTGATAGACCCCAGATTTCTCAAAAAAGAATATATGACAATGCCCATTGAAGTTATAGGGGATATTTGAATTCCCTGTGAAAGCATTAAAAGTGATAAAAAAAAAATGAAAGGGACAGTGTCAAAATAATTTAAAAAATCAAAATAACTTAAAAAAAAGTACCCTCACTCTGCCGCATGCACATGCACGTGCTTACGTGAGCGTTGACCTTATGCCAGTATGTAAACAGTGGTTGCACCATGCATGTGAGGTATCACTACAAATGTCAGATCAAGGGCAGTAATTCTAACACTAGACCTCCTCTGTAAATCTAAAATGGAAGCTTGTAAAGGCTTTTAAACTTTGCCTATGGATATTAAAAATGTATGCAGTTTGTCGCCACTGCACAGGGCATTTGCAGTTTTAAAGCATGTCATATTTGGTATCTATTTACTCAGCATAGCATCAACTTTTATACGTTACCAAATAATTGGCCAATATATTGTGTTTTTGTGCATTAAAAGTAAAAAAAGTGTATTTAATTAAAAAATTTGCATTTGAAAAATCACTGCTCAAGTACTATGTAACATACAAAAATTGCAGCACCCGCCGTTTTATTGACTAGGGTGTCTGCTTTAAAAAATATATAATGTTTGGGGGTTAAATGTAATTTCCTAGCAAAAAATACTGATTTGTTTTTATGTGAACAAAAATGTCAGAAAAGGCTTGGTCTTCAGGTCATTTGTTGCCACAAGTTTTTGGAAAATGAAGAAAGAAAACAAAAACATATTTTTTCTTTTCTTTTTTCATATTTCAAAACTTTGTGAGAAAATATGAGATCTGTAAAATGTTCACCATGCCTCTTCTTAAATTCCTTGGGGTGTCTACTTTCCAAAAAGGGGTCATTTGGGGGGGTTAGTGCTATCCTGGCATTTCAGGGCCTCCGAAACTGTGATAGGTATTGAGGAAGTGAAATGAGGAAGTTACGCACCTTCAGGCTTTCAAAGTGATCATTGGATTTCAGGCTCCTGTATGTGGCTAGGCTCCCAAAAAGTCTCACACATGTGGTATCCCCATACTCGGTAGAAGTATCAGAATGTATTTTGGGGTGTAATTCCACATATACCCATGGCTTGTGTGAGAAATATATAATTTAAATGACAACTCTGCAGAAAAAAAAAATGTTTTTGTCATTTTGCAAAAACCTTTGGAAAAAAATAAATCTTCCATGGACTCAATATGCCTCTCAGCAGATTGCTTAGGGTGTCTACTTTCCGAAAAGGAATCATTTGGGGGGTGGGGGCATTTTATATCCAGCATTAGAAGTTTATGCCACACATCATTCACTCTTCTAACCATCTGAAGACCAAGCCATACCATAGTTTGTAGATGCTAAAGCCTATAACTAGAGATGAGCGAAGAAATGAAAAATTCGATTCGACTGATTCGGCGAATTCGTGGACAATATTCGATTCGAGTCGAATAAATTCGCTGTGAATTTAACTTAAAAAAGGGTGTTTCTAGGCTTCAGAGAGACTTAATATTAGTGCAGAACACTGTACCTTTAATTTAAATGCCCTTGGAGTCTGCTGGGGAAGAGAAATAATACTGTCTGTCAGTATGACATGCAGATGAGTGCCGTCGATCTTAGAATCACTGCACACTTCACTCCTTTGGCCAGTCACGGGGCCAAAACCAGTGTTTGGAGCCACAGTGTGGCGGTGGAGGCAGCAGCAATGGGAGGCCATACAGCAACCTATGACAAAATGGAAACCAGCAGGAGCGTGAGGAGACCTGAAAGTGGCACATGGCAGAGTGGGAGCAATGGGAGGCGGTACAGGGACCCAGGTCACACTGTGGGCCCAGCAGCAGCGTGACCAGGCGGTACGGGGGCCCATGGCCGATATGGGGCTTGGTGGCACCTATGGAAGGCCTGTAATCTGCCAGCAACCTATGACAAAATGGACAACCGCAGGAGTGTGAGGAGATTTCAAAGTGGCACATGGCAGAGTGGAAGCAATGGGAGGCCGTACAGGGACCCAGGTCACACTGTGGGCTCAGCAGCAGCGTGACCAGGAGGTACGGGGGCCCATGGTCGATATGGGGCCTGGCGGCACCTATGGAAGGCCGCTAATCTGCCAGCAACCTATGACAAAATGGAAAACCGCAGGAGTGTAAGGAGACCTCAAAGTGGCACATGGCAGAGTGGAAGCAATGGGAGGCCGTACAGGGACCCAGGTCACACTGTGGGACCAGCAGCAGCGTGACCAGGAGGTACGGGGGCCCATGGCCGATATGGGGCCTGGCGGCACCTATGGAAGGCCGCTAATCTGCCAGCAACCTATGACAAAATGGAAAACCGCAGGAGTGTAAGGAGACCTCAAAGTGGCACATGGCAGAGTGGAAGCAATGGGAGGCCGTACAGGGACCCAGGTCACACTGTGGGACCAGCAGCAGCGTGACCAGGAGGTACGGGGGCCCATGGCCGATATGGGGCCTGGCGTAACCTATGGAAGGCCGCTAATCTGCCAGCACCCTATGACAAAATGGAACCCTGGGCTGGGGCAGGCAGAACCGCCGTATCTTTATCACGTTTTTCACAGGCCACCGAATGGCGACGCTGCATATGCTGACGCAACGCTGTAGTCCCAACATGGGCCCCCTGGCCACGCTTGACTTTCTGGCCACATAGTCGACATACGGCTACGTTTACTTCCTCGGGCGGATTGACGAAAACTTGCCACACCGCCGAGTAGGAAACTTTGCACCCGCTACTCCTCACTGGCTGACTGCTACTTCCTCCGTGCACACCGGCACCACTACTGGCTGTGGTGGTAGGCTGCAGTGGAGCTGCTGCTCTACTCCGTGGCCGTTTGCCTCCACTGACACAGCTGCGACCCTGCTGCCTCCTGGCAGCAGCAATGGGAGGCCGTACAGGGACCCAGGTCACACTGTGGGCCCAGCAGCAGCGTGACCAGGCGGTACGGGGGCCCATGGCCGATATGGGGCCTGGCGGCACCTATGGGAGGCCGCTAATCTGCCAGCAACCTATGACAAAATGGACAACCGCAGGAGTGTGAGGAGATTTCAAAGAGGTACATGGCAGAGTGGAAGCAATGGGAGGCCGTACAGGGACCCAGGTCACACTGTGGGACCAGCATCAGCGTGAACAGGCGGTACGGGGGCCCATGGCCGATTTGACCTCATTCATCCCATAGTCCTGCCGACTCACGAATAGCGTGGCCTCCTCAAAGGGCCTGAGCAAGCGCAGGTGTCACACATGAGCTGACAATGGCTGACATCTAAGTTACACAGGGAGTACCTTTATCCGCTTTTAACATCAGGAAATCTGTGATGGCCTTTAGCTGTTCGTAAAGGCGGTCTAACATATGTAGGGTTGAATTACACCTTGTTGCAACGTCACAGCATGAGGAGTCGGTACGGGGGCCCATGGCAGATTACATGTCTGGCAGCAGCAATGGGAGGCCCGTAATCTGCCAGCACCCTATGTCAAAAAATTCAACACACCAGCAGTGTGAGGAGACCTGAAAGTGGCACATGGCAGCAGAGTGTGGCGATGGAGACAGCAGCAATGGGAGGCCGTACAGGGACCCATGA
This sequence comes from Staurois parvus, assembly GCF_062004578.1. Classification (NCBI taxonomy): domain Eukaryota; kingdom Metazoa; phylum Chordata; class Amphibia; order Anura; family Ranidae; genus Staurois; species Staurois parvus. The sequence goes on along the minus strand of NW_028319529.1, from coordinate 712,445 downwards.
GAGACTCTGGACCTAGCAGCAGCATGAGGAGGCGGTATATAGGGGCCTATGGCAGATTAGGGGCCTGGCAGCAGCTATGGGAAGCCCGTAATCTGCCTGCACCCTATGTCAAAAAATTAAACACACCAGCAGTGTGAAGAGACCTGAAAGTGGCACATGGCAGCAGAGTGTGGCGATGGAGACAGCAGCAATGGGAGGCCGTACAGGGACCCATGAGAGACTCTAGACTTGGCAGCAGCATGAGGAGGCGGTATATAGGGGCCCATGGCAGATTAGGGGCCTGGCAGCAGCTATGTGAGGCCCGTAATCTGCCTGCACCCTATGTCAAAAAATTTAACACACCAGCAGTGTGAAGAGACCTGAAAGTGGCACATGGCAGCAGAGTGTGGCGATGGAGACAGCAGCAATGGGAGGCCGTACAGGGACCCATGAGAGACTCTGGACTTGGCAGCAGCATGAGGAGGCGGTATATAGGGGCCCATGGCAGATTAGGGGCCTGGCAGCAGCTATGTGAGGCCCGTAATCTGCCTGCACCCTATGTCAAAAAATTAAACACACCAGCAGTGTGAAGAGACCTGAAAGTGGCACATGGCAGCAGAGTGTGGCGATGGAGACAGCAGCAATGGGAGGCCGTACAGGGACCCATGAGAGACTCTAGACTTGGCAGCAGCATGAGGAGGCGGTATATAGGGGCCCATGGCAGATTAGGGGCCTGGCAGCAGCTATGTGAGGCCCGTAATCTGCCTGCACCCTATGTCAAAAAATTAAACACACCAGCAGTGTGAAGAGACCTGAAAGTGGCACATGGCAGCAGAGTGTGGCGATGGAGACAGCAGCAATGGGAGGCCGTACAGGGACCCATGAGAGACTCTGGACTTGGCAGCAGCATGAGGAGGCGGTATATAGGGGCCCATGGCAGATTAGGGGCCTGGCAGCAGCTATGTGAGGCCCGTAATCTGCCTGCACCCTATGTCAAAAAATTAAACACACCAGCAGTGTGAAGAGACCTGAAAGTGGCACATGGCAGCAGAGTGTGGCGATGGAGACAGCAGCAATGGGAGGCCGTACAGGGACCCATGAGAGACTCTAGACTTGGCAGCAGCATGAGGAGGCGGTATATAGGGGCCCATGGCAGATTAGGGGCCTGGCAGCAGCTATGTGAGGCCCGTAATCTGCCTGCACCCTATGTCAAAAAATTAAACACACCAGCAGTGTGAAGAGACCTTAAAGTGGCACATGGCAGAGTGTGGCGATGGAGACAGCAGCAATGGGAGGCCGTACAGGGACCCATGAGAGACTCTGGACTTGGCAGCAGCATGAGGAGGCGGTATATAGGGGCCCATGGCAGATTAGGGGCCTGGCAGCAGCTATGTGAGGCCCGTTATCTTGCAGCACCCTATGTCAAAAAATTAAACACACCAGCAGTGTGAAGAGACCTGAAAGTGGCACATGGCAGCAGAGTGTGGCGATGGAGACAGCAGCAATGGGAGGCCGTACAGGGACCCATGAGAGACTCTGGACTTGGCAGCAGCATGAGGAGGCGGTATATAGGGGCCCATGGCAGATTAGGGGCCTGGCAGCAGCTATGTGAGGCCCGTAATCTGCCTGCACCCTATGTCAAAAAATTAAACACACCAGCAGTGTGAAGAGACCTGAAAGTGGCACATGGCAGCAGAGTGTGGCGATGGAGACAGCAGCAATGGGAGGCCGTACAGGGACCCATGAGAGACTCTGGACTTGGCAGCAGCATGAGGAGGCGGTATATAGGGGCCCATGGCAGATTAGGGGCCTGGCAGCAGCTATGTGAGGCCCGTTATCTTGCAGCACCCTATGTCAAAAAATTAAACACACCAGCAGTGTGAAGAGACCTGAAAGTGGCACATGGCAGCAGAGTGTGGCGATGGAGACAGCAGCAATGGGAGGCCGTACAGGGACCCATGAGAGACTCTGGACTTGGCAGCAGCATGAGGAGGCGGTATATAGGGGCCCATGGCAGATTAGGGGCCTGGCAGCAGCTATGTGAGGCCCGTTATCTTGCAGCACCCTATGTCAAAAAATTAAACACACCAGCAGTGTGAAGAGACCTGAAAGTGGCACATGGCAGCAGAGTGTGGCGATGGAGACAGCAGCAATGGGAGGCCGTACAGGGACCCATGAGAGACTCTAGACTTGGCAGCAGCATGAGGAGGCGGTATATAGGGGCCCATGGCAGATTAGGGGCCTGGCAGCAGCTATGTGAGGCCCGTAATCTGCCTGCACCCTATGTCAAAAAATTTAACACACCAGCAGTGTGAAGAGACCTGAAAGTGGCACATGGCAGCAGAGTGTGGCGATGGAGACAGCAGCAATGGGAGGCCGTACAGGGACCCATGAGAGACTCTGGACTTGGCAGCAGCATGAGGAGGCGGTATATAGGGGCCCATGGCAGATTAGGGGCCTGGCAGCAGCTATGTGAGGCCCGTAATCTGCCTGCACCCTATGTCAAAAAATTAAACACACCAGCAGTGTGAAGAGACCTGAAAGTGGCACATGGCAGCAGAGTGTGGCGATGGAGACAGCAGCAATGGGAGGCCGTACAGGGACCCATGAGAGACTCTGGACTTGGCAGCAGCATGAGGAGGCGGTATATAGGGGCCCATGGCAGATTAGGGGCCTGGCAGCAGCTATGTGAGGCCCGTAATCTGCCTGCACCCTATGTCAAAAAATTAAACACACCAGCAGTGTGAAGAGACCTGAAAGTGGCACATGGCAGCAGAGTGTGGCGATGGAGACAGCAGCAATGGGAGGCCGTACAGGGACCCATGAGAGACTCTAGACTTGGCAGCAGCATGAGGAGGCGGTATATAGGGGCCCATGGCAGATTAGGGGCCTGGCAGCAGCTATGTGAGGCCCGTAATCTGCCTGCACCCTATGTCAAAAAATTAAACACACCAGCAGTGTGAAGAGACCTTAAAGTGGCACATGGCAGAGTGTGGCGATGGAGACAGCAGCAATGGGAGGCCGTACAGGGACCCATGAGAGACTCTGGACTTGGCAGCAGCATGAGGAGGCGGTATATAGGGGCCCATGGCAGATTAGGGGCCTGGCAGCAGCTATGTGAGGCCCGTTATCTTGCAGCACCCTATGTCAAAAAATTAAACACACCAGCAGTGTGAAGAGACCTGAAAGTGGCACATGGCAGCAGAGTGTGGCGATGGAGACAGCAGCAATGGGAGGCCGTACAGGGACCCATGAGAGACTCTGGACTTGGCAGCAGCATGAGGAGGCGGTATATAGGGGCCCATGGCAGATTAGGGGCCTGGCAGCAGCTATGTGAGGCCCGTAATCTGCCTGCACCCTATGTCAAAAAATTAAACACACCAGCAGTGTGAAGAGACCTGAAAGTGGCACATGGCAGCAGAGTGTGGCGATGGAGACAGCAGCAATGGGAGGCCGTACAGGGACCCATGAGAGACTCTGGACTTGGCAGCAGCATGAGGAGGCGGTATATAGGGGCCCATGGCAGATTAGGGGCCTGGCAGCAGCTATGTGAGGCCCGTTATCTTGCAGCACCCTATGTCAAAAAATTAAACACACCAGCAGTGTGAAGAGACCTGAAAGTGGCACATGGCAGCAGAGTGTGGCGATGGAGACAGCAGCAATGGGAGGCCGTACAGGGACCCATGAGAGACTCTGGACTTGGCAGCAGCATGAGGAGGCGGTATATAGGGGCCCATGGCAGATTAGGGGCCTGGCAGCAGCTATGTGAGGCCCGTTATCTTGCAGCACCCTATGTCAAAAAATTAAACACACCAGCAGTGTGAAGAGACCTGAAAGTGGCACATGGCAGCAGAGTGTGGCGATGGAGACAGCAGCAATGGGAGGCCGTACAGGGACCCATGAGAGACTCTAGACTTGGCAGCAGCATGAGGAGGCGGTATATAGGGGCCCATGGCAGATTAGGGGCCTGGCAGCAGCTATGTGAGGCCCGTAATCTGCCTGCACCCTATGTCAAAAAATTAAACACACCAGCAGTGTGAAGAGACCTGAAAGTGGCACATGGCAGCAGAGTGTGGCGATGGAGACAGCAGCAATGGGAGGCCGTACAGGGACCCATGAGAGACTCTGGACTTGGCAGCAGCATGAGGAGGCGGTATATAGGGGCCCATGGCAGATTAGGGGCCTGGCAGCAGCTATGTGAGGCCCGTTATCTTGCAGCACCCTATGTCAAAAAATTAAACACACCAGCAGTGTGAAGAGACCTGAAAGTGGCACATGGCAGCAGAGTGTGGCGATGGAGACAGCAGCAATGGGAGGCCGTACAGGGACCCATGAGAGACTCTGGACTTAGCAGCAGCATGAGGAGGCGGTATATAGGGGCCCATGGCAGATTAGGGGCCTGGCAGCAGCTATGTGAGGCCCGTAATCTGCCTGCACCCTATGTCAAAAAATTAAACACACCAGCAGTGTGAAGAGACCTGAAAGTGGCACATGGCAGCAGAGTGTGGCGATGGAGACAGCAGCAATGGGAGGCCGTACAGGGACCCATGAGAGACTCTAGACTTGGCAGCAGCATGAGGAGGCGGTATATAGGGGCCCATGGCAGATTAGGGGCCTGGCAGCAGCTATGTGAGGCCCGTAATCTGCCTGCACCCTATGTCAAAAAATTTAACACACCAGCAGTGTGAAGAGACCTGAAAGTGGCACATGGCAGCAGAGTGTGGCGATGGAGACAGCAGCAATGGGAGGCCGTACAGGGACCCATGAGAGACTCTGGACTTGGCAGCAGCATGAGGAGGCGGTATATAGGGGCCCATGGCAGATTAGGGGCCTGGCAGCAGCTATGTGAGGCCCGTAATCTGCCTGCACCCTATGTCAAAAAATTAAACACACCAGCAGTGTGAAGAGACCTGAAAGTGGCACATGGCAGCAGAGTGTGGCGATGGAGACAGCAGCAATGGGAGGCCGTACAGGGACCCATGAGAGACTCTGGACTTGGCAGCAGCATGAGGAGGCGGTATATAGGGGCCCATGGCAGATTAGGGGCCTGGCAGCAGCTATGTGAGGCCCGTTATCTTGCAGCACCCTATGTCAAAAAATTAAACACACCAGCAGTGTGAAGAGACCTGAAAGTGGCACATGGCAGCAGAGTGTGGCGATGGAGACAGCAGCAATGGGAGGCCGTACAGGGACCCATGAGAGACTCTGGACTTGGCAGCAGCATGAGGAGGCGGTATATAGGGGCCCATGGCAGATTAGGGGCCTGGCAGCAGCTATGTGAGGCCCGTTATCTTGCAGCACCCTATGTCAAAAAATTAAACACACCAGCAGTGTGAAGAGACCTGAAAGTGGCACATGGCAGCAGAGTGTGGCGATGGAGACAGCAGCAATGGGAGGCCGTACAGGGACCCATGAGAGACTCTAGACTTGGCAGCAGCATGAGGAGGCGGTATATAGGGGCCCATGGCAGATTAGGGGCCTGGCAGCAGCTATGTGAGGCCCGTAATCTGCCTGCACCCTATGTCAAAAAATTAAACACACCAGCAGTGTGAAGAGACCTGAAAGTGGCACATGGCAGCAGAGTGTGGCGATGGAGACAGCAGCAATGGGAGGCCGTACAGGGACCCATGAGAGACTCTGGACTTGGCAGCAGCATGAGGAGGCGGTATATAGGGGCCCATGGCAGATTAGGGGCCTGGCAGCAGCTATGTGAGGCCCGTTATCTTGCAGCACCCTATGTCAAAAAATTAAACACACCAGCAGTGTGAAGAGACCTGAAAGTGGCACATGGCAGCAGAGTGTGGCGATGGAGACAGCAGCAATGGGAGGCCGTACAGGGACCCATGAGAGACTCTGGACTTAGCAGCAGCATGAGGAGGCGGTATATAGGGGCCCATGGCAGATTAGGGGCCTGGCAGCAGCTATGTGAGGCCCGTAATCTGCCTGCACCCTATGTCAAAAAATTAAACACACCAGCAGTGTGAAGAGACCTGAAAGTGGCACATGGCAGCAGAGTGTGGCGATGGAGACAGCAGCAATGGGAGGCCGTACAGGGACCCATGAGAGACTCTAGACTTGGCAGCAGCATGAGGAGGCGGTATATAGGGGCCCATGGCAGATTAGGGGCCTGGCAGCAGCTATGTGAGGCCCGTAATCTGCCTGCACCCTATGTCAAAAAATTTAACACACCAGCAGTGTGAAGAGACCTGAAAGTGGCACATGGCAGCAGAGTGTGGCGATGGAGACAGCAGCAATGGGAGGCCGTACAGGGACCCATGAGAGACTCTGGACTTGGCAGCAGCATGAGGAGGCGGTATATAGGGGCCCATGGCAGATTAGGGGCCTGGCAGCAGCTATGTGAGGCCCGTAATCTGCCTGCACCCTATGTCAAAAAATTAAACACACCAGCAGTGTGAAGAGACCTGAAAGTGGCACATGGCAGCAGAGTGTGGCGATGGAGACAGCAGCAATGGGAGGCCGTACAGGGACCCATGAGAGACTCTGGACTTGGCAGCAGCATGAGGAGGCGGTATATAGGGGCCCATGGCAGATTAGGGGCCTGGAAGCAGCTATGTGAGGCCCGTAATCTGCCTGCACCCTATGTCAAAAAATTAAACACACCAGCAGTGTGAAGAGACCTGAAAGTGGCACATGGCAGCAGAGTGTGGCGATGGAGACAGCAGCAATGGGAGGCCGTACAGGGACCCATGAGAGACTCTGGACCTAGCAGCAGCATGAGGAGGCGGTATATAGGGGCCTATGGCAGATTAGGGGCCTGGCAGCAGCTATAGGAGGCCCGTAATCTGCCAGCACCCTATGTCAAAAAATTAAACACACCAGCAGTGTGAGGAGACCTGAAAGTGGCACATGTTTGAGGCATGATTCATGGCGGATTTAGTCAGTTGTGTCAGGAACTGGTGGTTTGAAATCCAGACTAATCCACGCCTGATTCATTTTCACAAACGTGAGTCTCTCCACACTTTGGGTGGACAGTCGTGTCCTCCGCGGAGTTACAATACCTCCTGCCGCACTAAACACGCGCTCCGATGCCACGCTACTGGCCGGGCATGACAGCCTTTCAAGGGCAAATTCAGCTAGTTGGGGCCAAAGGTCAAGTTTCGTTGCCCAGTAGTCAAGGGGATTGTCTACCTCGGTTGGCAGGGTGCTGTCCAAGTAGGCCCAAGCCTGTTGTTTGAGCTCCTGCTCCAGGTCCACCTGATGCTGCTGCTGCTGCTGCGGCTGGTTAGTAGTTTCCTCACTGCGCTGGTGAAGAAACATGGGGTCATGTGGCGTTGACATCTGTGCGCCACGTCTACCGCACCCTGACCAGCCATTGTTAACAGCATTTGTTCCAGGACGTGCAACAGAGGAATGACGTCGTTCATCCCATAGTCCTGCCGACTCACGAATAGCGTGGCCTCCTCAAAGGGCCTGAGCAAGCGGCAGGTGTCACGCATGAGCTGCCAATGGCTGACATCTAAGTTACACAGGGGAGTACCTTTATCCGCTTGTAACATCAGGAAATCGGTGATGGCCTTTCGCTGCTCGTAAAGGCGGTCTAACATGTGTAGGGTTGAATTCGACCTTGTTGCAACGTCGCAGATCAGGCGATGCTGTGGAATTCCGTTCTGCCGCTGCAGCTCAATGAGGGTGTTCTTTGCGGTGTAGGAATGGCTGAAATGCATGCACAGTTTACGTGACATTTTAAGGATGTCTTGCAGTGGGATGGTGGATTTTAGGAACCGCTTGACAACCAGATTGAACACGTGAGCCATGCATGGCGCATGGCACAACCTTCCTTGACGCAGAGCAGACACCATGTTCTTTCCGTTGTCAGTCAACATGGTTCCGATTTTTAGTTTGCGCGGAGACAGCCATCTGTCGATTTCTCTGTTCATTACACTCAGCAGTTCCTCCCCTGTGTGACTACGTTCGCCAAGGCATACCAGGTGCAGCACAGCGTGACACCGTTGCGCCCTGCACATGTGATATGCCGGTCGGGTAATGGGACTTGGCACGGGGGTGGCGGCTGAGGACACGGCGGAAAAAGAGGTGGTAGAGGCGGACATGCTTGCTGGACCAAGGACGTGCAAACGTGGAGGCAAAAGCGTCGTGACCTGTCCAAGTTGCTGGTGCGGCTGTGCCGGCACCACGTTCACCCAGTGGGCCGTAAATGACATGTACTGTCCCTGACCGTAGTTACAGCTCCACACGTCGGCGCTGCCGTGCACTTTGGCAGAGACCGACATGCTCAAAGACTGGCCCACCATCTCTTCTACATGTGAATGCAGGGCTGGCACTGCCTTTTGGGCAAAGAAATGACGGCTTGGCACTCTCCACCGCGGCGCGGCACAAGCCATCATTTCTCGGAAAGGTGCTGAGTCCACCAGTTGGAAAGGGAGGGACTGCAGCACCAGCAACTTGGACAGGAGGACGTTCAGCTTTTGCACCGTCGGGTGCGTGCTCGCAAACTGTTGTCTCTTGGATACGGATTCCAAGAAAGACTGTTGACGGAATCCGAGAAGAGGAGTAGCAGGAGAAGGAGCATCTGAACGAGCGGAAGATGCCAACGAGCGACAACTCCCCTCAGCAGAGGTGTTGGAGCCTTGACTGGCTGATAGAGGGCGATTGACGACGTCGGGTGACAGAGCAAGTAACGGAGCGGGTGATGGAGCGGGGGCTGGGGCAGGCAGAACCGCCGTATGTTTATCACGGTTTTCCCAGGCCACCGAATGGTGACGCTGCATATGCTGACGCAACGCTGTAGTCCCAACATGGGCCCCCTGGCCACGCTTGCATTTCTGGCCACATAGTCGACATACGGCTACGTTTACTTCCTCGGGCGGCTTGAGGAAAAATTGCCACACCACCGAGTAGGAAACTTTGCCCCCGCTACTCTTCACTGGCTGACTGCTACTTCCTCCGTGCGCACCGGCACCACTACTGGCCGTGGTGGTAGGCTGCAGTGGAGCTGGTGCTCTACTCCGTGGACGTTTGGCTCCACTGACACTGATGCGACCCTGCTGCCTCCTGGGCAACCCACCGACTGTTTCGCTCGCTGCCAAGCTGGCACCCTCTTCTCCTGATGATGCGGAAGAAATTGCCTGATGACGACGAGGCAGCCAAGTGCGATCAACCTCCTCATCATCAAGTACGGTCTCCGCCTCACTACTAGCCCCCTCGGCTGCGTCTGGGTCAGGAGACAGACCTGTCTCTAGACCGGCTACCGAGCCACTCTCCTCGCCAGTACTTGTTCGCTTGGCTGCTGAAAAGGCCGATGTCTCCCCCCGTTCCTGACCGCCCTCTGTTAGCTCTTCCTCACTGTACAGTGGGGCTGAGCCCACAGCATGCGATACTTCGCTTGGTGAGGGAACAGCAAAGGACAGGGGCAGGTAGAGGACACGTGATTTCAGTGGGCTTGCTCCCGGGCCATGCCAACTAACGGTTGTGTCTGACGTACCCACCGACCGTTGGCTGTAGGTGTCAGAGGTGACCTGGGAAGAGGAAGATGACCGAGCCAACCAATCAATGACGGCAGGGTTGTCGGTGGAGACACGACCGCTGGATGACACCGGGAGCACTGGCCTCTGGCTGCGAATACTGCTGCCTCGACCCCTTCCTCTGCTGCCACGTCTGCTCGCTCCTAAAACATTGCCTCCTCTGCCACTCCTCTGCATGTTGTCTGACATACTATTTAATTCAACGATTAGGTGTCCCTGAGTAACAATTCTCTGGCACTCAGTAACAATTCTGTCTGTCCCTGAGTATGAATTCTGTGGCCCTGAGTAACAATTCTGTGTCTGTGCGAGTAACAATTCTGTGTCTGTGCGAGTAACAATTCTGTGTCTGTGCAAGTAACAATTTTGTGTCTGTGCGAGTAACAATTCTCTGGCACTCAGTAACAATTCTGTCTGTCCCTGAGTAACAATTCTCTGGCACTCAGTAACAATTCTGTCTGTCCCTGAGTAACAATTCTCTGGCACTCAGTAACAATTCTGTCTGTCCCTGAGTATGAATTCTGTGGCCCTGAGTAACAATTCTGTGTCTGTGCGAGTAACAATTCTGTGTCTGTGCAAGTAACAATTTTGTGTCTGTGCGAGTAACAATTCTCTGGCACTCAGTAACAATTCTGTCTGTCCCTGAGTAACAATTCTCTGGCACTCAGTAACAATTCTGTCTGTCCCTGAGTAACAATTCTCTGGCACTCAGTAACAATTCTGTCTGTCCCTGAGTAACAATTCTCTGGCACTCAGTAACAATTCTGTCTGTCCCTGAGTATGAATTCTGTGGCCCTGAGTAACAATTCTGTGTCTGTGCGAGTAACAATTCTGTGTCTGTGCAAGTAACAATTTTGTGTCTGTGCGAGTAACAATTCTCTGGCACTCAGTAACAATTCTGTCTGTCCCTGAGTAACAATTCTCTGGCACTCAGTAACAATTCTGTCTGTCCCTGAGTAACATTTCTCTGGCACTCAGTAACAATTCTGTCTGTCCCTGAGTAACAATTCTCTGGCACTCAGTAACAATTCTGTCTGTCCCTGAGTATGAATTCTGTGGCCCTGAGTAACAATTCTGTGTCTGTGCGAGTAACAATTCTGTGTCTGTGCAAGTAACAATTTTGTGTCTGTGCGAGTAACAATTCTCTGGCACTCAGTAACAATTCTGTCTGTCCCTGAGTAACAATTCTCTGGCACTCAGTAACAATTCTGTCTGTACCTGAGTAACAATTCTCTGGCACTCAGTAACAATTCTGTCTGTCCCTGAGTATGAATTCTGTGGCCCTGAGTAACAATTCTGTGTCTGTGCGAGTAACAATTCTGTGTCTGTGCAAGTAACAATTTTGTGTCTGTGCGAGTAACAATTCTCTGGCACTCAGTAACAATTCTGTCTGTCCCTGAGTAACAATTCTCTGGCACTCAGTAACAATTCTGTCTGTCCCTAAGTAACAATTCTCTGGCACTCAGTAACAATTCTGTCTGTCCCTGAGTATGAATTCTGTGGCCCTGAGTAACAATTCTGTGTCTGTGCGAGTAACAATTCTGTGTCTGTGCAAGTAACAATTTTGTGTCTGTGCGAGTAACAATTCTCTGGCACTCAGTAACAATTCTGTCTGTCCCTGAGTAACAATTCTCTGGCACTCAGTAACAATTCTGTCTGTCCCTGAGTAACAATTCTCTGGCACTCAGTAACAATTCTGTCTGTCCCTGAGTATGAATTCTGTGGCCCTGAGTAACAATTCTGTGTCTGTGCGAGTAACAATTCTGTGTCTGTGCAAGTAACAATTTTGTGTCTGTGCGAGTAACAATTCTCTGGCACTCAGTAACAATTCTGTCTGTCCCTGAGTAACAATTCTCTGGCACTCAGTAACAATTCTGTCTGTCCCTGAGTAACAATTCTCTGGCACTCAGTAACAATTCTGTCTGTCCCTGAGTAACAATTCTCTGACACTCAGTAACAATTCTGTCTGTCCCTGAGTATGAATTCTGTGGCCCTGAGTAACAATTCTGTCTGTGCGAGTAACAATTCTGTGTCTGTGCAAGTAACAATTTTGTGTCTGTGCGAGTAACAATTCTCTGGCACTCAGTAACAATTCTGTCTGTCCCTGAGTAACAATTCTCTGGCACTCAGTAACAATTCTGTCTGTCCCTGAGTAACAATTCTCTGGCACTCAGTAACAATTCTGTCTGTCCCTGAGTAACAATTCTCTGGCACTCAGTAACAATTCTGTCTGTCCCTGAGTAACAATTCTGTCTGTCCCTGAGTATGAATTCTGTGGCCCTGAGTAAGAATTCTCTGGCACTCAGTAACAATTCTGTCTGTCCCTGAGTAACAATTCTCTGGCACTCAGTAACAATTCTGTCTGTCCCTGAGTAAAAATTCTGTGGCCCTAATAACGTTTCTGTGGCCCTAAGTAACAATTCTCTGGCACTGAGTGAAAATTCTGTCTGTCCCTGAGTATGAATTCTGTGGCCCTAACTAGCGTTTCTTTGTCCCTAAATAACGATTCTGTGGCCCTCATTAACAAGTCTGTGTCCCTGAGTAATGGTTCTCTGTCCCTAAGTAACTTCTCTCTGTCCCCAATTCTCGTTTCTGTGGCCCTAACTCTGTCCCTGTCCCTAGTACAGAGCGGTCTGCCTCTGTTCAATGACTGCAGGCAAATGAAGATTTCCAAAATGGCCGCTATATATACCTCGACCATTACACAGTGCTGGCTGGCTGGCTGCTGATTGGCTGATGCGATCACATGTCGTTGAGGAATGCATTATGGGGCAGCGCGCCTTGTCTGCGCGCCTTCCCCGACATCCCCGCTCCGTCGCCGCACATGTCAGCCGCCATTTTCGGAAAAATTTCGATTCGCGCGTCCGAATTAGGCTGTTTTTCGGATTCGGCACGAATCGAAATTTTTCCGATATTCGACTCGAATTCCACTTCGGATACTTCGATTCGCTCATCTCTACCTATAACATTCACACAAAGCAATCAATATACACGTATTGGGATTTTTTTCTAACAAAGACATGTAGCAGAATACATTTTGACCTAAATTTATGACTACCTTTGAGCTTACTATATATTTTTTATAGCGAAAGTAAAAAATATAGTTTTTTTTCCAAATTTTCAGTCTTTTTTGTTTATAGCGCAAAAACTAAAAAAGCGCACAAGTGATCTAATACCACTGAAAGAAATCTCTATTTGTGTGAAAAAAGGATGTAAATTTTGTTTGGGAACAGCATTCCATGACCGCGCAATTACCAGTTGAAATAGTGCAGCGCCAAATAGCAAAAAGAGGCCTGGTCAGGAAGAGTGGTAAATCCTCAGGATGGCAAGTAGTCAAATAGCTTGCTCAGGCCCAGCTGGCCCAAATTTCCTTTGTGAAAACATAAGTGCACTTACTTTTAGTAATCAAGAATGGACCTTTAACAACTTTACTGCTGCAGGTTGGCAGCTGTGCGCAAAATCACGTGAAATATACGTGATTTTGCATTTCCGGGTAGCCGCGGCTGTCAACCACCGGGTCCCAGCCAGGATTGCTGAGGATCTCTGATGGGAGGGAGAACTGTTAGCAAAGAAAATAGTTCTCTTCCCTGTCAGCTCCTGCACACTGCTTTGAATGGCTCTGCACAACACAGCCATGCAAAGCAGTGTGCTTACAGTTAAATAATAAGGGATCCTCCTGCGCTCATGGGAATAATTGACAAAATACAGCTGCTGTCACTTAGCTGATACCAATAAGTGCAAAATAAAATTAAAAATTAGTGAAGCGCTTGTATCACATGAATACAATCATGTATCTCCATATAGTGTAATTATAAATCAAAGTGACCACTATATATAATAAATGTGTGTTGACTCCCTCTAGTGAAAAGAAAAAATAGTGTCAACCAAAATAGCTAAATAACACACATTAGGAAACTAAATATATAGTGCATAAATCAAATATAATGAACAGAATATATATATACGTGAAAACAGAATATTGGCCACATACAATGGTGTCTAAATTATACATAAATGATATATGCCATAGGTGAACAAGACAATATCAAAGGTGAAAAAAATATATTCCATGCATGTGACTGTGCTTTAAGCTGGAACACACACGTGATCTCCACTTCTAAGTGCAAGTACTCTCCTTCAAATGGCAGCAATGCCTGCTCACCTCCCTTCCTCGACCCACACAGGGCCTCAAAGCAGTTACCACCTCAGTGGTGTATTCCTCTGGCAGACTCCTTATTCCTCCTCCTCTCTTATGCAACTCATAAAAAGACAAGAAAGCCTTCCATAGTGTAGTAAATTTAATAGGCAAAGTTAAAAATTACAAAGTTTTCCACTCACATGCTCCTTTCCATAAAAAAGCGTTTTTCCCAGCCTGTGGGTAGATATGCATGCACCTGGGGGAATCCAATATGGCCACTGTGTCCGGACATACGTCACCAGGAAGTAGACAAACCGACGCGTAGCGTCACGTGCGTCGTGACTTCATCAGGGTTACCGCCCCCTGGTGACTCAATGGTATTTATAGAGAAAAAAAAAAAAAAAAACCTAATTGGATTCCATTGTGAGAGCAGGCATACGGCGGACATCTTATTAGAGTCCTGCACTCACATACATGAATCTATCCCATATACGAATTCTAGTGCTGGATACCAGATATAAATCTCCATATGTCATATTCAAGATATACACATATAGGAGTAAACAAATTATATATTTAAGCCTATATGAACCACATCTACATCTTTAATGGTGCAATAACACCAAATCATAAACTTTATTAATCATAAATATTAAAACCATTAATCTTAGTGGGCTTCCTTATTAAGTAGATATATAAAACATAAAAAAAAAAAAACAAAAAAAAAACAAAAAAAAAAAAAAAAACGCATGAGGGTACATGTTCCCTCATGCGTTTCCAAAAAAAAAAAAAAATATATAAATATAAAAAGTAAATAAAAATAAAAATAAAAATAAAATAAAAATAAATAAATAAAAAGTAAATCATTAATAAATAATGAAGAAAAAAAAAAAAAAAAAAAAAAAAAAAAATTAAAAATATATATCTACACGACCATTGTAAATTAATTCGAATGAATGCTCAAAGAGCTCATTAAATACCGATTTAAAAGAACAATTAAAAATAAAAATAAATAAAGTGGCATGCACAAATACCAATAGCTTGGGTTTACAAAAATACATTCGTTATATTAACAGAATTAAAAAATATAATATGTAAGTTAATATTACCAGAGATATTTTATATGTAAATTGCTGTTACCAGATCAATTTTCTAACATTTAAAATTCAAATTTAAAAATCGCTAATAAAACAGTTGAGATCAAACTCAATATTAAGGCCATGCGGTGCCTGTGTATGCATGGTATACATCCATCTCGACTCTGCCTGACTAAGGGATTTAATCTTATTACTCCCCCTCCAATGACTCACATACTTCTGTATACCCCAAAATTTGAGTCCTGAAGGGTCTTTATTATGCTGTTTTAAAAAGTGCCGGGAAACGCTATGTTTAGGGAACCCCTTTTTTATGTTTTGTACATGTTCCCTCATGCGTTTCCACATAGGCCTTTTAGTTCTTCCTATATACTGATAACCACATGCACATTCAAGGCCATAAACTACTCCCTCTGTATGGCATGAAATGAAATCTTTGATCTTATATATTGTGCCATCATAGTTGGCCTTGAAAGTGTTACATTTGCCGTTTTTTCCTTTGGTTGCTCTGCATGCGTAACATTTTCGGCACGGAAAAAAACCTACTTGGTCAAGAAATGTAATGCTCTTCTTTTTGACTGGTGGATCAAGTACATTTTTAAATAGTTTCGTCCTCAGGGAAGGGGCCTTCCTATATATAAATTTTGGATTATCTCCCAAAATCTTATTTAGATCAGGGTCCGTTTTAAGAATAGACCAATGTTTAGAGAATATTTTCTCGATTTTTTTATAATGGACATTGTAGTCTAGAATAATTGCCATTTGACTCTCAAAGTTCTCCTTTTTATTTTTGTCTACAATCAGTGACTCCCTCTCCATATTTTGAACTTCAATTATTCTCTTCTCTATTTCTTTCTCAGGGTAGCCTTTTTTGATAAACTTATCTCCTAAAGTCTTTGCTTGTTTCTTGTACTCTTCCTTATCAGAGCAATTCCTTCTCAACCTCACTAGCTGGCCCTTTGGTATATTATAGAGCCATGGGCGGTAATGGCAACTGTCTGATGGTATGAATCCATTACGATCCACTTCTTTAAAATAAGTATTTGTGTAAATTTTCCCTTGTTGATTCATAATGTTAAGATCCAAAAAATTAATCCTCTCATTATCAAAGGTCCAGGAAAATTTAATATTTTTCGTATTATTATTTAATCCATTCAGAAAATTAATCAACAGTTGTCTACTTCCCTTCCAAATGATGATAACATCATCAATATATCGATAATATGAGATAAGTTCACATGGGGTTTGTTTATAGATGGCTTCCTCCTCCCAGTGGGCCATATACAAGTTGGCAACACTGGGGGCAAACCTTGCCCCCATCGCAACACCCCTAATCTGCTGGAAAAAGGTATGATTGTGCCAGAAGTAATTATGTAAAAGACAAAACTCTAGACACTCCAATGTAAATTTCCTTTGAACTCGTTGGATATCACTATACTTTTCAAGTCCCCACTTCACTGCATCCATTGCTCCATCATGGTCAATAATGGTGTACAGCGAAGTTACGTCTGCACTTGCTAAAATTATTTCTGGATGACCCTCAATTTTTTCTAATATTTGAATTAAATGTTTCGTATCCCGTAGGTACGCTTTAGTTCTTTTAACTACTGGCTGTAGATAGAAATCCACATATTGACCAAGTCTTGATAGAACGGATTGGATACCGTTCACTATTGGTCTACCTGGTGGATCCTTCACATTCTTGTGTATTTTCGGTACAGTGTATATCACTGGAATACGGCAAGTTTCAGGTATCAGATATTTGGTTTCCTTTTTGTTCAAGATTTTTTTATTTTCCCCTTTTGTTACAAGTTTGACCAATTGTTTCTTATATGACAACGTGGGGTCTTTAGACATAACTTTATAAGTGGTATCATCTGCCAACTGTTGAGCTAATTCTTGTAAATAATATTCTTTGGATAACACCACTATGCCCCCTCCCTTATCAGCAGGCCTGATGACTATATTGTCTCTCTTAGTAAGTCTATTAATCCCTGTTTGAATGCCTATATTATTTATGCATTTGGGGATTTTCAAATTGTCCAAATCTTTAGTGACCATCTGTTTAAAAACTTCAATGTGGTCATTATTGTGTACCTGCGGATTAAAAAGCGATTTATTTGAAAAATGACTATGTAAAAAATTACTGCTAGCACAATTCGCTATGCTGCTCTTAGCTCCTGGTAAGTTTAAAAAATACTTTTTAATATTGAGTTTACGGATAAATTTTTGTGCATCTACATAAATAGCAAATTTATTAGCCACCTTAGGTGGTGCGAATTTAAGGCCCTTATCTAAGGCCATAATTTCTTCTTTAGATAATTCACATCCGCTTAGGTTAAAAACACCTTCCCCTATTATTCTCTTTTTCTTTTGTTGTTTCCTCCCTGCCCGGCACCCCCTCCTTTGGGTGGACTTTTCCACCTTACATTCTCCGGACTCCTGTCTCTCTCTAAAAAATCTCTCTGGGGTAATTCTTCTCTCAGTGGTTCATATCTATTGTACTGTTCTATAGGACTTCTTCCCTCACCATACGGTGGATACCATCTCTCTTGTGGGTATTGCCTCTCTGGATAGTAATTATTATATACAGGTCTTTGGTAATAATCTGGTCTATATGGGCCATAATAATTTGGATTATAGTTATTCCCTTTATAATGGTTATTCGGTCTTCCCCCATTTTGATATGGTCTCCAATTGTTACCACCCCCCTTAGACTTTTTCCGATTAGAACCCCCATTGTTATTGGGTCTCCATCCATTTCGGGGTGTATGATGTGGTGGACCATTAGGGTGATAATTGCCCTTCTTTTCTTTATTATTTTCCTGTTTTTCCTGAGTAGTTATAAACGAAAGTTTAACTGTTTCCCCCTTCTGTTCTTTAATCGGGGTTGTATTGATAGAGGCTATCTCTGATTCTGTGGAGGAACTTTGCCATTTGAATACCTGCTCTTTTTTGAAATCGTTAAGATCTCTTTGGTACTTTTTCATTTTCCTATATTTGGTTTCCTGATCAAATTTTTCCAAGTCTTTACTTAATCTTTTATTATATGGTTCTAAATCTGGAGAATCTTTCAAAGGTTCAATTCTGTTTTTTATTTCTTCTATCTGTGATTCGAGTTGTCTCATTTTCTTCTGTTTTCTTTTTAATAAGAATCTCAAGAGTTCCAACCCTTTATCATGAAAGAAGTTGAACCATTCATCAGTGGCCTCAGCATCAACTAATCCATCACAGATGGGTACGTCCCACCTAAATCTCCTGGGGACCAAGGATATGACCACCTTTGAAAAATATCTCAAGGACCGGTTGGTCCCCAGGAGATTTAGGTGGGACGTACCCATCTGTGATGGATTAGTTGATGCTGAGGCCACTGATGAATGGTTCAACTTCTTTCATGATAAAGGGTTGGAACTCTTGAGATTCTTATTAAAAAGAAAACAGAAGAAAATGAGACAACTCGAATCACAGATAGAAGAAATAAAAAACAGAATTGAACCTTTGAAAGATTCTCCAGATTTAGAACCATATAATAAAAGATTAAGTAAAGACTTGGAAAAATTTGATCAGGAAACCAAATATAGGAAAATGAAAAAGTACCAAAGAGATCTTAACGATTTCAAAAAAGAGCAGGTATTCAAATGGCAAAGTTCCTCCACAGAATCAGAGATAGCCTCTATCAATACAACCCCGATTAAAGAACAGAAGGGGGAAACAGTTAAACTTTCGTTTATAACTACTCAGGAAAAACAGGAAAATAATAAAGAAAAGAAGGGCAATTATCACCCTAATGGTCCACCACATCATACACCCCGAAATGGATGGAGACCCAATAACAATGGGGGTTCTAATCGGAAAAAGTCTAAGGGGGGTGGTAACAATTGGAGACCATATCAAAATGGGGGAAGACCGAATAACCATTATAAAGGGAATAACTATAATCCAAATTATTATGGCCCATATAGACCAGATTATTACCAAAGACCTGTATATAATAATTACTATCCAGAGAGGCAATACCCACAAGAGAGATGGTATCCACCGTATGGTGAGGGAAGAAGTCCTATAGAACAGTACAATAGATATGAACCACTGAGAGAAGAATTACCCCAGAGAGATTTTTTAGAGAGAGACAGGAGTCCGGAGAATGTAAGGTGGAAAAGTCCACCCAAAGGAGGGGGTGCCGGGCAGGGAGGAAACAACAAAAGAAAAAGAGAATAATAGGGGAAGGTGTTTTTAACCTAAGCGGATGTGAATTATCTAAAGAAGAAATTATGGCCTTAGATAAGGGCCTTAAATTCGCACCACCTAAGGTGGCTAATAAATTTGCTATTTATGTAGATGCACAAAAATTTATCCGTAAACTCAATATTAAAAAGTATTTTTTAAACTTACCAGGAGCTAAGAGCAGCATAGCGAATTGTGCTAGCAGTAATTTTTTACATAGTCATTTTTCAAATAAATCGCTTTTTAATCCGCAGGTACACAATAATGACCACATTGAAGTTTTTAAACAGATGGTCACTAAAGATTTGGACAATTTGAAAATCCCCAAATGCATAAATAATATAGGCATTCAAACAGGGATTAATAGACTTACTAAGAGAGACAATATAGTCATCAGGCCTGCTGATAAGGGAGGGGGCATAGTGGTGTTATCCAAAGAATATTATTTACAAGAATTAGCTCAACAGTTGGCAGATGATACCACTTATAAAGTTATGTCTAAAGACCCCACGTTGTCATATAAGAAACAATTGGTCAAACTTGTAACAAAAGGGGAAAATAAAAAAATCTTGAACAAAAAGGAAACCAAATATCTGATACCTGAAACTTGCCGTATTCCAGTGATATACACTGTACCGAAAATACACAAGAATGTGAAGGATCCACCAGGTAGACCAATAGTGAACGGTATCCAATCCGTTCTATCAAGACTTGGTCAATATGTGGATTTCTATCTACAGCCAGTAGTTAAAAGAACTAAAGCGTACCTACGGGATACGAAACATTTAATTCAAATATTAGAAAAAATTGAGGGTCATCCAGAAATAATTTTAGCAAGTGCAGACGTAACTTCGCTGTACACCATTATTGACCATGATGGAGCAATGGATGCAGTGAAGTGGGGACTTGAAAAGTATAGTGATATCCAACGAGTTCAAAGGAAATTTACATTGGAGTGTCTAGAGTTTTGTCTTTTACATAATTACTTCTGGCACAATCATACCTTTTTCCAGCAGATTAGGGGTGTTGCGATGGGGGCAAGGTTTGCCCCCAGTGTTGCCAACTTGTATATGGCCCACTGGGAGGAGGAAGCCATCTATAAACAAACCCCATGTGAACTTATCTCATATTATCGATATATTGATGATGTTATCATCATTTGGAAGGGAAGTAGACAACTGTTGATTAATTTTCTGAATGGATTAAATAATAATACGAAAAATATTAAATTTTCCTGGACCTTTGATAATGAGAGGATTAATTTTTTGGATCTTAACATTATGAATCAACAAGGGAAAATTTACACAAATACTTATTTTAAAGAAGTGGATCGTAATGGATTCATACCATCAGACAGTTGCCATTACCGCCCATGGCTCTATAATATACCAAAGGGCCAGCTAGTGAGGTTGAGAAGGAATTGCTCTGATAAGGAAGAGTACAAGAAACAAGCAAAGACTTTAGGAGATAAGTTTATCAAAAAAGGCTACCCTGAGAAAGAAATAGAGAAGAGAATAATTGAAGTTCAAAATATGGAGAGGGAGTCACTGATTGTAGACAAAAATAAAAAGGAGAACTTTGAGAGTCAAATGGCAATTATTCTAGACTACAATGTCCATTATAAAAAAATCGAGAAAATATTCTCTAAACATTGGTCTATTCTTAAAACGGACCCTGATCTAAATAAGATTTTGGGAGATAATCCAAAATTTATATATAGGAAGGCCCCTTCCCTGAGGACGAAACTATTTAAAAATGTACTTGATCCACCAGTCAAAAAGAAGAGCATTACATTTCTTGACCAAGTAGGTTTTTTTCCGTGCCGAAAATGTTACGCATGCAGAGCAACCAAAGGAAAAAACGGCAAATGTAACACTTTCAAGGCCAACTATGATGGCACAATATATAAGATCAAAGATTTCATTTCATGCCATACAGAGGGAGTAGTTTATGGCCTTGAATGTGCATGTGGTTATCAGTATATAGGAAGAACTAAAAGGCCTATGTGGAAACGCATGAGGGAACATGTACAAAACATAAAAAAGGGGTTCCCTAAACATAGCGTTTCCCGGCACTTTTTAAAACAGCATAATAAAGACCCTTCAGGACTCAAATTTTGGGGTATACAGAAGTATGTGAGTCATTGGAGGGGGAGTAATAAGATTAAATCCCTTAGTCAGGCAGAGTCGAGATGGATGTATACCATGCATACACAGGCACCGCATGGCCTTAATATTGAGTTTGATCTCAACTGTTTTATTAGCGATTTTTAAATTTGAATTTTAAATGTTAGAAAATTGATCTGGTAACAGCAATTTACATATAAAATATCTCTGGTAATATTAACTTACATATTATATTTTTTAATTCTGTTAATATAACGAATGTATTTTTGTAAACCCAAGCTATTGGTATTTGTGCATGCCACTTTATTTATTTTTATTTTTAATTGTTCTTTTAAATCGGTATTTAATGAGCTCTTTGAGCATTCATTCGAATTAATTTACAATGGTCGTGTAGATATATATTTTTAATTTTTTTTTTTTTTTTTTTTTTTTTTTTTCTTCATTATTTATTAATGATTTACTTTTTATTTATTTATTTTTATTTTATTTTTATTTTTATTTTTATTTACTTTTTATATTTATATTTTTTTTTTTTTTTTTTGGAAACGCATGAGGGAACATGTACCCTCATGCGTTTTTTTTTTTTTTTTTTTTTTTTTTTTTATGTTTTATATATCTACTTAATAAGGAAGCCCACTAAGATTAATGGTTTTAATATTTATGATTAATAAAGTTTATGATTTGGTGTTATTGCACCATTAAAGATGTAGATGTGGTTCATATAGGCTTAAATATATAATTTGTTTACTCCTATATGTGTATATCTTGAATATGACATATGGAGATTTATATCTGGTATCCAGCACTAGAATTCGTATATGGGATAGATTCATGTATGTGAGTGCAGGACTCTAATAAGATGTCCGCCGTATGCCTGCTCTCACAATGGAATCCAATTAGGTTTTTTTTTTTTTTTTTTTTCTCTATAAATACCATTGAGTCACCAGGGGGCGGTAACCCTGATGAAGTCACGACGCACGTGACGCTACGCGTCGGTTTGTCTACTTCCTGGTGACGTATGTCCGGACACAGTGGCCATATTGGATTCCCCCAGGTGCATGCATATCTACCCACAGGCTGGGAAAAACGCTTTTTTATGGAAAGGAGCATGTGAGTGGAAAACTTTGTAATTTTTAACTTTGCCTATTAAATTTACTACACTATGGAAGGCTTTCTTGTCTTTTTATGAGTTGCATAAGAGAGGAGGAGGAATAAGGAGTCTGCCAGAGGAATACACCACTGAGGTGGTAACTGCTTTGAGGCCCTGTGTGGGTCGAGGAAGGGAGGTGAGCAGGCATTGCTGCCATTTGAAGGAGAGTACTTGCACTTAGAAGTGGAGATCACGTGTGTGTTCCAGCTTAAAGCACAGTCACATGCATGGAATATATTTTTTTCACCTTTGATATTGTCTTGTTCACCTATGGCATATATCATTTATGTATAATTTAGACACCATTGTATGTGGCCAATATTCTGTTTTCACGTATATATATATTCTGTTCATTATATTTGATTTATGCACTATATATTTAGTTTCCTAATGTGTGTTATTTAGCTATTTTGGTTGACACTATTTTTTCTTTTCACTAGAGGGAGTCAACACACATTTATTATATATAGTGGTCACTTTGATTTATAATTACACTATATGGAGATACATGATTGTATTCATGTGATACAAGCGCTTCACTAATTTTTAATTTTATTTTAGTGTGCTTACAGTGAAGCACTAATACAGGACACAAAGTAAAACAGCACACAGTTAACCCTTTGATCACCCCTCATGTTAACCCCTTTCTGCCCAGTGCCATTAGTACAGTGTCAGTGATTTTTATTAGCACTGATCACTATATTGGTGTCACTGGGGATGTCAGTGACACCAAGTCAGTGTCAGAATGCCCACCGTTCGCCGTCATTACTAGTAAAAATAATAATAATTTAAAAATCCCAGTATATATGCCGCCATTTGTAAATGCTATAACTTTCACGCAAACCAATTAATTTACACATATTGGGATTTTTTTTAGCAAAGACATGGAGCAGAATACATTTTGGCCTAAATTTATGCTGAAATTTGATTTTTAAAATTTTTTTACTGACATGTTTAAAGCAATAAATGTCAGAAATATTGTTTTTTCTCAAAATTGTCAGTCTTTTTTTTTTACAGCACAAAAAATAAAGAGCACACAGGGGAACAAATACTACCGAAATAAAGCTCTATTTGTGGGAAATAAAGGACATAATTTGATTTGGGTGCAGCATTGCATGACCGCGCAATTACCAGTTAAAGTAATCCAGTGCCGTATCGCTCAAAATGGCCTGGTCAGGAAGGGGGGGGGGGATTTTCAGGAGGGCAAGTGGTTCATAATAAGCACTTTTTGATCTATTTAGCTGTAGCCACATTGGCATTCTTTATCCACAAGTTTACAGTAGAAGCTTTTTTTTCTACTTTCTGACTTCAGAGTTTTTTTTTTGTGATGTTTGAGGATGAATTGTCTGTAGCTACAGATGTCAATGATGGCTTATTTTAAATCTTATTTACTGCTTGTTAGGAGTTTGGAAATAGTTGAATGGCCATAACCGATTGTCTCTCATGTCCCCTGAGGAAGATCTAGAATGTGGAATGATCGAAAAGCGTTGGGGTTTTTTCTTTTTCTGTGTGGTTTCATATTTTTGCATTAAGAATATTTTTAAGAACACTGCCAGAGCAATATTCTTTTTAGAAATCATGTATTTAACATTACAATGGAAATGTGTATGTAATACAGTTGATAAAAATCTTTTTTAACCAAATGTCCTTTCCAATATATGTATGATCCTATTGCTGCATTAAAGTCCCTCGGGGGGGGGGGGGGGTTCTTTGGGTACATGCATTCATTTAGGGATGAGCAGCCAGATACTCAACCCTTTTGGTTATAACGTGGCCCAGCTTTACTTTACCAAAACATATTAAAGTATCATAAAAACAGAAAAGTCTGTTTTCCCTAAAACTTATTATTTTCTGCAAAACAACAGGCAAAGTTCAAGTCCTTTCTGCACATTTCATAACAACTGATAATTAAATCCCGAATGTAAAAAATAGAAGTGGTCCACAAGACCAAATGAGGCTTTTGGGAATTAAGCAATACTCAAGAGGAGACAGATGTTACAATAAAAACCTCTGATATGAATATGTTTCTGCACTGCAGTTTGCTGTACGGGAAGACACACATATCAAGTTTTTATCAAACTGTGATGACAAAAGGAGCAACTAAACTAAGCAATGTTCTAAAACTCCTTGAAGGTATTTGATTTAGAAAAAGGAAAACACAACAGAAATTGTTTCAGAAGATACTTTGCGCAGTGTTGCATAAGAAATAGAGAAATTTGAAATAAAAAGATAAATCACTTGGTATTATTATTATTATTATTATATTATTATTTATTTTTAAATTTTTTTAGTAAAGTAAGTAAACTATAAGTAAAGGAAGCTTGTCAGTTACACAGTTATAGTTATGCCGGCCATACATGGGTCGAAGTCTGAATGAATTTTCTTTAGAAAATCGGAAATCTTGTGTATTTTGTATCCAGATGGTGCCAACATTGATTTCGAAATTCGATCATCCAAGCTTTTAATTTCACCTTCAGAAATACATTTTCGTGGCCACGAATTTTCTTTTCTTTCCAGGTCACAGCTCATGCTCATTTCTTTTTTGATTACATTTCTTACACAATTCTTCCATCGTTGATTAGAAATTCATTCATTTTTCAAAACATTTCCAACATGCTGGATCACTCAATGGTCACTCGAAAATCGGCTGTTGCTGTAGCCCACTAATGGTGAAAAATTTGAACAAAAAAATTCTTAAAAAAGATTTTCAAAAGAAAATTCTTTCAGAATACGACCCATGTATGGCCAGCTTTAGTCTGGTCGAAAAAAGACACAAATCCATCCAGTTCAACCAATAATAAAAAGGTACGTTTAAGGGTATTGTTTAAGGCTAAACTCTAGGCAGATGTAAAAGATAAAAAATTAATGCAGCTCTGTAATTATGAAATCATCATTAAATTTGTTCTAATATGTCAGCTGGGAAAGTACCTGATTTTGTCCTGGTGTCAACCTCCACCAGTTTCTGAAACAGCAGGGCCGGAGTGTTAGAGGAAGAAGCAGCACAAACAGCTAATCAGTTAATGTGCTGACCACAAGAATGCTGATGGTGAATGCACAATGACGCAGAGAAGGGCTTGTTACTGTGCTACTTCTCCTTTCACTGTCCAGTCACAAGCTGGAGCTGGACCAGGATGACCTGGGCTGATAGGGAGTGTGTTAAATGATACTTGGCCATCACACTGAGGGTGCGGCAGACACAATTCTGTGGCATAAATCTCTGGATTAAAGATAAATATTGCAGCTAACGTGGTTTTGTTTTGTTTTTTTCTTTTAATGTGCTATGAATTGTATCTTGTTATTTCTGCCTGGAGTTTTGACTTTTTTCATCAACTTCTAAACCTCTGAAAGGAGGTGACAGTTTATGTTTCACCATAAAATACCATCATTATGTACTTCAAGTAATTTTAAATTATAATTAAATTTTAATTATAGTATTGTAGACTGTACATACAGTATATATATTTATGTTTACTATTATTATGTTTGTTTATGATTATATTACATAATATTGTAATTATTATTGTTGTTATTATTTTTATTAACCGGTTGCCGACCAGCCACAGTACATTTACTGTGGCAGGGCGGCACCGCTGAGAACAATCACGTATATACACATGATTTTGCATATCAGATAGGGGGCGCGCGCGAGGCCGATCGTGGCCGCAGGTGTCAATCACCGGGTCCTGGGCGGTTATTATATATAATAATATAATAAATAATTATAAAAAATAATATAATAATAATAATAATACATTTAATTCAATAATGTAATCAAACCAAAAACACTGAAATTTGAAATAGAGCGCCAAGTTCGCACATCGCTAACCTCAGTCGCAGAATTGTTTTCAGTGTCTGATGATGAATTTCCCCACAATTCTGCAAGTGGTTCTGATTTACTATAAAACACAAAGTGCAGTGCTAAGATATAGCTATAAATAGATAAAAACGCCTGAAGCTCAGGTGATAAACCTTAAAGTAGGTGCACTCGATAAATGATGTCCAAATATAATATGCAATAAAAGTTCAATTATGAGTGATCAAGATGGTGACTCTAGGTGGTGGCTCTAGTAATCCCAGTAGGCATATGATTCGGTGACATTCAGAAAAAGAGTAAAATTGCGTACTCACTAGATGCGCAATTTATATGCGCAGTAATCACATCAAATATACCAGAGGTCCCCTCTTATCCTGGAAAGGATACCGCTTGGAATGTGTAGACTCTTCCCTGGGTATGGGTAGTGGGATTTAGGAGTCTCCTTAATAAGTAGGCTGCGGTGGGGGTCAGTAATGGATCACTCTCCTCTGGGCCTAGGGATGGTCACCTGGAGTCCTGGGGGATTAAATGCTCGGTACGGAGCAAAAGAATGGTGCCCATAGTGTAGTATATCAAAATTACTAATCATTTTATTAATGAGCAAAATGAATAAAAGTATGAACACACATTTAATTTCTAATCCAAAAGGCCTTTGCCAATGAACATATGTTGGAGTATGCAATGGTAAATGCAGCATAAAAGCTGCCGTGAGCACTAACCAGCTGGGTATATAAGATGGCCGCCGGACCTCCGTGATCCAGGGGCGTGACGTCACAGGCATGTGTGGCTCCTCCTTAACACGCCTGGACGTCCATGTGGTGCTATTTATAGTTGCAAAAGGCGCACTCAAATAAGCGGGTGCCATCTTGCCAGCGATCCGCATTTTCCCGTGGATCGCCATGCACCACATAGCTAACAGCCTCTATTCGTTTGGCAAAGTCCGTTAAGGACATCTCTTGTTCATGTGGAATCTTCCAGACTTAAGCAAGGTCTGCGGGGGTAAAAGAACGCTCTAAATATAGTCTGGGCCAATCCATTGATAATACTAATTACGAGCGTGATCTATTGCAAGGTGCGCATGCGCGAGAAGTCCCGGGCGCCATTTTCCCTGAGCCTAAAGGATAAGGACAGGGACAGGGACCAAATGAATTCCCAATATTAAACTTTAACATATTTAGAATAGCCAGGACAACGGGGGGAGTTAAATCAGAGTTGTAGATACATATATAAAATTATAAAGACGATATCTACGGACCGCGCATGCGTGGAAATTACAGGTGCCATGTTATTGTGGGTTGTCTAGGGTGCATGCGCAGGGAAATACAGGCACCATAATATTGTGGGTTGTCCAGAGCGCATGCGCAAGCGACCTGGACACCATGATTCTCTAGATTGTCAGTTACAGTATATAATAATGGTCTATAATTATGACCAGAACCTGCGTCTAAAGGAATGGTGTCTACTGTTGTGAGCAGTATTAATCGTTTCAATACCGTGCAATTTTCCCCCTTCCTGCCCAGGCCATTTTTCAGGTTTCAGCGCTCTCACACTTTGAATGACAATTGCGCGGTCATACAACATTGTACCCAAACTAAAATTTTATCATTTTCTTCACACAACTAGAGCTTTCTTTTGGTGGTATTTAATCACAGCTGGGGTTTTTATTTTTTGCTAAATTAACAAAAAAAGACCAAAAATTTTGAAAAAAAAACACATTTTTCTTTGTTTCTGTTTATAAAAGTTTACACATAAATAATTGTTCTTCATAAATTTAGGCCGAGATGTATTCTGCTACATGTCTTTGGTGAAAATAACCCAAATTAGGATGTATTTTTTAGTTTGTAGGAAAGTTATAGAGTTCACAAACTATGGTATAGATCTGAATATTGATCAATCCTGAAGTACTGACAGCCAATCTAATTTCTTGAGGTCCAAGAATGTCAGAATAGTACAGATATCCCCCAAATGACCCCTTTTTGCAGAGTAGACAGTCCGACGTACTTCATAAGAGGCATGGCGAGTTTTTTGAAGTTGTATTTTTTTGTCATAATTTTTCAGAAAATGAAAAAATTAAAAAAATTATTTTCACTATTTTTTTTTTTACATACTGTCACCAGTGCAGTACAGCGTCATCATATAACTGGCATGGCGGTGAACAGGGACACTGACTGGTGACAGTATGAAAAAAAAAAAATATTTATATTTTTATTTTTATTTTTTTTTTACTATATTTAATTTTTTATTACATTTTTTTAAATTTTTTTTAAGATTTTTGTTTTCATATTTTACTATGACCAAAGTAGTACAATGTTACCATAGTAACATTGTACTACTTTGGGGAAGCGATCAGTATTTTTTTTTTTTTTTACACAATTTGCTTATAGCAAAGAATTACTTTGCTATAAGCAAGCATTTACCTGAATGAAATCGATTCATTCAGCTTTTTTTTTTTTTTGTGCTTAGCTGTGATTTGGTCACAGCTAATCACATGACATGTGCATGTGATTAGCTGTGACCATTCACAGCTAGGCACTAGTATACAATGGATGGCATCATGAATGAAGCCATCCATTGTATACAACTGTCATGTGACCTGCTGTGATTGGTCACAGCAGGTCACATAGTACCAGCAACGGGAGCCGGTACTCGGATCTGTCATCGGCCGTGTCCGAGGTGCACGGCCGGTGACAGATCGCACTGCTGCGCCGCTCTGCATTAGCGCAAACGGCGTGCACCCGGAATGCAGGAACACATTTGAAGTCGCCAAACGGCCATTGGCCGGGCGGCTAATGGTTAAGTCACAACATTAAAAATTACATATACAGTGGGGCAAAAAAGTATTTAGTCAGCCACCAATTGTGCAAGTTCTCCCACTTAAAAAGATGAGAGAGGCCTGTAAAGAGCTGTCGAAGGACACCAGAAACAAAATTGTAGACCTGCACCAGGCTGGGAAGACTGAATCTGCAATAGGCAAGCAGCTTGGTGTGAACAAATCAACTGTGGGAGCAATAATTAGAAAATGGAAGACATACAAGATCACTGATAATCTCCCTTGATCTGGGGCTCCACGCAAGATCTCACCCTGTGGGGTCAAAATGATCACAAGGACGGTGAGCAAAAATCCCAGGACCACACGGGGGGACCTAGTGAATGACCTGCAGAGAGCTGGGACCAACGTAACAAAGGCTACCATCAGTAACACACTACGCCACCAGGGACTCAGATCCTGCAGTGCCAGACGTGTCCCTCTGCTTAAGCCAGTACCTGTCCGGGCCCATCTGAAGTTTGCTAGAGAGCATTTGGATGATCCAGAAGAGGATTGGGAGAATGTCATATGGTCAGATGAAACCAAAATAGAACTGTTTGGTAGACACACAACTCGTCGTGTTTGGAGGAGAGAGAATGCTGAGTTGCATCCAAAGAACACCATACCTACTGTGAAGCATGGGGGTGGCAACATCATGCTTTGGGGCTGTTTCTCCACAAAGGGACCAGGACGACCGATCCATGTACAGGACAGAATGAATGGGGCCATGTATCGTGAGATTTTGAGTGCAAACCTTCTTCCATCAGCAAGGGCATTAAAGATGAAACGTGACTGGGTCTTCCAACATGACAATGATCCCAAACATACCTCCCGGGCAACGAAGGAGTGGCTTCGTAAGAAGCATTTCAAGGTCCTGGAGTGGCCTAGCCAGTCTCCAGATCTCGACCCCATAGAAAACCTTTGGAGGGAGTTGAAAGTCCGTGTTGCCCAGCGACAGCCCCAAAACATCACGGCTCTAGAGGAGATCTGCATGGAGAAATGGGCCAACATACCAGCAACAGTGTGTGTCAACCTTTTGAAGACTTACAGGAAACATTTGACCTCTGTCATTGCCAACAGAGGATATATAACAAAGTACTGAGATGAACTTTTCATATTGACCAAATACTTATTTTCCACCATAATTTGCAAATAAATTCTTTCCAAATCAGCCAATGTGATTGTCTGGATTTGTTTTCTCATTTTGTCTCTCATAGTTGAGGTCTACCTATGATGCCAATTACAGGCCTCTCTCATCTTGAGTGGGAGAACTTGCACAATTAGTGGCTGACTAAATACTTTTTTGCCCCACTGTAGCTAATGTTGATGAAAATCGACATCTATATGGATATCATGGTAAAAATATGTGTGATTAAAATGAATTAAGAGACCATGCTAAAAAAATGGAAAATAGAAAATCTCTAGTTTTCTTAAAAGAAAAATTAAATATGCAGTAAAAAATGTATAATAGTCAATATAAATAATATATAATATAATATAAAGACTGTAAGCTGCTTTGTGCATTGAAAATGACATTAATATATAATTATTAATTCTACTGAAATCACAGCAGACCCAGAACAAAATAAAAATCAGAAAAGTGAACTCGTAATATAAATAAAAAGCAAAAACATAAAAACATCAAAAGGCTAAACTAAACATAAAATGTTATGAATCGTATACAAATGAAATAAAATTAACAAAATCTGATAAAACTAAAAAATTCATAAAACTAAAAATAAAAATAGAATAAAATAAACCAACACCAGAAAAAATCTAAAACCAATATGAACCAATATAAAAGAGTGCCATAATGATATAATAATGCAATAGATTACGCTCGTAATTAGTATTATCAATGGATTGTCCCAGACCATATTAAGAGCGTTCTTTTACCCCCGCAGTCCTTGCTTACAGTGTGGAAGATTCCACACAAACAAGAGATGTCCTTAACAGACTTTGCCAATTGAATAGAGGCTGTTAGCTATGTAGTGCATGGCAATCCACGGGAAAATGGCGCCCGTGCTTCCGCGCATGTGCACTTCACGCGGATCGCTGGCAAGATGGTGCCCGCTTAATTGAGTGCGCCTTTTGCAACTATAAATAGCACCACATGGACATCCAGGCTGTTATGGGAACACCCCTTTTGATAATGTACATTGCGTACGAAACGCGTTAAGGAGGAGCCACAAACGCCTGTGACGTCACGCCACCGGACCACTGAGGAACGGCAGCCATCTTATATACCCAGCTGGTTAGTGCTCACGGCAGCTTTTATGCTGCACTTACCATTGCATACTCCAACATATGTACATTGGCGAAGGCCTTTTGGATTTGGATTAGAAATTGAATGTGTGTTCATACTTTTATTAATTTTGCTCATTAACAAAATGATTTATAATTTTGACATACTACACTATGGGCACCATTCTTTTGCTCCGTACTGAGCATTTAATCCCCCAGGACTCCAGGTGACCATCCCTAGGCCCAGAGGAGAGTGATCCATTACTGACC
Organism: Staurois parvus; assembly: GCF_062004578.1. NCBI lineage: Eukaryota > Metazoa > Chordata > Amphibia > Anura > Ranidae > Staurois > Staurois parvus. The sequence goes on along the minus strand of NW_028319529.1, from coordinate 681,103 downwards.
CCCAACGCAGCCTACTTATTAAAGAAACTCCTAAATTCCACTACCCATACCCAGGGAAGAGTCTACACATTCCAAGCGGTATCCTTTCCAGGATAAGAGGGGACCTCTGGTATATTTGATGTGATTACTGCGCATATCAATTGCGCATCTGGTGAGTGCTCTATTTTACTCTTTTTCTGAATGTCACCGAATCATATGCCTACTGGGATTACTAGAGCCACCACCTAGAGTCACCATTTTGATCATAATTGAACTTTTATTGCATATTATATTTGGACATCATTTATCGAGTGCACCTATTTTAAGGTTTATCACCTGAGCTCCAGGCATTTATATCTATTTATAGCTATATCTTAGCACTGCACTTTGTGTGTTATATTATTTTAGAAGGTTTTTATGGTTTCCTTTTAGTGCATTTGCTTCTTCATTTTCCGGTTTCTAGCGCTCACTGAACTCCTACCTTTTATATGGTTCTGATTTACTATCACTGTTTTCTATCTGGTCTAACTCCGCTTTTGACCTAAAGGGACGCTTTTTGGACGTTGTGGACATTTCTCAGTTTCCAGGCAGAAAGAACGGAAAAAATGCAGGCAGGGCACTGGACAAAGCTCTAGGGACAACATTTAGGTGAAATGGTTTGATACAGTAATGTAATACTAAGAGATTACAATGTATTGTGTGTAATTTTTACTTTTTTGAATCTCCCGCTGGTTCTGCCCCCCGTACATCCCGACGCTCGCAGGGAACGGAACCCGGAAGAAAAATGCCGGCATCGGCCGGCGGACATGGCCGGGGGACACAGCGAGAGGACCTTGCGAGATCGTGGGACAAGGTAAGTCTCCAGGGATCGCTGCAGTGTAATCCCAAGTGTTGCTCGGGGTTACCACTTTTGGTACTGAAATTAACCCCGAGTCACACTCAGAATTACCGCCAGGAAGGTTAATGGCAGGAGAGTTTATAGACAAAAAAAAAACCCCACTTCAGGGACATCCAGGAGCAGAAGTGTTTTGTCAAAAAAAAATGCTTGACGTGCATTGAGCTTAGTACTTGGGTGTTAATTGGTTTCAATGGCCAGAATAAATTATAAGGTGGTATCAAAAAGTTTTGAGACTAGTTTTGTAACATGCCAACAGTCACAGGGAGCACCTACAGTACCTTCATAAGTCAGTATGCCAAAAGACATCATCCTGTGTACATTGGTAGTTGTGAAAATTGCATTTAAATTGTCTTAAATAGCAGAATAGCATACATGCACAGTCACAGGGAGCACCTACAGTACCTTCATACGTTACTGGCTACCCTACTTTTTCTCCTCTTAGCTACCCACTATCATCCTCAGAGACTTAAACATCCCTATTAACGCCAATAACCCGGCTACATCCCAACTCCTCCACTTAACCTCTTCTTTTGAGCTAGCACAGTGTATTCAGTCCTCCACTCACTCCGACGGAAATACCTTAGACCTTGTCTTCTCCCACCACTGTACTCCCTATAACCTCTCTAACACCACATTTCCCCTCTCTGATCACAATCTCATCACCTTCACAGTCTCCTCGTCCTCAAACACCTATCCCTCCAAACGTCAAACCATCACCAGTAGAAACCTCGGCAACTTGAACCCTGCCCCTTTCCACTCTGCTGCTGACCAACTTTATGACAGCATTCTTCCCCTGTCCTGCCCTGACCTGGCCACTACTGTTTATAACAACTTGCTATCAGCCGCTCTAGACTCGCTAGCACCCCCAACAACACGAAGCATTAGACCCTGACCGCTACAACCCTGGCAGACTGACCATACCAAAAATCTCAAATGACGCAGTCGTGCTCTGGAGCGACTATGGTGCAAAACCAGATCCCAACAAGCGTTTACCCAATATAAATCTGCCTTCTTAACCTAACCACTTCCTCCCTTCATGTTGCCAAGCAAGCCTACTTTGTTACCCTCATTAATACCTTCTCCTCCAGTCCTCGCCGGCTCTTCTCCACTATTAAATCGCTACTCTCACTGCCCCCACCTCCACCCAGTACCTCACTCACTACCCACGAGATTGCTAACCACTTCAAAAACAAGATCGAAGCAATTCGTAGGGACATCACCACTGCTCAGACTTCCACCCCACCTAGCATCCCTCACACTAAAACCCCCTCAACACTCCTCTCCTTTGACCTTGCTACCACTGAAGACATCACTAAGGTCTTCTCTGAAGCCCGCCTCACCATCTGCCCCCTTGACCTTGTCCCCTCACAACTCCTGCGATCACCCTCTTCCTCCATCCTACGCTCCCTCACACACATCTTTAATATTTCCCTCTCTACTGGCACTTTCCCCTCCCCTCTAAAACACGCGCACATCACTCCCATACTTAAAAAACCCTCCCTGGATCCCACCGACACGAACAACCTTAGACCCATCTCCCTGCTGCCATTTACATCCAAACTCCTGGAAAGCTTAGTCTATAATCGCCTGAGTTCCCACCTCACCGACACAACCTCCTTGATCCCCTACAGTCTGGCTTCCGCCCCTACACTCCACCGAAACTGCTCTACTCAAACTCACCAACAACCTGCTAACCGCCAAAGCTAATGGCCACTATTCAGTGCTCCTACTTCTCGACCTCTCTGCTGCTTTCGACACGGTTGACCACCCAATCCTCCTCAAAAAACTACACTCTCTTGGCCTCAGAGACTCCGCTCTCTCCTGGCTCTCTTCCTATCTATCACAGCGCTCCTTCAGTGTTACCTATAACGCTGCCACCTCCTCTCCACTCCCCCTCTCTGTTAGGGTCCCTCAAGGTTCTGTCCTCGGGCCCCTTCTCTTCTCCATCTACACCTCCTCCCTTGGCCAATTGATACACTCTCACGGCTTAAACTACCATCTCTATGCCGACGACACGCAAATCTATCTCTCTACCCCTCACCTCACCCCTTCAATCTCCGCCCGTATCACAAGCCTACTGAGCGACATATCGGATTGGATGTCACTCCACTTCTGCAAACTAAATCTGTCCAAAACTGAGCTCCTAGTTTTCCCCCCAGCCCGCGCCGCCCCCCGACTTCTCCATCCAGATCAACAACACCACCATCAGTCCCTCCTCTCAAGCCAGGGTACTAGGTGTCATCCTAGACACCAATCTGTCCTTCCAGCCCCAAGTCCATTCGCTGACAAACTCATGCAGACTTCACCTCCGTAACATCTCCAAAATACGTCTGTTCCTAACCCTGGAAACCACTAAGCAACTCATTCACTCCCTCATTATATCACGCCTCGACTACTGTCCCTCCCTCCTCACTGGCTTTCCCCACCGCAGGCTATCCCCGCTTCAGTCTATATTGAATGCTGCGGCCAGACTCATCCACCTTACTAACCGCTCCGTATCCGCCACCCCCCACTGCCTATCCCTCCACTGGCTTCCGATTGCCCAACAGATAAAATTCAAAATGCTAACATTGACTTATAAAGCTGTTCATAATACTGCCCCAAACTACATCACCGTTCTGGTGTCCAAATACCACCCAAAACGTACTCTCCGCTCCTCACAAGACCTCCTACTCTCCACTTCCCTGGTCTCCTCCTCCCATGCCCATCTCTGGGACTTCTCCAGGGCTTCCCCCATTCTCTGGAACTCCCTACCCCAATCCATCAGACTGTCACCTACTCGACTCACCTTTAGGCGCACTCTGAAAACCTATCTCTTCAGGGAAGCCTACCCCACCCTCAGCTAATTACTGAACTCCTCCACTCTTCCTACCACTCCATCCCCCACAGCTATTTCCTCCTGTACCATTATCCCCTCCCTCCTAGATTGTAAGCTCCAAGGAGAAGGGCCCTCGAACCCCTCGTGTATTGAATCGTATTGTTACTGTACTGTCTTGTGTACTGTCTCCCTTTATAATGTACAACGCTGAGCAAACTGTTGACGCTATATAAATACTGTATAATAATAATAATAATAAGTTAATATGCCAAAAGACATCATCCTGTGTACATCTGGAGTTGTGAAAATTGCATATCAGTGCCCATCTGAGCTGCCTTTCAATGTCACCCATCAGTGCCAATCAGTGCCACCTATCAGTGCTTCCAATCAGTGCCACCTATCAGTGCCAGTCAGTGTCGCCTATCAGTGCCCATCACTGCAGCCTCATTAGCACACATCAGTGAAGGAGAAAAATCACTTATTTACAAAATTGTATAACAAAAACTAAGAAAAAACATTTTTTTTTCAAAATTTTCAGTGGTTTTTGGTTTATTTAAGAAAAAATAAAAATCCCAGAGGTGATTAAATACCACCAAAGGAAAGCTCTATCTGTTTCAAAAAAATTATAAAATGTCATATGAGTACAGTGTTGCATGACCGTGCAATTGTCATTCAAAGTGTGACAGTGCTAAAAGCTGGAAATTGGCCTAGGCAGGAAGGGAGTATAAGTGCCCTGTAGGCTAGTGGTTAAAAGGGCACCCCATTCTAAAATCTAAAAAACTATTCTAATAGTTTTATATAATGCAGCAACACCCAACATTAGAGGGGATTTATTTCTTCCAAAGCAAATACGCTTTTGTACACTGGTTTTGACTAGTATTCCTATGTTTCTCTTCTCCCTCAGTTTTTCTCCATCACTGAGCTAATGTGACCCCAGCACTGATGGAGAGGGGCAGGGGAGGGTTAAACTAGGATGCTGTGCAGGCAGCGGATATGCTCCTTATCAACTGATGTTATTGGTTGTCAAGATGCTGGCAGCTAGAAGGTTGTGATGGTGCACAATGAAAACCTGTGGCTTTGTGTAACTGATAGCAGGCTTGATCCACCCTCTGTCTTGTATACATGTTTGTATGCAATTTTTTGACATTTTCCCAACACACCCCTGAAGAAACTTCAAGGCACCCTGGTTGAGAAAGGCTGTCTTACATGGTGTTTAAGAAGCCTACCTTACGGTGCTTCCAAAGGTGAAAACAGTCAGCATGGAGCCCCGCAGAGTAGGAGCAAGCCTTCAAATCCCACATTGAGCAGGCAGGTGTCTCTTCCCCAACTGCTGGAATGTAAAAAAAAATATGCACCCAGTCCCCTACACTAGCATGTCAATGCCAGCTTTGTATACTTGCTGACTTTACAGCCACTCCTGTTCCAGATGATGGAGGATGCCCCCCTCTGTGACTTTGTGGCCTGTGCTGTACCACAGTGGCAGGTTCACAGACATAATTTTTTCAACCAGAAATCCATCTTTACTCTCTTCCATCATGTGGAAACTAATGTCTCCATGTTGCTGGACCATGGGGACAGCAGTGGGGTCAATGCGCTCACAGACCTGTGGTCCAGAAAGCATGGGCAAAGACATTATATCTCCTTCACAACTCACTGGGTAAATTAGCTCACTGCTAGGAGGGATGCCGGATGCATGACAACCCAAATCCTTAAACTGTGACAGACAGATCAGCCGCTTCTATCCCCCACTTCTCGATGGCCTTTTCTGGTGAGTCATCACCAAATGACCAGTACCCCCTAAGTGACCAAGCCGTTATGTATTTGCTAGGAAACCTTTATGCTCTCTCACTAGAACAGTATATCCAAGCAAAAAAGGAGTACCTACTGCCCAGCAAATTGATTTTTCTCTCTTCAGTCTTAAAAAAATAGACATTTTTCCAGATGAAATCTGCTTTAACTCTCCCTTAGAAAAACCATCCTAGCAATAAACTTCCATATAAAATACGCCTCTATCTCTTTCTGAAAGAGCAACTTGTCATAAATGATTAAATGTTGTGTTTCAAATCTACATAGGTTTTCTGTCTTCAGTCTCAGAAAAAAAGACACTGTAATTTTTTATAACTTTCCAGATTAAGTCTGCTTGATCTCTCCCTCTGAAATTGCATCCTAGCAAAAGGGAGTATATACTGTCCAAAAAAAGTCAAATTTTCCTATGTACTGTCTCAGAAAAAAAGACGCCGTTATTTTTTCTTTCAAATGAAATATGCCTGCTCTCTTTTTTTTTTTTTACAAACTTTTTTTTTTATTAAGGAATGAACTGCAAAAACAGCATAAAAACATAAAGTGTAGTATATAACAAGAAAAGGGCACATAAGTAATAATCATCTTAATAAAGTACCATCATATAAACAATAAAAATCAAGTACATGAATAAGGTAGGCAAGAAGATACGCAGAGTGTTAAAAGCACCAACAAAGGAATCACATCAAACAAATTATGATAATCTGTCAATCAAACAATAGATGTCGATGAGACCTCCAACCCTCCCATTTTCTATCAAATAAATGCACCCTTTCCAGCAACGTGTAATGAACACATTCCATAGGCATCACCGCATTTACTCTCCATAGAACAGAGGCCAAAGGCACCACCAGTGACTTCCAATGAAGGGGTATAGCCCATAGAGTTGAGACACAAATGGTGTGAATTAGCCTCTTAGCATTAGTCTGTATCTCTGAGATAGGGGCACCCAGTAAACAAATCTGCACAGATAAATAAATTGAAGTAATCCCCACAGCAGAGGCCAGTTCAGAGACTTTACGCCAGACCAGTGAAAGGCCAGGACAGGCCCAAAACATATGCACAAGGGTCCCAGAAAGGCCACAACCCCGGAAGAAGAGGTGAGACATCCCTGGAAGCATAAGTAGTCTAGAAGGAGTATAATACCAACAGGTTAAAACCTTAAGGGCTGTCTCAAGGACTGAAAGAGATCTAGTGCTTTTATGTATTATCCACCATGGAGTCCCAATTCTCTTCAGAAAATGTGATACTGCATTCAGCCTTCCATTTCTGTCTATACAAGGGAGGTAAGGGAAAGATAGCCGCCGAAAAAGAGCAATACAAGTCCGAAATAAGACACCTAGTAAAGTCATGACTAATGTGTTTGAAATACGTGATCAGAGACGAAGATGTTATTCGAAAATGCTAGCTAAAAAAGTGTCTTATTTGCCAATAACGATAGTGTTCACGAAGTGGGATATCAAAGAGAGTTCATAACATTTCAAATGAGATATAAGACCCACCCCTCTGAAAATCAGATAATCTGATAAGGGCTCGATCATACCACCAGCGAAACGCATGTGGAGACAAAAACGCTGAGACAAAATTTGGGTCACCGAAAGATGACGGTGAAACAGAAGAGACAAGACCCAATTTAAGTTTATAGCGTGACCAAAGTATCTATGAGAGGGTGACAATCAAATTATGGGTCAACAAAAAGCTAGGGGGGATTTTCGTCCATAATAAACCCGGTAAATTGAATGGGTGAATAGATTGAGACTCAAATAACACCCAAGGGGTCTGGGAGTTAATAATCACCCATTGTACCAATTGTGAGAAATGGGCAGATAAGTAATAGAGCCAAAATTTGGGGAGGCCGAGGCCTCCTGTGCATTGTGACTTATACAGAATGGATGAGGTAAAATGTGGATGCTTATTACGCCAGATAAAATTATTAAGCACCCATTGAAAGTGATCCAGATGATTTTGAAAATGAAATTGGGAGTGCTCGAAATAAATAAAGTAATTTAGGTAAAACGTTAATTTTCACCACTGTGACCCTACCCAAAAATGAGATAGAGTACCCATGCCAGATCTTTAGCAAAGTAGAAAGGTGAGATACACATGGAGGAAAATTAGCTACAAATAGTCCAGAATACCTGGGCGTAAGATAGACCCCCAAATATAATATCTGGTCCATGGACCAGTGGAATGGGAAAAAGCTACGGAGCGAACCCCCCAAGGGTTCAGTGACATTAATAGGCATGACAACTGATTTAGTAAAATTTACTGTGAGACCCGATATGGATGCAAAATCATTCAGCAACGTACATAAAATAGGCATCGATACTAATGGGTTAGTAAGAAAAAGCATCACATCATCAGCATACGTGCATAACTTGAATTGTGAGACCAAAAGTGGGTACCCCGAAATATCCGGGAGAGATCTTATAACAATAGCCAAGTGTTCCAAAACAAGCGCAAATAGTAAGGGGTACCCCTGCCCAATGTAAAAAAGTCGGAATTACAACCTGGGAGTCTAATCTTTGTCTGGAGGGAAGCGTACCCCAGACAAAAATTCATCACTGAAGCCAAATTTCTGCAGCAGGGAAAACAAATAGGGTCAGAGGACACTATCAAAGGCTTTACTGCAATGTCTAGGCTCAGTAACAACACTTCTTTAGAATGCAAATTGGCATCCTGAATAGCATTTAATGTGAGACGTATATTGTCTGTGATAAGTCGGTCTAGAATAAATCCGATTGGTCAGGTGAGACCAAAGAGGAGATAATAGGTGCCAATCTATCTGCTAAGATACGGCTAAATATCTTTAAATCATTATACATTACAGAAATAGGTCCGAGAAGGTGTAAGAGCAAGGAGGGGTAGAAAATCAAGCCATGAGCCTTCAAGGGGAGTGGGAATCGTTTGTGGGGGAGCTAACATGGAGGAGTAAAATTATTTAAAGATTTCCCGAACTTCATGAGGCAAAGATGAAATGTTACCATTCTTAGTACATAGCTTATAGATATGTGGAGACCGTATAGAATGGTTACGTTTCCATGCGAACATAGTTGACGCCAGGGGCGGACTGACCATTTGGAAACTCGGGCACTGCCTGAGGGCCCGGGGTCAGTAGTGGGCCCCATGAGATGCCCCTGGTACCTTTTTCATAGGCTTTTTTCAGTTTTGGCAAGGACAAGGACACAGGGGCCCCATGATCCCCTATTTGCTGGGGGCCCCATGAGTTGTCAGTCCACCCCGGCTGAGGTTGAATTGCTATGTGATGAAAAGGAAGCTTTAGATCAACGCAAAGCTTTCTCCATTTTTTGGGAAAGTAAATTATTCACTGCTAAGTGCTTTTGCGATATCATGTTTCTATTCAAGAGAGACAGGTTGCCTACATGAGTTCTGTAATGCGTTTCCAATTCCCTAGTAAGGTTTTGAATTTGTTTCTAACGTTCCCTATTCCTGATTGCTGCCATAAATATAAGGTGACCTCGTAGGACCACCGATAACATAGCTGGGGAGGTGTCAGGAATTGCGTTCAGTTGAAAATATCCTTGGATGGAAGTAGCTACTTCTTGACAGGCGTTAACATGCCTGCTCTCTTCCTTTAAAGTAATGGTCCTATCAAAAAGCCTGTGCTGCAAATGTGCATTTTTTCTGCCTTTTGTCTCAGAAAAAGACACATATTTTTATTTCTAGATGGAATTTGCCTGCTCACTTCTTCTGATACTGTAGCTGTCTATGAATACAATTAAAGCTGTGCTGAAAATCTGTACAAAGTCTGGGAAAAACAAAATGCTGTAATCTTATATTTTCCGGATCTCTTACTCTGAAATTGCGTTCTACCAAAAAGTGTATACTTCCCAGCAAATCTGTACAATGTTTCTGTATGCAGTGTCAAAAAAAAGAAAAAAATTATTTCATGCTGAAACCTGCCTAGTCTTTTCCTGTTCCTTTGCAGCCTATTAAAAATGCTTACATGATGTTAAGTGTGTCCCTGCTACTGTATGTTCCAGGCTCCTGGCTCTGATATAATAAACTGTATTGTTTTTAAGTAAAAACTGTCTCATCCCGTCCTCTAACATAGCAGCCTAGCAAAAACTGTGTATATAATGTGCAGTGATTCCATACAATACTTCTGGCTATGGTATTTTATTTAAAAAAACTATTAACTGTCATTTCTTGGTAAAAAAAAGTTACATATCTCTCCCTCTTGCTGTCCAACAAAGCATACTTACATACTCTACAACCATTGTGACATCTGACTGGCTATGGGCTCTACAACATACAGTAGCATTCTAATTTTTTTTGCATAACAACTGCCTCATCTCTGAAATGTGGGTATGTGGATTTGAGGTGTTTTGGTACACTTTGTTAATAATACTTTAGTACTAATTTATTACAAGTACTAATATAGCGCCGTCAATTTACACATATATTGTACATTCACATCAGTCCTTAAACCTCAAGGGGCGTACAATCTAAGGTCCCTAACTCACATTCATACACATACTAGGGACAATTTAGACAGGAGCCAATTACCCTACCAGCATGTCTTTAGAGTGTAGGAGGAAACTGGAGTACCTGGAGAAAACCCATGCAGGCACAAGGAGCAATGCAAACTCTAGGAAGGTGGTGCCATGGTTGGGATTCAAACCAATGACCCCACTACTGACAGGTGGATGTGCTAACCATTTAGCCACTGTGCTGCCCCTCCTTCTTAATATACAATGTATGGTGTACAAAATTTAATTTGTATTAAATTGTGTACACCATATAGCGTGGTACTGAAAAGAATATCACGCCTTATGTTATGAAAGTATTTTTTCCACAGTTTAGCAGTTGGCAAGAAGTTAATGGCTTTAACTCTTTTTTACAAGTATATACTCATTGCTAGATTTTAGATCTGATCTACTGTCTCTGATCCTTCCACCACTCAATTCTGGCCTATTAATGCCGTACAAAAAAATCTGTTGTTTATTGCCGACCATTCATATTGCATTGCTGCTACTGTAAATGAGCCAAGGGATAATTCAAAAGCAAAACTCGCAATTCATGTGTTGCCAGAATAGGGTGTCACTGATAAGGCTGCCATTAGAAACCACGGGGCCCCAGTTTTTTTCTTACTATGCTTCAGTTATGAATGAACACAGTGGGTGATTGGAAGCGATCACTCATTGTGTTCATTTAGGAAAGGAAGGGGCTGCTAAATGTGACATATTTACCGGACCCTCCCCCCACTTTCCATCCTGAAGGATCCTGTTGTGTGCTTGCTGCTGTCAATGGGAAGGAGAGGAGGGAAGTCAGCAGCACCGCAGGGGTGGGGGTACACAGGGGGGCCTGGGCAGCAGGGGGAAATGTATGGTGCAAAGGCAGGGTGATTGGGGGGCAATAACGTGAATCGATCCCCTGTAGTGCTCTCTCTGCAGCCACTGAAAACCAGTGGGAAGAAGAGGAGAAGAAGCCAGCTTTCATCTACTGCAGAGAGCACCACACAGGGGACCAGTTCCAGTAATTGTCTCCCCCCCTGCAGTGCCTGGGACCCCCTGCTGTTCCTGGTCCCCATACAGGAGGACTGGTGGTACCCCCTTATCCATGGCCCTGGTCACCGATGCAGACACATCAGTGGGAAGGATCTATTGAGTGTCCTATAATCCCCCTACAGCAGCATCAGAGCCAGTCAGGACTTAGCCAGTCTAACATTGTGAACATGCTTGCAGGAGGGGGATGAAGGAATGACCACATCAGTATGCTACATTCCCTTCATTGTCCAATAAGCTGGCTGGGGGGGGGGGGGGCAAAGCTACCTAAGCACCTAAAAGTTTAAGATATAAATTAGACATTTATCCAGATGAGTGAGTACTATTATCATGATTCCAGGTAAAGAAGGCCATTCAGTTATGCAGGATTTTGCAACAGTAAAGCTATGATAAAATGGATGTTTACAGCAAATAGCTGAGAGATCCTGAGATTAGGATATTTACTCAGATATATTCTTTATATTGGATTGCTACCAAGAAAATAGTCTACATAGAATGAAAGGTTAATCCTGCTTTATTCTGACAAGCTTCATATTGTTGGATTCATATGTATCTGTTTTATCTATTAAATAGGTTTATCATTTCTTTAATTGTATATGCTTCAAATCCCTGACAAAGGAACATTTTCAATATATTCAATATCAGTTTTATCACATTTTTTGCTTCCATGTTCTTTACTTTAAATGTGATGATCTAATATAAGCCAAAAATATTCCTTGATCACAGTTTTGAAAATTTTAAGATGCTCACTGGAAACCAAAGCACTGTCTCAGAATTTATTCTTCTTGGATTGTCTGTGGACCCTTTAGTACAAATTCTGCTGTTTTTCATTTTCCTGGCAATCTACATCACCACACTGGCCGGGAATTTACTTCTGATAGTTGCTGTGAGGACTGACAAACATTTGCACACCTCAATGTACATCTTCTTGTCTAGTTTGTCTTTCTTAGACATCTTCTACACTTCCACTGTTGTACCCAAGATGCTGTCTAACTTTCTTTCTCTAAAAAAGAGTATTTCATTTGCTGGCTGTGCTATACAGTTTTTCTTTTTTCTGTTTTTGGGAGAAACGGAATGCATCCTTCTGGCCCTGATGGCCTATGACCGTTATGTTGCCATCTGCAACCCTCTGCAATACAATATGATCATGAACACAATGGTTTGTGTGCGGATGATCAGCATGGCATGGTTGACTGGCTGCATAATTTCATCTATTGATACATATTTTACATTTCGTTTAACATATTGTGGCCCCAACACCATCAACCATTTTTTCTGTGAGGGTCCTTTACTGATTCAGCTTTCTTGCAGTGATCTCTCAGCAGTCAACATCTTAAAACTGGTTCTCACGACCATCTTGCTTTTTATCCCACTTTCACTAATTCTAATGTCGTACCTCCGAATCATAATCACGATCACGACAATTCACTTGGGAAAGAACAAAGCATTTTCAACATGTGTTTCCCATCTTACGGTGGTGGTCATTTACTATGGGACATCCATATGCATGTACATTAGACCTGAGGATTCAGTCCCAGAGGATGTAGACAAAATGGTGGCAGTATTTTACACAATGATAACTCCCATGCTAAACCCTTTAATCTATAGCCTAAGAAATAAAGACGTTCAGAGAGCCATGAGAAAGCTAGTAGGAGCTAAGTAAGGTGTTATAACCCAAGGATGAAGATCAATTTGATTGGGAGACATGGAATTCGCAGATATCAGTTTGTTTGCCAGTTTGCATTTAAATTTGTCTAAAAATCCCAGAAAACATACATTGGACACCTAAGAATTTTATGCATGCAAACCAGTGACCCAAAAACATGAAATATTATGTTTTTCTATTTATAACCAAATAATTTCTGAACACCATAGAATGGGATCTTACTGTGCAAAACCGTAATCATTGAGACTTTCCCTTTTACTTCTTTGAGGACTGATGGGAGATCACTTGGGCACCACATCCCCAATTAACAGATTATCAATGTATCTCTACCCCCACAAGAGCTGCTATGGTTGCTACGTGTGACAGTATAGAGATCAGCATTTCCCACTGAAATCAGCAGAATCTGAAGCAGGACAGTCACTAATCTCAGCCACTGTTGGACAACTGGATGACTCTTGTAGTCCACATGATTGATTGATAAAAACAGCTATATCCCGGTTTCAAGTGGACATCATCCTAAATGGCTATATAATACCCCAAGAAGTCAGTTTACGAGAATTAAAAGGAATTGCAGTTTAAGGAAAGATTTTGTTGATCAAACTGATGTATTGATCGATCGGTTTATTGAGAAAGGATATAAAAAACCTTTTTTGTCAACAGAAAGGGAAATGATTGATAAAAAGGATAGAAGTACTTTTCTGTCTAATAGAAAGATAAAGAATAACAACTTTGATATGGCTTTTATTACCAACTTTAATAATCAGTATAAAGAGATTGAGGGTATTTTCAATTTTCGATTTGAAGGGATTTGTTCATTGTAACAGGTGTAAAGCATGTAGAACGATAAATAGATCGAATAAAATAAAGAGGAAGAAATTTATTTCAAATATAACTAAGAAAGAATATAAGATCGAACAACTTATTTCGTGTAACTCCTCTCATGTGATTTATGTTTTGGAATGCCAGTGTCATTTTCAGTACGTGGGAAGAACAGGGAGACAGTTGAAGACTAGGATAAATGAACATTTGAACAATATAAAGAGAGGGTTTGACAAACATAGTGTTTCAAGACATTTTAAATTAAGACACAATAGTGATCCGAGTTTAGCGACATTTTATGGAATTGAGAGAGTAAAAAGTCATTGGAGTGGTTCAGATCTGATTAAAGAAATATCAAAAAAGGAGACTTTTTGGATATATGAATTGGAGTCTTTAGTACCAAGAGGTTTAAATATAGATATTGATTTAAATTGTTTTTTGACTAATTTTTAAGATAAATATTTTAAAATATTGATTACATGTAGTGATCGTTATATATAGTTTATTTTTAATTTGGTTTATATTTTTATAAAAAAAATTGTTTTTTGATTTTTTTGTGTATGAGAAGAGTTGTGCTTTAAGTTCTGTGCATGGCCCTTTAAGTGTTTTTCTGTGGTTTGAAGAGCCATGCACAGGATGGTATATATTGCTTTTCTGCATATATTTATGTTTTTATATTTATATTTTTTTGTGGGTGATTTTGAAGGAGAATATATTGCTTTTCTGCATATATTTATGTTTTTATATTTATATTTTTTTGTGGGTGATTTTGAAGGAGAACGGTATTGTGCTGATTCAAACCTGCAGGGTATATATATTTAGCTTTTTTGTTTATGTAGTAGAGTGTATATGTATAATTAAATTGGTAAACACCTGTTCTAGCCGGCGAGACTAGGAACGCAGTGATTGGCTGGGTGTTAAAACTATGTAGATGAAGGGTGGTATTTATAAGAGCTGTCTGACGTTCCCATCTGTACCGCCCCTTGATGACGTCGGTGTGACGAAACCGGTTGGGCGTGGCCTACTTGATGTGGACGTTAGAGAGCCTTGCTGGTCTGTGTTGTATGGGAGAGATCTGCGGTGAGCGTTAACTGTATCTCAACCCTTTTTTGCGATTGAAGCTGGTGTCTGTTGGACACCTTGTTTGTGAGTTTCCTTATACCTTTTTTATTAAAGAGATAAATGAAAAAAACGTATTGCACCATTATGTTCTCTTTTTTGTCCCTGAGTGTACTGCATGCTCTCATGGAGGTATGAGAAAGAGTGGAGAAGTTCATCATAAGAGCTTGGGCTGCAAAGTTGTTTGGCTGTGATTATTATTATCTGGAAGTATCTGAAACATCACCATATCTATTTGGACATCGGGTTCATTGCTCCCAGAGCACAAGCACTGTTGCTGGTTTATTATCTGACCAGCCATTAGCTCTGGTGAGTTCATTTAATCTCCTTTGGTGGTGGATTTCTCACAATTGGTTCAAGTCACTGAAGATATATATATTTTTTTGGACACTAATTTATGTTTGGACACTATAATTTATTTAAAACACTAATGTTTTTTGGATGATGACATACACTTTTGTATAAGTTTGTTATTAGCGCATACCTTTTAATTTGGATTATTGTTGCCAAAATTTATTTTGGGTGGGATATGCTGCTGACACTTTGGTGTTTTTTGTAAGTGGCGCTTTTTTCTTTTTTAATTTGGCACATGATTACAGCAGTCCACCATGGTTGCTACAGGCAACTGCCTTGCATGTTGCCACAAGGAACTCCAATGAAATCCAAGACAAGAAACCCCCTTGAGAGCTGCTGAATTTGGGTTCCCCTATTTCTTGCACAGCCAGGCAACACACATTTTTCCAACTTCCATTCAGAGTCAGTAGCCAGTCCATGGGCTTGTTTTTGTTGTTTTATTTGTGGTAAACACCTTGGATGGGGTCTAGGGATATATGGGGCGCCCAACATGACTTTAAACAATAACTCTGAGGACAGTTTCTGTAAGAGGCACTCATTTATACTTCATAGCAAATATGAATTTTTACTATTGATTACTACTGATTACTAAATTTTTTTATTTAATAAAAAGGCAGTTTCCATATCAACCACTTCCTGGCCTCCCTATAGCAGATTTACTGCCATTCTATGTAAAGTCATGTATATATACTTAATTTTTCACTTCCTGGTGATTTGTCACAGCAGAAGCTGATTAACAGGTGCCGGCCAACGGATGAGCACTGGCACCTGTTTATTGGTGAGGAGAGTGACAGGACACAGCGCTTCCTATGTAAACAAGGCAGAGCTGTGTCCTGTCAGCAGCGATCTGCTATGTTTTCTTTCCCTGCAAAACAGGGAATAAAATCTAGCAGATTGCCAAGTAAAAACACATTACTGTGTACACAAAACACTGGCTGGGCACACAGTTAACCCATTTATCACCCTAGATGTTTAACTCCTTCCCAGCCAGTTTCATTATTGCAGTGACAGTGTATATTTACAGCACTGATCACTGTATTAGTGTCACTGGTTCCCACAAAGTGTTAATGTCAGGTAGAGCCAGATTGTCCGCTGCATTATCACAGTCCTGCTATAAGTTGCAGATTGACACCATTACCAGTATAGAAAAAAACATTCCAGTATATATACTGCACACAGGTAACCCTTTGATCGCCCCAGATGTTAACCCCTTCCTGCCCAGTGCCATTAGTAGAGTGTCGGTGCTTTTTATTAGCATTGATCACTGTATTAGTGTCATTGGGATGTCAGTGGCAGTTAGTTCCCCCCCAGAGTAAGAATGCTCGCCGCAGTTCCACTCTAAGTTGGTGATCACCGCCATTACTAGTATAAATTTAATTCCAGTATACATACCGCCATTTGTAGGTACTATAACGTTTGAGCAAACCAATCAATTTACGCTTATTGGGATTTTTTTACCAAAAATATGCAGCAGAATATATATCAGCCTAAATTTATGAATACATATGATTTTTTTATTTTTTTTATTGAATATGTTTTATAGCAGAAATGTAAGAAAATATATTTTTTAATTGTTGGTCTTTTTTTGTTTATAGAGCAAAAAATAAAAAACCCAGTGGTGATCAAATACCACCAAAAGAAAGCTCTATTTGTGGGAAAAATGGCATACATTTTATTTGGGTACAGCGTTGCATGACCGCACAATTGTCAGTTAAAGAAACGCAGCGCCGTACTGGAAAAAATGGTCTGGTCATGAAGGAGGGTAAATATTCTGGAGGTTATGGTTAATCAAAAGAAACAAGTCATAAGAACGCACATCCATTGGTAACAGGCATAATTACTAGCATTGAGCAAGCAACACATGAATTGAAGTCCATGTCGACGAACATATTCAGGATGGAAAGAGAGCAATATCGCCGCTAGGGCCTGCGAAGGTGCCATACCAAAAGGGTGAAAAGTCAATGAGTATACGGAGAATGAACACACTTTCAAACAATCATGTAGTCCTTCATGTTGCAAGCCCAAGGATAAGGAGTGATCCATTTCCGCTGGTCCAATAAGGACCTCTGACCAAAAGGGGAACCGCCCTAATTTGTGTGTGTGGTATGAAGAAAAAAGCATAAAAACAGAAAGGAGAAGGGGGGCAGAGGGAGAAGGAGACAACAAAGGGTGGAGGAAGAGAGAAAAAAAGGGGGGAAGGGGAAGTTGGACAATAAAGTTGGTATGACCCAGTTTTGCCTAGGCAGTAAGTTAAACATCATAAAATTTGCTGTAAAGGCTGATAATAAAATTTTGAAAAAGCTTTTGATACCGTTTTAAAAATTTAAAATACAGAAACTAGAGGAGAGTGTATAGGCAAAATAGTATGATGAAATGGTGGTTGTAAATATCTATTTTCAGTGGTCCTCAGGATTCTGTACTGGATCAATTCATTTTCAAGACTTAAACTCCACAGCGTAGTGATGAAGTAGAGGAAGATGTTCACAGAATGGCAACAGGAACCTGAAAACATTTTAAAGGAATACAAATGTGAACTATTTGCAAGTTGTAAGTTTTAGAAAAAATATTAAAGCTCAACTGATCTCTCAATTTAATTAAGCTAAACTGAAAGCTAACCTAAAGTGACTAGAATTAACCAGGAAATTAGAGTACCACCTGACTCAGCAAACGTTGATCAAAAAAATCCAACTAGCTAGGAGGAAAATTGCTGGCCAAACAGTGATCACATCCCCATCAGTTACAGGTCATTGTTCAAGTTTTCAGACGGCTGTAGTTGCTGTGGCTGTCTCAATTCAACAGTGTATAGGGGAGATTCCTCCATCCATGCATTTTAGTGCAGGTGGGGGATCTGAGTGATTTCTCTTGTTCAGCTTACGGAGCTGAATGAGATAAATCTAAATATGTATGAAGATCCTTACAGTCTGTTCTTTCTATATGGCAGCTACAGCATAAATAGACTTTTCCTGCCAGCATGCTGCGACCCTGGCTCTCTGTGTAGAAGCAGTGGTCTCTCTGCAGAGCTGTTATGCCCCCTGCTGAGTCAAACCAATTGCTTTGCAATCAGCAAAACTCATGTTCCATACTAACTTTGAAGTTCTGTTTTGACTCAGCAGGGATACTCTTCAGAACTCTGTAGACAGACCACTGATTGCATATAGAGAGCAAGATTTTTTTTTTTTTTTGCAGCATGTCCCCACATGCCTTTCTATTCAGGATTCTGCTTTTGACTGAGGGACTTCAGGATGCTGAGGCTCCATTACCCCTGGCCTTGCAACCCTAAGAGAACCCCTGACCACTTCATAAATTAAACAAACAAATTCTTCACTTTTTTGGAATCAAAATGGTCATCGTAGCCCTTTATTAACATAGCAAAACAATGTAAAATACAATGTTATATAATAATGCAACAAACACATACAACACATTCAAATAATAACAGAACAGTGACTTTTTCCTACTCGGGCTAAAGGTCTTTGAGGGCACTAACAGTCCCCACAATAATAGCTGTATCTGCCACACATTGAGAAGGTCCCAAGCTGCAACTGCACCGACTTGGGGACATGTTCCACCTCCGTGCTCTCAGATACAACCCTATAAAGACACTGTTGCCAATATACCAGAATATTGGGAAGGGGCACCCATACCTAAGATGGGCCGAACCCACAATCCTCCAAAATGTTACCAGCACACGACCTTTAAAGACCCGGAGACCTCTCCCTGCTGCCATGACATGGAAACAAAAGACTGAAACACCACAGTGTGCTGGAATAAAAAGAAAAGAAAAACAAAATTACTCTCAAAATACCACAAACTAAGACAAACAAGAGGCACAAAGAGGTCCACAAAGCCAAAACCATTAAACCTGGGGGCGGGTGGGTGGAAGAAACTTTTCCAGTACTGGCAAAGCTTGGGCAAGGTTCAACCCCCATCTCCTCATACAGTGGACCACCCCCTGGTCCCTCGCCCCACCAATCCTGGTAAGCTATATTATTTATTCAAAAGTAAACACTCCACCCACAGCACCAATTCCACCTCTTCTACGTGCCCGGTCATGCTGGCCCTCCTTTCAGCTTTGCTCAGTTCTAGGCCATATACTTTCTAAAGAGAACAGACTCAGCACACCTTTTGTTTTGATGCATACAGTATTTAGAATATATCTAGCAAATTTAACAAAGAGTTTCAGCTGGGTTTTAAAATTAAATGTTTTCTCTTTTACTTATTGATTTTTTTTTTTTTTTTGTAAATAAATTCAGATCTGGAGCAAAGCAACATGCCTATGCTGCTGTTTTCACCCAACAAGAATGTCAAAGTGTCTCGAATATCAACAATCCCCAAATGCATGAAAATGCCAGCACAATTGCTAATGCCTTAAATAATGACACTGAAATCTACAAAGGACAGCAGATGGTTTTGGAAACATATGAAAATAAGACGAGATACAACATTCATTCAGAATATCATCTGCTGTTTCCACTGCCTGGATCCAATGATTCCCTTGTGGAGCAATTGATGAATAGGAATCCTAATGCAGCTTGTGTCATCTTCTACACTCTTAACTCCCCATGTGTGGGCAGATGTGCCAACGCAACAAACCCCAGGAATATTACCCAGAAACTTTCAGTGTTTAATAAATGTAATGACAACAACAAAGCATTTGTATATAGTAAGTTATATAAAAGGGATAGAGAAAGAATAGAGGACATTTGGCATGGTTTGGCTCAAATTAATCAGAACATAGATGTGTTTCGCTGCTTTCATGGCACATGCTATAATTGCTTTCATACGGAACACACCAAAGCCTTCTGTCTTAATTTGACAAACAAGAAATAATGAAGCACTCCTAGGCTGCATTCACACTTGAGCATTTTGTAGCTTGAAGCTCAAAGCTTGAAGCTCCAAAAAGGCTCAAACTTAAAAAATCAATTGTTCTCTATGGTTCCTGTCCGCGTGATGAGGTGTGAAAAGGCACCATAGAAAACAATTGATTTTTTTAAGTTTTAGCTTTTTTGGAGCTTCAAGTTTTGAGTTTCAAGCTACAAAATGCTCAAGTGTGAATGCAGCCTTACTGATATCTGAATTATTAACTAGTATCTGTGAAAGCTCAACTTCATTCAAAGCTTCTTTAGTTTAGAATACAGTGGGGAAGGGCTATCTTCTCTGTTTTATCCCTATTTCTGTCTATGTTCCTATCAGAGCGATTTCCTCTCATTTCCTGATTTCACCTAAGACAGAGGAAACAAGGGAGAGCTCTCTCTTCCGAAAAAACAAAGGCAATAATAAAAGAAAACTGTAAAAAAATGTTTGTGACCTGGTTAAGGAAAATTTCCTCTCACTACCTGTTCAGTCTATATGCATCAACCAGCAGGAAGTCAATGGAAATCTCCCCAAGACAAGGATGTTTCTGTAACCCTTTATATGTTTCACATTTCCTCTTTGATTTTCCAGTATAAAAATAAAAGTATAATCACTTCATAGCAAAAGATGGTCTTAGAAGCTCTTATTTCTGTATATTATATGGCTGGACAGCAAAATAGATAACAAGCTATCTGGGTCTCTAATCATTAGTGAAAGCGACAGTAAACTGAAAAAAAAAACATATTTCAGCTTACCAATTCTTAGATGTGGTGAATGCATTTTTTTTCCTTTTTTGTTATTTTGTTTACTTGTTGATCTGCCCAGTAAGTGTATAACTAAAGAGAAATATGAGGATAATAAATTCAAAATAATGATATCAGTCAACCTCCACCCATTGGTAGGTGTGGTCTTCGTAACCTTTAAAGTACTACAACAAAAGAAATCCCCACAGAAGGGGCACAGGGGTTACTCTAGAAGACACTAATAGGGATTGATGTAAAGAATTTGAAAAAAGTTTATTATAGTCTTGTATCAAAAGATAATTCCAAATATATGAGAAAGCTAATTCAAAATCACCAGTGTAAATAACAAGCCTTGATTGTACACATAAAAATCTACTAGTGCATAAACAACTATTGAACTAAGCCCTAATTGTAAATCATCATCTTTGGCAAAAAACAAATCTATGCCAGATGAGGGTGCGTATCCCTACTAACCATATGGCCAATTGATGAATATAAAATATAACATTTATTCAGATATATATATAAAAATGTATGCTAATCTGTAATTAATGTCTGTTGGAGTGGAATGTACTGCACACAACAATATGACGAGATACCATTGCAATTGTTTACCTTACATCCAAATGGTTAATAAGTTATTAATAATAACACCAGACCAGATAAAATACCATACCATTTTAAATGAAGTGACGGTATAAAGAAGACATTGTAGTTTGATCATAAGCCTATCAGATGGAATATGTAATCTCTATTAAGGAGATAAAATTACCTCATAGACAAAACTAATTTGATAGTATAATCTGTCTTGCTACAGATATGTAATACGGGTACACTTATCCATGGTTCTTAATGTCAGCCTTTAATGGACAAACTCCATACATCACCATATCCAGTCAAAAATTCATCACTATCTTGAGTGAGGTGATTGTAGCCGTACTAGTGCACTTGCAACAGAAACAATTGAGTACTGACGTGATACTTTTTTTATTTGCACTAACATACAATTTTGAGGACAAGCTTTTGGGGTATGTCCCCTTCTTCAAGGTCAAGGCAGTACTATTTCACAAAGTTTTAGCAGAATGTTAGAAGAGATGTTGAAAGGGGGAGGAAACAGACAAGGATGAATTTGCACAGTAATACCATCAAGGAACATGAAGAAGATGACTTTTGCACACCTGTAGGACACCATTTCTCACAACCAGACCATAATTTGGAAGACCTCAATATTTTAGTTCTTAAAGGGAATTTCAAATCCATTCAGGAAAGAAAAACGTTTGAACTAAGAATGATAATTCTATTTGACACAAGAGATAACGGCCTTAATTTGGACATGGGATTCCTCACTCATTATCCAACAGTTTTATGACCCCTTCTGTGAGTGTTGTCCCCCTCCCCAGTCTTTGCTTTTGCTGTGTCTTATCTCTAGTCTAATCCTAGTCTTTTAACCATTGCTGTTATGATCCACCAGGTGGTGCCCCTGGCTGCCCACTTGACAGACCTACCCAAAGCGTGGAGTCTAAGTCCCGGTCTGTGCTTTCACCAGGGCCCCTGATGGTGGGGATGGACTTGAAACAGACCGGGACCAGGTCACGACTTCCGAGCAGGCCCACCAGTGGCAGAGGGAACCTCCGCGGATGTTAGGTACCGGGAGAGCCAGATGTGAGGAGGACGGCAGGACCTAGTAGGATGGATCACGAGCAGGGGTCCCGTGGGGTAGGCGAGGTACAGAATCGGCAGGAGGAGAATCGTCAGGTCACACGCAGGGTCAGCAGGATAAGTCAGTCCGTAGAGAAGTCAAAACAAGCCGGGGGTCAGGATGGTAGAAGGCAGAGTAGTCAGGACAATCCGGGTCAAACACAGGAGTAGGCAGCGTAGTCAGGGTCAATCAGGGTCAAAAACACAGGTACAGGACTCAGGAACTCAGATAGACCTTGCGGCGATTACTGACAGTGCAGGGCATCTTTAAATATTGCGCCCTGCACTGTCATTGGCTGCCCAGGACGCGCCCCCGGGCTGTCATTGGCTGCCCGAGGCGCGCCCGCGGCTCCCACTGCGCATGCGCGGCGTCCTGTCATCCACGGCTCGCCGGGACCTGGTGCCTGTGTCCCGGCGTGAGCCGTCGCCAGCGCGCATGCTCCGGCCGACAGGACGCCGCGATCCCTGACATTGCCCCCCCCTACGGGCACCCTCCGGGAGCCCCACTGATCTCTCCACCGCGGGTGGCCACGAAAAAATTGACGGATGAGCCTGGGGGAGTGAACATTCTGGATGGGTTCCCAAGAGTTCTCCTCAGGGCCATAACCCTTCCATTTTATCAGGAACTGCATCTGGCCCCCCCTCTTTCGGCAACTGAGGATAGTTTCTACCTCATATTCCTCTTGGTCACCTATGGTGACTGCCTCGGGAGGTCTGGATTGGCGATCCGGGAAGGAATCTGGTCTGGATGGTTTCAGGAGAGAGACATGGAACACAGGGTGTATTTTGAAAGACTCCGGGAGCTCGAGTTGGTAGGCCACTTCATTGATCACCCGTTTAATTGGAAACGGACCAAGGTACTTCGGTCCTAACTTCCTGGAAGGACACAGCATTTTCAAGTTGGTCGTAGCCAACCAAACCTGATCCCCTGGCTGGAGCAACAGCTCTCCTCTTCTCTTCCTGTCGAACGCCTTTTTACTATCTTCTTGGGCTTTAGTGATGGCCTCCTGAATCGTCTTGTTATTGACAGAAAAGAAATGCAAGACATCTTGAGATGCGGGTACCGGACTTTCGGGCATTAGGTCGGGGAGAAACGTAGGATGATATCCGAAATTGGTAAAAAACGGTGATTGTCCCGTAGCTGAGTGGCTCGAGTTATTATAGGCGAACTCTGCAGAAGGCAACAGTGTTAGCCAGTCGTCCTGAAGATAGGAGGTGTAGCATCTGAGGTACTGTTCCAACGTTTGATTGGTCCTTTCCGTTTGCCCGTTGGTCTGTGGATGGTAAGCGGATGACAGTGACAGTTTGATTCCTAATGCTTCACATAAGGTTTTCCAGAATCTTGATGTGAACTGGACTCCCCGATCCGATACTATGTCTTCGGGTATCCCATGTAGCCTCACTACTTCCTTGATGAATATCCGTGCAGTCTCCGGTGCCGACGGGGTTCTTTCCAAGGGCACGAAATGAGCCATCTTTGAAAAGCGATCCACGATCACCATTATAGCAGTGTAGCCTTGAGACGGTGGGAGTTCGACTACAAAATCCATGGCAATCATTTGCCAGGCCCGTTTGGGTATCGGCAATGGACGCAACAATCCCCAGGCCTTGCTTCTGGAGGGCTTGTTCCTTTGGCAGGTGGGACAGGTCTGGACGTAGCGCTCGCAGTCTTTGACCATGTTTGGCCACCAGAATGAGCGCTGCAGTAGCTCCAGAGTCTTCGTCACCCCAAAGTGCCCTGCCATTGGATGGTCGTGGCAGTGCCCCGGGGCCAAAGTTTGAACTCCTTCTGGCACCACGATCCAATTTTCCTTCCAAAGCAGACCATCGCCGTTCTGGAGAGGCGACCCAGGCGGGACTGGCAGTCCAACAGAAGCGTCAATCAGTCTGGAGCGAAGTTCCGTTTGCAGGGCGAGGAAGCTTCCGGATGGCAAAATTGTGTCAGGTAACACTGTATCGTCAGGGTCCTCAAACATGCGGGACAGAGCGTCTGGTTTCGTATTCTTAGACCCAGGTCGGTACGTTATATGAAAGGTAAATCGAGAGAAGAAAAGAGCCCATCTCGCCTGGCGTGGTCTCAGTCGTTTCGCCGTCCTTAAATACTCGAGGTTCTTGTGATCCGTGAATATTAGGATTGGGTGTGTGGCTCCTTCCAGGAGATACCTCCATTCTTCTAGAGTGGACTTGATGGCCAGGAGTTCCCGATCTCCAATATCGTAATTGCGCTCCGCCGGAGTCAACTTCCTGGAGAAAAACGCCACAGGATGCAGTAACTCCTTGGTACCACTCCTTTGGGAAAGAATCGCTCCTACCGCATTTTCGGAGGCGTTCACTTCCAAAACATATGGAAGAGAAGAATCTGGATGGCAGAGAATGGGAGCAGAAGTAAACAATTTCTTGAGCGTGTGGAACGCGGTCTGGGCTTCAGGAGTCCATTTAAAACGAATCCCTTGTTTAGTCAGTTGCGTGATTGGGGAAACCAGGCCTGAGAAGTTCCTGACAAACTTTCTATAAAAGTTTGCGAATCCAATGAAACGCTGTACCCCCCTCTTATTGGTGGGTGTTGGCCAATCTAAGATCGCCGTGACTTTCTGGGGATCCATCGCGACCCCCGCGGGAGAGAGGACCAGTCCCAAGAACGTCATTTTACACTGTTCAAAACAGCATTTTTCTGCCTTGGCGTAAAGCCCGTGTTGGCGTAAACGTGCTAAGACCCTTGCCACATGCTCCCTATGAGCCTCCAGTGAGGGTGAAAATATCAGGATGTCATCTAGGTAGACAACCACGAAGACATCGAGGAAATCACGAAAGACATCGTTGATAAAGTGTTGGAAGGTGGCCGGTGCGTTACAGAGCCCGAACGGCATCACCAAATATTCGAAATGACCGAATCTCGTACGAAAGGCTGTCTTCCATTCATCCCCCTCCCTGATACGAACAAGGTTATATGCCCCCCGCAAGTCTAATTTAGTAAAAATCGCTGCTGACCCTAACCTCTGGAGGAGCTCGGGGACTAGGGGTAACGGATAGCGATTTTTTACTGTGATTTTATTCAGGTCTCGGTAGTCAATACAGGGCCGTAATGATTTGTCTTTTTTTTCTACAAAAAACAACCCAGCCCCGGCCGGGGACGTGGACGTGGACGGGCGAATAAATCCCTTCCGCAGATTGTCATCAATATACTCCCTCAAAACTCCTGATTCTAGTTCCAATAAAGGAAAAATGCGACCGAATGAAATCTCAGATCCGGGTAGGAGGTCTATGGGGCAATCGTATGAACGGTGCGGGGGAAGAATGTCTGCTCCTCGCTTACTGAACACGTCTAAGAAATCGTGGTAGGCCAGAGGGATAACCTGAGACAGATCCGTATCACCATCCATGCACAGGAGAAACCGGGGAGGCACGGGCCCTGGGACGTGGCAGTGATCCCGGCAGTATGGTGACCGAAATTGAACCGTTCCCTTCTCCCAATCAACCTGGGGGTTATGGGCCCACAGCCAAGGAAGCCCCAGAATGATTGGGAAAAGGGGGGATGCGATGGCATCCAGACGGAGGAACTCCTGATGATGGTCAGCCATCGTGTTAAAAATAGGGGGAGTCTCCTGATCCACCACTCCCGACTTTATGCTAGACCCGTCTGCCAGGAAGATGTTAAACCCCCTTTCTTTGGTCTGGAGGGGAATCTTTTGCCGGTGAGCAAAAGTAAGATCGATGAAACAACTACATGCTCCCGAATCAATGATTGCGGTCACCGACAGGGTTCCTCCGGGGAGCTGTAAAGACACAGGTATTGCCAGGTAACTAGATAGGTCACCCCTTTCTGTAGGTAAAGGAAAACAGGAAGCGGACTTACTCATTTTTGCAGGACAGGAGCGCACCTGGTGACCAGCTTCCCCACAGTACAGACATAGGTTCTGCGATCGTCTCCTCTGACGTTCCTCGGCCGATAAAGTGGAACGGGCCAGTCCCAGTTGCATGGGTTCTGAGGTGTCCCCTGCTTCCGTGCTCCGGGCATGGTTCCCTGGGGTTGGAGCTGCTTCTCTCGGTGGGATCCATGCCACCCTTTGACCCTGGCTACTCCTTTCCAGGCGATGCTCTCTCAGTCTGTGGTCAATTTGGATGGCCAACTCTATCAGTTTCTAAAGAGAGTCCGGTAGTCCTACTCGTGCTAATTCGTCTTTTAGCGACTCAGACAGCCCGATGCGGAACTGGTGACATAATGCCGCATTGTTCCATCTGGTATCTCCCATCCAACGCCTAAAATTAGACGCATACTCTTCGGCCGCCCGGCGGCCTTGCCGCAGAGAGTATAGAGTAGCCTCTGCGGAGGCAGCCCGCTGGGGGTCGTCATATAGGACGGCCATGGCCTGAAAGAACTCAGTCACGGAATCAAGATGGGGGTCACGCTTCTCTATCAGGAGGTGAGCCCAATCCTGGGGCTCATCCTGAAGGAGAGAGATTATAAACCCCACCTTGACGGTCTCAACGGTGAACGTGCGGGGCTGCAGGTCAAAAAATAAAGTGCACGCGTTCCGGAAGGCCCGAAAGCGGCTTCGGTCTCCACGGAATCGTTCCGGCAGGAGAACGCGGGGTTTGGGAACTAGGGTTGCCGCAACTGCTCCGGATGCTGGGGCAGCGGGTGACTCCGCAGTTGCGGAACTTGGAGCAGGGGGAGTCTGGGTGGCAAACGTCTCCATGCAGTCCTCAAGACGGGTGCAGCGGCTGTGAAAGTTCTGGAAGGCCTGGGTCAGAGTCGCCAGGTGCTGGCATATATCCTCTAGGGACGCCGGTCCTCTTCCTGGCTCTGTCATGGCCGCAAGGTACTGTTATGATCCGCCAGGTGGTGCCCCTGGCTGCCCACTTGACAGACCTACCCAAAGCGTGGAGTCTAAGTCCCGGTCTGTGCTTTCACCAGGGCCCCTGATGGTGGGGATGGACTTGAAACAGACCGGGACCAGGTCACGACTTCCGAGCAGGCCCACCAGTGGCAGAGGGTACCTCCGGGGATGTTAGGTACCGGGAGAGCCAGATGTGAGGAGGACGGCAGGACCTAGCAGGATGGATCACGAGCAGGGGTCCCGTGGGGTAGGCGAGGTACAGAATCGGCAGGAGGAGAATCGTCAGGTCACACGCAGGGTCAGCAGGATAAGTCAGTCCGTAGAGAAGTCAAAACAAGCCGGGGGTCAGGATTGTAGAAGGCAGAGTAGTCAGGACAATCCGGGTCAAACACAGGAGTAGGCAGCGTAGTCAGGGTCAATCAGGGTCAAAAACACAGGTACAGGACTCAGGAACTCAGATAGACCTTGCGGCGATTACTGACAGTGCAGGGCATCTTTAAATATTCTCATGGGGCCCCCTACTGACCCCGGGCCCTCGGGCAGTGCCCGAATTTCCAAATGGTCAGTCCGCCCCTGCTCCAAGGCTTAGTAAATGAGCAGAATCTTTGCTGACTTCCATCATCCAATCATGTGAAAGCAAAAGTGCTTTTTTCAATTTTTTTATTTGCACATGATTGGGTATTCCTTGGAAAGTGAATCTGTATCTCATTTACAAGGCTCTGAAGCAATTGCACCTTGTATGGGTAAGGGTAAATCAACCCTTATGTCTCTGAGATCCCTTCTTA
This sequence comes from Staurois parvus, assembly GCF_062004578.1. NCBI lineage: Eukaryota > Metazoa > Chordata > Amphibia > Anura > Ranidae > Staurois > Staurois parvus. The sequence goes on along the minus strand of NW_028319529.1, from coordinate 653,204 downwards.
ATGTTCCTCACATGTTCCTGAATCTTTACTGTAAGTTTCCTGGGAGCTCTGCCTAAAAAGCATAGGCCAATTTTTAATGAGGGGCAATACATTACAGGGAATATTGCCTAAACAGCCAAAATGTATATATAGGTCGGCCCCTGGGCTTAGAACTAGGGTAGTGAAAAATATTCCAGATCTCCCAAAAAACAAGGTTACCTTCCTAGATAAAAAAGGCTTTTACAAATGTGGAAGATGTGGTCAGGTCATGTAAGTAAAGATAACAGAAAGAAATGCACAGATTTTGACTCTAATCATACGGGGGGAATATATGATATTAATAAATTGATGTCCTGTGACAGCACATATGTTACATAAATGCTGGAATGCCCATGCCTGATTCATTATGTAGGCAGAACTACCAGGGAACTTGCAGAAAGGATTCAGGAACATACGAGGAACATTAACCTCTTCACGCTGGTCAAACACAAATGTGCAGCCTCCCGGCGTCTGGGCGTAGATGCCGAGCAGCCCCACATTTGCGCTCTATTAAAAAAGGACATATGTGCCGAGAGCGCACACCTTGCACGTTCCCAGCACACATGTCCGGTACTCACGGAAAGGTCCCGATCTCCTCTTTCAGTCGGGACCTTTCCTGATCATATGACCGTCGTGACGTCATGTGACGGCGGTCACATGACTCTAAAACTCACCCCACCTGCCGGCTTCTGAAACCCTTAAAGGGCCGGGATGTGCAGGCGTGAAAGGGTTAAGAAGGGATATCAGAGATACAGGAGTTGATTTACTAAAGGCTAATAGACTGTGCACTTTGCAAAGTGCAGTTGCACACTGATTGGTGCAAGTTGCTCCAGAGCTTAGTAAATGAGGTAAAGCTTTATTTTGCAAAGAATACCCAATCACGTCCAAGGAAAATTAGCAAAACAGCACTTTTGATTGCACATGATTGGATGATAAAAGTCAGCAAAGCTTCTGCTCATTTACTAAGCCTTGGAGCAATTGTTCTTGCAGAGTGCAACTGCATAGTCTATTTGCCTTCAGTAAATCAACCCCATAGCGTCTCTAGACACTTTCAGACTGTTCATGATAGAGATCCAAGTCTGCTTACTTTTTATGGCACAGATAGGGTTAATAAACACTGGAGAGGGCCCAACTTAAGAAAGGACATTTCACAAAATAAAACAAAAACTAATAAAAAATAAAAACAGATGGAATTTTGCACTAAATACTTTGACCCCCCCCCCCCCCATGGCATGAATGTGGACATGGACATGAATTGATTTATCACAGACTTCTAATAACTTAGCCCTATAACAATTGCGTTAGCTATATTTATATATTTATTTACTTTCTTATTTTATTGATGTATTAGGTAAATATTTGATTGAGCCATTTTAGTGGCTATATAAATTGGCACCACAAGATGGAGACACATTAAAATAAATTTAGGAGATAGGAGATGTAGTTGTACATTCAGACCACTAGATGGATTCAAGGAATAATGGAAGGTAGTGTTTTAATGTTCATTTAATAAAATTGATGAGTTTTAAGAATTTTTATATAAGATAGTTCAATATATACTAAATTACCAAAAGTATTGGGACGCCCCTCCAAATCATTGGATTCAGGTGTTCCAATCACCTCCATGGCCACAGGTGTATAAAATCAAGCACCTAGGCATGCAGGCTGCTTCTACAAACATTTGTGAAAGAATGGGTCGCTCTCAGGAGCTCAATTTAAACTGAGTTCCACCAATTCCAACTGAAAAAATCCCTATACATATACACTATATTGCCAAAAGTATTGGGCCAGCCCTCCAAATCATTGGATTCAGGTGTTACAATCACCTGCAAGCACCTAAGCATGCCGAATTCTTCTACAAACAATTGTGAAAGAATGGGTCGCTCTAACAAGCACCATGAATGTGTGGTACCGTGATAGGTTGCCACCTGTACAATAAGTCCATCCATGAAATTTACTTGCTACAAAATATTCCACTGTCAACTGTTAGTGGGATTATAACAAAGTGGAAGCAACTGGGAACAACAGCAACTCAGCCACCAAGTGGTAGGCTACGTTAAAAAGTCACCAACTGTCTGCAGAGTCAATAGCTAAAGACTTCCAAACGTGGTGTGCCCTTCAGATTAGCACAACAACAGTGTGTAGAGAGCTTCATGGAATGGGTTTCCATAGCCAAGCAGCTGCATCCAAGCCTTACATCACCAAGTGCAATGCAAGGTGTCAGATACAGTGGTGTAAAACATGCCACCACTGGACTCTAGAGCAGTGGAGACGTGTTCTCTGGAGTGACGAATCACGCATCTCTGTCTGGTAATCCAATGAACGTGTCTGGGTTTGGCGGTTGCCAGGAGAACGGTACTTGCCTGACTGCATTGTGCCAAGTGTAAAGTTTGGTGAGGGGGGGATTATGGTGTGGAGCTGTCTTTCATGGGCTGGGCTTGCCCCTTAGTTCCAGTGAAGGGAACTCCTAAGGCCTCAGCATACCAATACATTTTGGAGAATTTCATGTTCCCAACTTAGTGGGAACAGTTTGGGGATGGCCCCTTCCTGTTCCAACATGACTGCACCAGTGCACAAAGCATGTTTTAAAAAGACTTGGAGGAGCGAGTTTGGGATGGAGGAACTTGACTGGCCTGCACAGAGTTCTGACCTCAACCCAATACAACACCTTTGGGATGAATTAGAGTGTAGAGTGAGAGCCAGGATGACTTGTCTGACATCAGTTCCTGACCTTACAAGAATGGTCAAACATTCCCATAAACACACTCCTAAACCTTGTGGACAACCTTCCCAGAAGAGTTGAAGCTGTTCTACTTGGCAAAGGGTGGGCCATTTCAATATTGATCCCTACGGACTAAGACTGGGATGCCATTAAAGTTCATAAACTGTAAAAGCAGGTATCCCAATACTTTTGGCAATATAGTGTATGTTAAAACCATCTGCCGATAGCACCGGAGTCTTGCAATTTTGTTGAATTGGAGAGCAGAGCTTCCACCAATGGTGGTGCATGATTGAGTCTATGCACAGCGGTAGACATAGTGGAGGCCATGCCTCCTAAAGATGTCCCTGATGTAATGAAATGCATAGGGGCAGGAACTACTTCTGTCGTTTGGAACGTGCACTGACTTCAGGCTGCACAGAGCAGCAACGTTTCCATAGAAAGCTTTAGGCAGATCATTCTGGGTTCTGGATAGTGCACCAAACTATGTGAGTGTATTACTTTTTTAATTCTTTGAAGTTTTAATGGAATGGTAAAACCCTAGTTTTCTCTGGCTCCCTCTCTACTTACATGGGATACCTGGCTATAAGAAGAAAGATATTATACACAGTGGAACTGTGTGAAAGCACTAATTGACCTTTCCTCGGTGTATACTTAGAGGGTCAACAACCTCTGGTGAGTTCGGTCCCTGTAGGGGACACAATTGATTGTACAAGGTTGGAGGAGTGGAGTCAATTTACATGGAGAACAGATCACTTTATTTTGAAGAATATTTATGGCACATGTGCTTGCACCTTAATGTGGCACTGTTATTTTGGATTTACACGGTTCCTCCACTGTGTACTTGCACTCAACCCCCTGATTATGCATGTGGGTGTCAGGGCTCTGTCCTCGGCAAAGGTGTTAGGAGACATGGCACCCCTGCCAGTACCTTGCATGGCCACAGAAGTTCACATTGGCTCAAATTTGGCTTCAAACGGCTTTTATAAGGAATCCCTGCCCTACTCGTAGGTGCTGGTTGATCTCTGGCTTCCCAGTACCTTGTTCCTGTGCTATTGTGATCTGTGATTTCCTGATACCGACTCGGCTTGCTCTTGGACCTGTCTTCTCTGCTTAACCCCTGACCTCGGCTTGGCTAACGGATATTACCTCTCACTCCTCTGTGTATGACCTTGGCTATCCCATCTGACTACGTCTACTCTGATTTCCACCTGGTACCTGACCTCGGCTTTGAACTGGCTATCCTGTGATCTTCTGTTTCCCGGAAGGCTTGCATACCTCACACAGGCACCGCCTGTCTGCAGATCCCATCTCAGTCTATCAGCTGTGCTCCTGGGTGGACCACCAACGAGCACTCCTACAGGCGACCTGTGCCACTTTGGGCCTGACTCCTGCTGTCCCACTCTCACTGGGGTCTGAAACTTAGCCGCAAGGGAAGCCCTCTCTCCATTGGCCTCTAACACCAGGTACGTGATAGTGGGACATGGTGAGTGCAAGCACCTGCTTTTTCATTGTGAACCAATGACAGCAGGAAACTGTCATATGGATAGGTGCCTGAACAGGTCAAATAGAGGTAGGTCGCAGAGTAGTGGAGAGAGAAACTGACTTGGTTCCACAAAATGGCAGAGCTCCAGAGGTACAAGGTACTCTTGTTCCCTGGTCCAATCCCCAAAACTTTCCTGTGCAGGCCTTTCTTAGCATTTGTGCAGAAGACTGCACTGTGGTTATTTGCAGTTTCTGCCTCCAGCATATGAAGGGTAGCAAAACCATTTGCAATTTGGTCACCTTGTGTATAAAAAGACATCTTACCATGCAGCTCATTGGAAACAGCACCAGAATTCTAGTCATCAAGAAAAGGGCCACACTCTTCTTCCTCCTTCCAACTCCTCCTTTTCCACCTCTACTACCATTATACACAATTATCTCTCAGCAGTCTCCATCGATGAGAGAATATTAAATGGTGTCAGAGGTCTACCCTATGGCTCCTCCAGCAGGTAAAAGGGTCTGCATAGGGTAATGATGAATAGGGGCAAACATAAGCTGTAACCTTGCTCTGATTCTGAAATCCACCCCATCAACTGTAGCATTGAGCAGGCACATTTCCCTGCCCCAGCTGCTATAGAGGAAAAAAATAGACCCCAGCCACTTCCATGCCCTGCACCTAAATGCCAGCATGGTCATATTGCTGGCTTTACAACATTTGCTTTGCTGCTGGTGGATTCTACCCTCCATTCAGTTGCTTGACCAAGAGGTCAGTAGTAAGGTCTGCATAACCACAGACACGTGGATCAGCAAGTATGAGCAGGGACTCTATATATCATTCATGGCCCACTGGGCAACTCTGCTGGCAGCTGGGAAGGATGCAGTACAGGGCATAAAGCTGAAACGTGCTCAGATGCATCCATAATAAGCCCAAGGGCTTAGTATAGATGGGGGTGGAACCCAACGAGATGTTTTTTTTAAAAAAAAAAAATTTAATTGCCGGACAATGCCGGCAATTCTTTTTGCATTCAGCTGTCAGTGGGGAACCCAGCTGAAAAGCTGAACTATTAAAGAATGTCTTCACTACTAAAATACTGCATTACTTAATAATATAACTCATGCAGTATTTTTGTAGCTGTGAGGTATCTTATTGCATGCTCAGATGTGGTAAAATACTGCTGCAATCAACTGCGATCTGAACAGGGGGGAGTTTGGCCCATCACTATATTTGAATAGTGCTCCCTACTACACTTGATTTCTCTTCAAGCACCCTCTCTGTAGGGACTTTGTTGCTTCGTACATTAACAGAAATTATTTTTCAATAATCCCATACAATCATAACAATTGATTCTTCAATTTATTCCAGTAGCTTTTACATTGTACCCCAAGAAGGTACTGTTATGCTCTTCCTTTTTTTGTCTTCTTTTTATTTGGTCCTTGTAGTGATATGCCTTGGATGTTACACTGAAAACAGTAAGTATACTAAATCTGTGCAGTTTTCTCCAATAGAGGGCTTGAAGTTTTCCTCCCTTCTGGATATAAGATTTTTTTTAATTGCCCTCCAACGAGGATCCCTGGGATACTCTGGAAACTTATTTCCCTCAATTCCCCTCTAGATCATATTATTCTCTTTTTCAGGTACAGAACCCATGTTGGGTTAGGCACCCATGACTGTTTTTCCTCAGATCTCCCCCTACTTTTTCTAGTTTGTGCTCACAGTGGGTACTAGTTCTTCCTTCATCTGGGAACAATACTCCTCCAGTCTATTTTCTAAAAAGCAGAAAACTTTCAGACATGCCCAAGGACCAGACAGATTTCTGATTCTCTATTATCATCTCTTTTCTGCACACTTAGAAACTCACCTCGTTCAGGAGTGTAATGCTTTATTGGAAGGTGTTCCTACCTAAAGCTACATTACAAGCACATATTACACTATTGCCTCAAGAGGGCAAGAATGCCACAAATTGTGAAAACTACAGCTCCATTTCTTTATGAAATGTGGATATTATGATCTTCCACTGCTACCTACCGCATACAAGCCTGTTCCAGGGAACAAATAAAAAAAGTGAAGCAATCTCCTGTTGTTTATCTTTCTTGGCCTTGGCTCCCAGCCTAATATGGTTCCCCTTTATTATGCATTTTTGAGCTTCCCACACTACCCAGGGAGAAAGCTCTGTGAAAGCATTGGTTTTAAATCACTCCCTAATGTCCCCTTCCACGACAGTGGAACTTTGTGCTTACTGGAGCAAGTTTTTGTTTATTTGCCAGTTTCCCCTGAATTTGACTATTTCACCCAATTTTAACCATTTCAATACCGGGCAATTTTACCCCCTTCCTGCCCAGGCCAGTTTTCAGGTTTCAGCGCTCTCACACTTTGAATGACAATTGCGCGGTCATACAACATTGTACCCAAACTAAAATTTTATCATTTTCTTCACACAACTAGAGCTTTCTTTTGGTGGTATTTAATCACCGCTGGGGTTTTTATTTTTTGCTAAATTAACAAAAAAAGACCAAAAATTTTGAAATTAAAAACACGTTTTTCTTTGCTTCTGTTTCTGTTATAAAAGTTTACAAATAAATAATTGTTCTTCATAAATTTAGGTCGAGATGTATTCTGCTACATGTCTTTGGTGAAAATAACCCAAATTAGGATGTATTATTTAGTCTGTAGGAAAGTTATAGAGTTCACAAACTATGGTATAGATCTGAATATTGATCAATCCTGAAGTACTGACAGCCAATCTAATTTCTTGAGGTCCAAGAATGTCAGAATAGTACAGATATCCCCCAAATGACCCCTTTTTGCAGAGTAGACAGTCCAACGTACTTCATAAGAGGAATGGCAAGTTTTTTGAAGTTGTATTTTTTTCTCGGAATTTTTCGGAAAATGAAAAAATTAATTAAATTTTCACTATTTTTTTTTTTACATACTGTCACCAGTGCAGTACAGCGTCATCATATAACTGGCATGGCTGTGATCAGGGACACTGACTGGTGACAGTATGAAAAAAAAATATATTTTTTTTTAAATTTTTTTAATTTTTTTATTATTTTTAATTTTTTATTACATTTTTAAAAAAAATTTTAAGATTTTTTTTCATATTTTACTATGACCAAAGTAGTACAATGTTACCATAGTAACATTGTACTACTTTGGGGAAGTGATCAGTATTTTTTTTTTTACACAATTTGCTTATAGCAAAGAATTACTTTGCTATAAGCAAGCATTTACCTGAATGACATCGATTCATTCAGGTTTTTTTTTTTTTGTGCTTAGCTGTGATTTGGCCACAGCTAATCACATGACATGTGCATGTGACCTGCTGTGATTGGTCACAGCAGGTCACATGGTACCGGCAATGGGGGCCGGTGCTCAGATCTGTCATCGGCCGTGTCCGAGGTACATGGCCGGTGACAGATCGCGCCGCTGCGTGGCTCTGCAACTGCGTGAACTGCGCATGTGCGGGAGGACGCCAAATGGCGTATACCCTGGAAAGCTACAGCATTTTTGCGGCCGCCAAACGGCTATAGGTCGGACGGCTAATGGTTAAAGATATATAAACTGTGACGTAATATGAGACCGTTCTAAGCCCAATGTCTTCTGAAACAACCAACAGCAAAGCCGAATAGTGAAGTAATCCAGGAGGGAGTAGGAATTGTGTGGTGCTGAGAAAAATTTAGTAGTCTCTGAGATTTGGGTGTAACATGCACCAAACATCCACTAGGCCCTCTGACAAAAATGTTCCCTTAATATGAGAGGCTCCTACTGACAAGTCCAACAGCGGATCAAGAGGTACATTAAAGTTGCCTCCTGATATCTGCAGGCCCGCCATGAAATCTGAAAGTTGCTGCAGACAATACTCAAGGAACCACACTTGGCCCACATTAGGGGTGTAAATGTTAGCCATACTTACTAGAACCTTTTAAGAATATAAGAATAGAAACCTGCCCATATCATCCCAGAGGCTATCCATACAGGTCCACGCCACATTATTAGAGATAAAAATACTGACCCATGAGACTTGGACTCAAGTAAGCAGCTATGGTAAACAAATGGATATCTTGCATTGCCCAACCTAGAAGAATTACCCTGTGAAGGATTTAGGATCTTTTTGCAGGGACATTCAGCCTCTTGACATTGAATAATAAGGATTTCATGTCAAGGTGTACTGCCAGTAGTACTCAAGCTTCAGAAGGAAGAGGATGAGTAAAGACAAAAGAAAAAAAAGTTAAGGGAAGTCATTCAGGAACCCTGGTAACAAAAATGAGACAAAAAGTAAAAAAAAGAGGTGAGAGCAAGGTCCTACATAGGGAAAAACCTAAATGATAGTCATGATGAACCCCAGGATTTTCCCAGGATCAAGTATCAAATCTAAGACCTAGGATGTCCAAAGCTGCATAGTAAAGCAAATCTTACCAGGGGCCATAGAGCTACCCTGTCTGATCTGACCCATTGGCTCCTGGAGCCAGCAGTCCTTAATAGGCCAGGGCCATGACACATCAGACTCATTAAGGTTAGATATGAACCCCCAAACAATAAACAAATACTTATATTTTGTAAAAAAAGAATGCATAACTTCTCCCACTCGTCCAGCCTGCCATGTTAATCTGTCAGGAGGAGTCCAGACCTAATGAGAAAACTCAGAGACCTGACCCCCCCCAAGGTGAGGGCAGGTGGCAGGGGAGGAAAAACTACATAAAGGAGGAGGAAACTAGATATGGTAAAAATTACATACAGAAGACACATTTGTACCCACCCCATTGGAGGTTGACCAGATGTCCTATATAGGAAATGGGGGGGCAGGCATATTTTACAGGAAGACAGAGTGGGGTGTGCCAGTAGCTCCAGAACTATGAGGATGGAGCTAAAGAAACTACCCCCTATTGTGTGGTCCCCCATCCAGCCTCCTGAGCAACACCAGCCTGAGGTGATCAAAGGAAACAGGATCATCACCAATGACTCTGGCCTACCCTGCCACTTATTTACCCAAAAAAACTACTGGACTCCTCTCCTCTGAATGAGACCAGGCCATGTTCTCGGGAACCCCAAGAGGGGACCACTAACATGCCCTAAGAGAGAGCACTCACCTAGTCTCTCTAGCTATGTGAGAATGACCTGCTCTAAAAAGGGAGGGACATAGGGTAAACACCAGGGGCGGACTGAAAACTCATGGGGCCCCCGGGCAATAGGGGATCATGGGGCCCCTGTGTCCTTGCCCAAACTCAAAAAAGCCTATGAAAGAGGTACCAGGGGCATCTCATGGGGCCCCATAGTGACCCCGGGCCCTCGGGCAGTGTCCGAGTTTCCAAATGGTCAGTCCGCCCCTGGTAAACACACAAATGGGCCAGTGGGCCATCTCCTCCAAACCTCTCTGATGTGTCCCGACACCCAGGTCAGGACCCTTGACTCACTACAGAAGAATCAGGCAGAGTCCTTTGGCTTTGAGGTCCAGCAAATAAACATCATACAGAACAACTTAGGTTAAATAATAGAACCATAACTACTTCCTGCTCTCCCTTCAGTGGAGGCAGAGAACTGAAAGTTGACCAGTGTACCCCTGGGCGCATGGACCCCCAGCTGAATTACGAATAGAATATATCCTGAGGAAAAGAAAAAATAGGGAGGGGGGAGGATGGAAGGGCGGATGAGAGGTCAAAAATCAGGGGCAACTGTAAAATTAAGCTAATGTCCTCAGTCCACAGAATATCCCTGTAAAAGACCTGGTCTGTAAACCCTATGGCAACAAATCCCTGCCATAGAACAACCCCCCTTCCACCCAAAGGGAAGGCAACGCATAGCCCTAGGCCCTCTGGGTGGGAACCATTATCAAGCAAGAAATGTAGCTAGTAGAGAGCTTGTCATTCAAGTTACAGACACCTGAGACATAAAGCAGAAACACAAAATAGCAGGAGAATGAAACCCTAGTAAACCCCTCAAGGATTAAGATGAAGCCCCAGCCTGAGAGTGACCCCTGCAATGCTTTATTAAAGAAGCGTGCCCTCTATGTTCATAGGCTATTGTACCTGTATATTGTATAGATATAGAGTCTGCTTAGAGTTTCTTGGACAAGGTTTGGGATTCAATGGACATTACATTACATTTTTGGTGCAAAGAAAGTTAACCTCTTCACACAAATATGCGGCCTCACAGAACTGGGCTTTTTTCTGTGGGGCCGCATATTTGCGTACCTGTCTTTCTGCTGGGAGCGCACCGCACAGGGCACTCCCAGCACAGAGACTGAGGTGTCACTGAGAGCCCCGGGTCCCATTCTAACGTTCTATATTTAATTTGTATCATGATGCATCACTTAATTAACTAGTTGCCGACCGCAGATAGCCGAATGACGGCTTCACTGCGGCCGGCCAGTTCTGGGTGGACGTCATATGACGTCCCCCCAGAACGCGCTCTCCTGCGCGCCCCAGGGGGCGCGCACCCGGCGATCTCCATGATCGCTGTGTCCTACGGACACAGCTGATCACGTGATGTGGTAAAAGGCCGATCCCAGCGGCCTTTTACCACGTGATCAGCGGTGTCCAATGACACGCTGATCACAGGGAAATGCAAGTGCCGGTTCTCGGCTGCACTTTCCTCACGCTGTCAGATCGTGAGGAAAGTACTGCCGAGAACCGGCAGTTGTCACAGCGGGGATCGGCACCGATCATCAGGACACTGATGATCAGTGCCCTGATGATCGGTGCCCAGCAGTGCCACCCGCAAGTTCCGCCCACCTGTGCCCAGCAGTGCGCCCACTAGCTTCGCCCACCTGTGCCCAGCAGTGCACCCACCTGTGCCCAGCAGTGCACCCACACTCTGCAGTGTCACACACCTGTGCCCAGAAGTGCCACCTACCTGTGCCCAGAAGTGCCACCCACCTGTGCCCACCCACCTGTGCCCACCAGTGCCACCCACCTGTGCCCACCCACCAGTGCTGCCCACCAGTGCCACCCACCAGTGCAGTCCAGCAGTGCTGCCAGTCAGTGCCACCAGTCAGTGCCCAGGGGTTGTGCCAATCAGTGCCTCCAGTCAGTGCCCAGCAGTGATGCCAGTCAGTGCCGTCTATCAGTACCCATCATCAGTGTCACCTATCAGTGCCGCCTATCAGTGCTGCATATTAGTGCCGCCTATCCGTGACACCTCATTAGTGCTGTCTATCAGTGCCGCCTATCCGTGCCACCTCATTAGTGCTGCCTATCAGTGCCCATCAGTGCCGCCTATCAGTGCCCATCAGTGCTGCCTCATCAACGCACATCAGTGAAGGAGAAAAAAAACCTGTTTGAAAAAGTTTATAATAGAAACAAAGAAATTTTTTTTTTCAAATTTTTTGCACTTTTTATTTATAGCGCAAAAAGTAAAGCGCCCAGTGGCAATTAAATACCACCAAAAGAAAGCTCTATTTGTGAGAAAAAAATGATCAAAATTTCATATGGGTACAATGTTGCATGACCGCGCAATTGTCAATCAAAGTGCGGCAGCGCTGAAAGCTGAAAATTGGCCTGGTAAGGAAGGGGGTATAAGTGCCCGGTAGGCAAGTGGTTAAAGCTCTTACTGATTTAAAACAAAACAGATATACCCTAAAGATGTATTTTGTAACAGTAAACCCTTAAAGATAATAATATATATGTGTGTTTTATAATATTTTTCCAACAAATAATTTAAAATGAAAACATGGAACAGGAGATGAAACTGTTAAATAATGTGTATATAGGGTGATCTAAAAAAAATAATTGGTTAAGCAGTAAAATAAAGGTTAGGCAACTGGCTATGCATGTGGGCAACCAGGAGTTTAAACTATGTTGTGCAGCAAATTAATGAGATTTTTTTAAAAAAATTTGACAATAAAAAATAACCTTTTTTGGTAATTAAAAGCACTTCTTCAAGTCAAATGCCCACAAAAACTCACAACAATGTCAAAAGACAATAAAAATGAAAATGTACAAAGTGCCAAAATCAAGAAAACAAAACAACAAGTAATGTTTTGTTGATCCTTTTCATTTTAAAAAGTACCTAAACCGAATATTAAAATGTAATTTCCTCATATGCAGTGGTGACATTTATTTTCGGGACTTTTTCCATTTACCTGGTAATTCTGCAAATAACACACTGTTATGTCTACACTTATTCATCCATGGTATCTGTAGAAACAGCCATGATTGTCACATGGGCATTGTTTGGACTTGGGCATTGTTCATCTCTATTGCTTGGGGGATTAACATGATTAGCAGTTTACACAAGAAAGATAAGGATCTCTGTGCTTTTTATCAAGCTCATAGAAAGTGACAAGAACCCTATTTCTAGCAAGATCAGCAGGTATTTATGCACTTGCTGAAAATGTGGTCATTACTTGGCGGTTTAACCTTTTGCATTCAAAAAGCTTGCTAATACATATGAAGCCATCCATAACGCTGCCCCAAACTACCTCATAGACCTGATACCCAAATACCACCCTACCCGTAATCTTCGCTCCTCACAAGACCTCCTACTCTCTAGCTCCCTGGTCTCCACCTCCCACGCCCGACTGCAGGACTTCTCCAGGACTTCCCCCATCCTCTGGAACTCACTACCCCAATCCATTAGACTGTCACCTACCCTCCTCACCTTTAGGCGCACCCTGAAAACCCATCTCTTCAGGGAAACCTACCCCACCCTCACCTAACAGCCGATCTCCACCACTCCTTCTACCACTCCATCCCCCACAGCCACTTCCTCCTGTACCACTATCCCCTCCCTCCTAGATTGTAAGCTCGAAAGAGCAGGGCCCTCGAACCCCTCATGTATTGTCATTGTATTGTATCTGTCCCCCATTATGATATCCAGTGCTGAGCAAACCTTTCTGGCGCTATATAAATACTGTATAATAATAATATAAACATACTACATATGGGTAATTATTATTATTACAAGACAACCCAGAACACCAGAAGTGACAAGGACACAGTATTTCTAGCAAGGTCAACAGTTATTTTTTTTTTTTTACTTGCTACAAATATTCCTAGCTTTAAAGGAAATTTAACCCGTCCAGTCAAAAATGTTCTTTGCACATATAGGAGAACATGGTATGTATTGGTAATAATTATTACAAGAAAATCCAGAAAACTAATCTAAAATGTAATATAAAAATTTTAAAACTGGATTTTGTCTCCAGACTCTGCATTCTCTGTGCTCTGAGAGCTGCCTTCCCCTGATACCAACAACTTCAACATAAGGGAGAACAACCGAGTTGTCACTACTGTGTGCCCTGCCAGGAGAATGAGATTTTCAACAAAACTGGTTGGTACCACTAATATTATGGCCCTACTTTTTCTTACTCTTTTATTATATAATGCATAAGTTCTACTCTCACTTGTACGCCATGTGTTTCTGGTAGATTCTGTCTCCTGTCTTCATTTCAGCTAAACAGAGCATGTTCTAGATGGGACATCCTGACTCCAACGCACACACTAATCGCTCCCCGGTTAGCTTCCGCCTTCAGCATACATACATTTGGTTTTTTTTTTCAGTTAGATGCCATCCACAAGAGCATAAAGGAGATTCCAAGAGACAGGTAGTTACTCTAGGAGAGCTAGACAGGTTCGTATAAGGTCCTTAACCCATCAGCAGGACCGGTATCTGTTCCTTTGTGCAAGGAGGGACAGGATGAGCAATGCCAGAATCCCACAAAATGACCTCCAGCAGGCCACTGGTGTGAATGTCTCTAAACAAACAATCAGAAAAAGACCTAATGAGGGTGGCCTGAGGGCCCGACATCCTCTAGTGGGCCCTGTGCTCACTGCCCAGCACCATAGAGCTCGATTGGCATTTGCCATTGAACACCAGAATTGGCAGGTCTACCACTGGTGCCCTATGCTTTTCACAGATGAGAGCAGGTTCACCCTGAGCACATGTGACAGATGTGAAAGGGTCTGGAGAAGCCGTGGAGAACATTATGTTGCCTGTGACATCATTCAGTATGACCGTTTGGGTGGTGGGTCAGTGATGGTCTGGGGAGGCATATCCATGAAGGGACGCACAGACCTCTACAGGCTAGACAATGGCACCCTGACTGCCATTAAGTATCTGGATGAAATACTTGGACCCATTGTCAGACCCTACGCTGGTACTATCAGTTCTGGGTTCCTCCTGGTGCCCAGCCTCATGTGGCAAGAGTATGCAGACAGTTCCTCGAGGATGAAGGAATTGATAACACATCCTTGCAAACAGCCAAGAGCCCATGCAAGAACTTGTTCCTAGGAGGCCGTGCTATCCATGGGATTGGTGAGCAGGTGGATGTCCAACCTCTTTCTGTCATCACTCTAGAGATACTGCATGCAGACACCTTTACACCTCAGTATAAGGAAATCTTTGCTTTGAGCGGTACCACAGCTTATCTGTTTAATTATATTGAATTACCAGTATTCACTGTTGTTTATGGGCTCCACCATTTCTTTCAGAAGACAAGGGATATCCTGGTACCATACCAGGAACTTTAAACATCACAGAACCCAAGTTGCGATCTCTAGTTAAAGGGACCTCTTCTCTTATAAGGCCATTGTTATTCAAATTAGGATTCTTATATCTAGTTATGTCAGAGTATACATTTACATAATTCTCTCCATCCACCATTGTGGAGCTGGTGGCCTAGAGGGAGGTGATAAGTCAACAAGCCTTTTCTTCCCCCTCTTGCTGCTGGTGTTGCAGTTCAATAGTTGAAGCTTACTGCTCATGACTGTATAATATGTTAAATGTTGCTAACTGATTATTCCTATTTCACCAATGTTCTTTTGTTATGCGTTAACTGGGGTTGTATATACAAAACCCATTATTCTTGTGGTCTACTCTTTTGAACAAGACTAATATCAAGGTGTTGTTAAAAAATTGTGTCTCTTTCATTCTTATCTAATACTGTTGAAATACAGTATGTCTAAACCTAGAGGCTTGCAAGGTCAGGGCAATCACTGTGGACAAGCATCATCAAGCGGCCCCTGCAGTGGTAGCGCTACAAAGTAAGAAGAGTAAAGGGCTCATCATTTGGAAATGTCCATAAAGGAGTACTAGGATGGTTGCCAGCATAAAACATTTTATAAATATGTGGTTAATATTGACCTTACCATTCCAATAGGTTGCTTACACATACATATAGAAGAACTTAGTACACATTAGTAATTATTATTACAAGAAAATCCAAAACACTAGTTAAAATGTAATATATTATCTTGAAAACTGGTTTATGTCTTCAGACTCCCCGTTCTTTGTGCTCTGATAGTTGCCTCCCCAGATACCAGAAATGTCAATATTAAGGAGGGCATACTGTTACTACTCTGTGCCCTACCCAGAGAATGAGATCACCAACAAAAATGGCTGGTACTGATAAAAAAATGGTCTTCCTTATTCTAACAGAAAATACATATGTATAAAAATGCATACGTTCTACTTTGCCATGTGTCTCTGGTGAATTCGGCCCCCAGCAGTGACATTCCACCACCAGCACACACAGTGGTCACTCCCAAGTTAGGTTACATCTCCAGCACACACAAACTGGTTTTTTTTTCTCAGTCAGATTCCACCCACAAAGAAACACAGTGCCTCCAAGTGTGTACTGTGAAGGTATTTAATAGAAAGATAAGTAGTAACTCACATCTTAGAATTTAACCCCTCGCCTACAGGGCACTTATATCCCCTTCCTGCCCAGGCCAATTTCCAGTTTTCAGCGCTGTCACACTTTGAATGACAATTGCGCGGTCATGCAGCACTGTACCCATATGAAATTTTTATAATTTTTGTGTGACAGAAAGAGCTTTATTTTGGTGTTATTTAATCAACTCTGGGTTTTTTATTTTTTCCTAAACAAACCAAAAACCACTGAAAATTTTGAAAAAAAAAGTTTTTTCTTAGTTTTTGTTATAAAATGTTGTAAATAAGTGATTTTTCTCCTTCACTGATGTGCGCTAATAAGGCTGCAGTGATGGGCACTGATAGGCTGCACTGATAGACACTGATAGGTGGCACTGATGGGCACTGTTGAGGAGGCACTGATAGGTGGCACTGATGGGCACTGATGAGGAGGCACTTGTAGGTGGCACTGATGGTCATTGACAGGCATCACTGATGGGCACTGAAAGGCAGCACTGATATATGGCACTGATAGGCGGCACTGACTGGCACTGATAGGTGGCACTTACTGGCACTGATAGGTGGCACTGAAAGGCGGCACTGACTTGCACTGATAGGTGGCACTGTCTGGCACTAATGGGTGACACTGAAAGGTAGCTCAGATGGGCACTGATATGTGGCATTGATGTGGCACTGATGGGAACTGGCACGTTGCACTGATGAGCACTGACACAAGGCACTGATGGACACTGACAGGTGCCACTGCTGGGGTTACACTGATCATCAGGGCACACTGATCATCAGTGCCCTGATGATCAGTGCACATGTCCCCTCTGCGGAATGCCGATTACCGGCTCTCCTCTCGAGCTGTCAGTGAGTGAGGAGATAAAAGCCGATAACCAGCATTTCCCTATTTACATGCGATCAGCTGTGATTGGACACAGCTGATCACATGACCGAGCCGGCATCTTCGGCTCTTTCCATGGATCGGTGATCCGCTGTGTCCAAGGGACACAACGCACTGCAGGTCACTGCGCTGCGGGCTCCCTTAGCCACGCATGCGCAGTGAGAATGGGAGGACGTCATATGACGTCCTCCCAGAACGAGAGAACCACCTTGCACCCGTTATTTTACTATATGGCGGGTGGAAGGTGGTTAAAAACAGGCTCATGGGCTCAGGCTGCATATGCACAGCACCATCTGCTGGCAGACACCTTGGAGATTCCTCCAGGCTTACCATCCATGTGCACATGCACAGCACCACCTGCTGGCGGACTCAATCGATCTCCTCTTTGGATCAGTCACACAACATCTGGCTTTAGACGTCTCACCCTCTTACCCGTGAGCCTGTTTTTAAATTCTAAGATGTGACTTAGTACTTATCTTTCTATTAAATTCCTTCACATTACACACTTAGAGGTGCTATGTTTCTTTGTTTCCCTTCTGCATATGCTTTGCTCCTACGCAGCTTGCCTTTAGTGCCTACTGGACTACCCTTACCCCTGCCCATTTGGAAATCATCAAACATACATGGACTGCCAAACCATGCGCCTGTTATCCCTTTTGTATAGATTCCACCCACAGCACACATAGTTGTCTTTCTCTAGTGAGACCATACTCCCAGCAAGCACACGTGTTGTGTTGTGGTCAGGGGCAGACTGACCATTTGGAAACTCGGGCACTGCCCGAGGGCCCAGGGTCAGTAGGGGGACCCATGAGATGCCCCTGGTACCTTTTTCATAGGCTTTTTTGAGTCTGGGCAAGGACACAGGGGCCCCATGATCCCCTATTGCCCGGGGGCCCCATGAGTTGTCAGTCCACCCCTGGTTGTGGTGTGTCATACCCATATTTCACCATACACACATCAGAAATCTTTGTTTCATTTTGGATACATTTCTTAGCTGAAGAATTTTGTTTTGTCATATTTGTTATGCTGAACAGATGTTTTCAGAATTCATTTGATATCTTCGAGATTCGAAGATACAAAACTATTCAGGAGGATTTTGATATTATCAATAAAGTAACAAATGATCCGAATTCATTTTAAACTGATGGTTAAGGAACAGGTGGACGAGGTGTCTTTAACGGCCATGACTCATCTGTTGTCAATGGGATGCCCCACGGATAGCAGAATTTAAACAAAACAAGTGTTGGCTTTATAAAATAAAAAAAAAATAACAGCCTAGGAGTCCCCTCTCCAATCCATACCAGGCCCTTCAGGTCTGGTATCGATTTTGAGGGTAACCACATGCCAAAATTAACAAAAAAAATGGTTTGGGGTCCCCCCAAAATCTATACTAGACTCTTAGTTCTGGTATGAACTTTAAGGGGAACTCCACACCAAAATTTTTAAAAAGAAAGGTGTGGGGTCCCCCAAACTTCATGCCAGACCCTTAACTGAGCATGCAGCCCAGCAGGCCAGGAAAGGGGGGGACAAGTGAGCACCCCCACCTCTAAACCATATCAGGTCACATGCCCTTAACATGGGGGGTGCTTTGGGAGAGGGGGGCCTCTTCCCCACAGCCAGGCCTGGTGGTTGTTGGGGTTACTATAGGAATCTGTAAGTATCCTTTTAATAAGGGGGTCCCCCAAACGTCATGCCAGACCCTTAACTGAGCATGCAGCCCAGCAGGCCAGGAAAGGGGGGGACAAGTGAGCACCCCCACCTCTAAACCATATCAGGTCACATGCCCTTAACATGGGGGGTGCTTTGGGAGAGGGGGGCCTCTTCCCCACAGCCAGGCCTGGTGGTTGTTGGGGTTACTATAGGAATCTGTAAGTATCCTTTTAATAAGGGGGCCCCCAGATCCTGACCCCCCCATGTGAATAAGTAGGGGCACATAGGGAGCTCCTTCCCCACAACCCTGGTAAGGTGGTTGTTTTGTTTCAGGGGGTGACGTGTCGGAATCTGGAAACCCCTTTTTCTTTTTCCTGGCCCCCTATGTGAATGAGTAGGGGTATTAAAAACATATTCCCCGATTTATTAATCTTGTCCAGCATCAAGCACACAGAAAGCTGACTCGCACGAAAAAAGCAAAAACCCCACTGCCCACTGAGCACGACCGGTCCCATCGAAAGACACTCAACGAATGAACGCCATTTGCCAGTAAATAAACATAGAGGTTGGCTCACCTGGTGACATCACTGGGTGACCATACCTGCTATGACATCATATACATCTATAGGCATGGTTACTGGTCAGGGAGGAGTGACACAGTCACACATTATAACCGTATCACAAACACACAGTATCACAGAGAAATGTCTGGCAGTAACACCAGTACTGAATTATAATACTAAATTTAAAGTATGCAAGCGCCAAACCAAATGGTAAAAACAAACTTAATATGCTGTCATAAAATAAAGTTTTAAAAAAAACATTATACATTTTCATAAAATAAAGGTGGTAAAGACAGGTAGAGATAAAAGGTTAAATTAAAAATAATGATACACTTGGTATACAGAATATTTAGCAATAAGGACAAGGTATAAGGTGACACTTGCCATCATGAGCAGAATAAACACTAACAACACCACACAAAGAGAACAGTAAAATAGATGTACTAGAAACCACTGGAACTATACTGTCAGAGTGCACTAACTATGGCTATGCTAGGCCTAAAATCATCTGGTAAGCACTGTCAGTAGTTGAGAGCTCAATTTTGGGTATAGAGGGATATAGGGGGTTTGCATGCAGGTTGCTTGAAAGGGACATTCCTTGAGATGTTTCTTCTGCTTTATGTTGGGGCCCTTAAAGAAGTGCACTTAACCTCCCTGGTGGTAGCTCGGGGTAAAGTTTCAGCATCACAAGCGATAACCCCGAGCTACACTCGGGATTACCCTGCAGCGCCGCTCCGGGTTCTCTTCTTCACTTACCTTGTCCTGCGCTCCCACGATGTCCCCCTGCAGTGTCCCCGGCAATGTCCTCTGGCCGATGCCGGCATCTGGTTCTGTTCCCTGAGACGTCGGGACATACGGGGATGGAACTGGCAGGAAATTTGAAAATTGTAAAAGTGACATTCACTAAAATCACTAAAATCACATAGTAACACATTACTGTATCAAACCATTTCACATACATTTTGTCCTGAGTGCTTTGTCCTGTGCCCTGCCTTCATTTTTACTGTTCTTTCTACCTGGAAACAGAGAAATGTCCATGGCATCCAAAAAGCGTCCCTTTAGGTCAAAAGCGGTTTTAGACCAGCTAGAGAACAGCGATAGTAAATCAGAACCACTTGCAGAATTGAGTGATAATGATTCGTGGGGGAAATTCATCATCAGACACTGAAAACGATTTTACGACTTTGCTCAGTGATGTGCGAACTTGGAGCTATATTTCAAATTTCAGTGTTTTTGGTTTGATTATATTATTGAATTAAATGTATTATTATTATATTATTATTATTCTTGTGACGGACAGCAGAAATATTCTTTTTTTATGTGTTGTCTGAAGTTCCTGGGCCTCACAGGGGGGAGGGGAAATGGGATGTATCTCCATATAGAACAAAGGCAGCATGGCTCTGTGTGGCTGGGGAAAACCAGTCCAGGCCACTTCTTAGCAGGAAGTTGGGGGTGGGGACAATTGCAGGGCCATGTGGACTCCTTGTTGGGAGAGCTGGAGTCATGATGGACAGGGCTACTCCTGCCTGAACCTTAACTAGGAGATGCTTGGAACTGTACTTTGCTTTGTACACTGCTGGTTGGTGAGTCCCTGGATTGCTACCCTGTGATCTGCCCTCTGCTGAGTGCTCGGACCTCCTGCCTGCCAGAGCTACCTTCTGCTGTGGGCCTTGATTACCTTGCCTGCCTGAATTGCCCTCTGCTGTGCCCGGGCTCTCTTTGCCTCAACTGCCCTCGGCTGTGTGCTAGGACTACCCGCTGTTGCTGTGTGCTGAGCAGGGTCGCCGCTGCTGCCATCCACTGTGAACCAGGACATCCCTGTCGGACCTGTGAGTTTATGCTCTCCTGTTTTCCCCGAACTGTTCTTGTACTCCCACTCCAACTCCCTGTTGGATTACAAGTACTACAGAGACTCACATCACCCCCGTTTGGATTATAAACTGCTGTAGAGACTTTAACTTTGCCTTGGGGCTGGACTACAATTATTGTGGACTCTCTCTCCCTGCACTACTCCCCATTGAGTGACTGTTGTCTGTTTTAATAAAGCTTTAGTGTTTGCTGTCTGCCTTGTGTGTTCTATCCCGCTTACCCTCCGTCACACTTGTTGGCAGCGGTGGGATCAGGACACTGAGGAGATGGCGGACAGCGAAAGCCAGCTGATAGAGAAACAGGCCCGGCCCAGCGAATACAGGAAGTGGACTATGTCATGCCTGCAGGAGAGGGCTGAGGAGCTGTCCCTTACCTGGAAGGGCCTAGTCAAAGGGGATCTGGTTTCAGCCATTGAAGAAGCTGACCCCCAAGACACCCCAACAAGGGAGGTGAGAAGACCAACCCCAGCCTCCCCAGCACACCATGACCCAGGATCCAAAAGCTCCTGGCTTACTCGGGTGGAGGAGGAGATGGCCCTCCTTGGGTCAGACGCCACAGTAGAGGACAAGCGAGAGGCTATCCGGAGGGCGCACGAGAGAGAGAGCCAAGGGATCCGCCGTGATCTAAGTTGTTCTTCCAGCCCCAGGTCCGTGGGCTTCCCCCCTCCCCGGGTCAGCCACAAAGACTTTAAGCCCTTTAAAGAAGCCGCCGGGGATGTGGAGGGTTTTTTTCAGGACTTTGAGCATTTGTGCCAACTCATGGAGGTGCCAAACACAGATTGGCTACGGCACCTCGTGGGTCTGCTAGAAGGGGGTGCAGCCGCAGCCTACCGCACACTGGATTACCCAGAAAGCCGAGATTACACGCGGGTCAAACAGACCGTGTTGGAGTACTATGCGGTGACTCCGGAAACCTACAGGATTCAGTTCCGAGACTTATCCTGTAACTCAGAGCCCTCCTTCAAGATGTATGCTCACAAAATGTCACAGGTCTGTCGTCGCTGGCTGGACGGCGAACAGGCCCTCTCAGTGGAGTGTATTATCCAGACTTTCCTGAAGGAACAATTTTATGATAAATGCCCCTCCGAGGTCAGGGAGTGGGTGAAGGAGCGAAGTCCAGCCACTCTAGAGAAGGCCGCTGCGGAGGCAGACACTACTTCCCACAACTTCTACCAAGCAGCAGAAATAACTAGCAGGTTTCAGCAGTACACCCACTACTGGGTAAAAGCAACAAGGAAGCCAGTTGAACAGTTGAACCACCAGGGAGCAAGAGCATCAAGGAGGCTGCAACATTCTACCTACTTCCAAAAACATACAGTAGAGGCATCATGGGAGCCTTAACACATACAGTAACCCAATACTAGTGTAAGGAGCTGAAAAGAGGCATCCACCCACAGAATATTCACCACCAACGCTATGTAGTGAGGACAGCAAAGGTTATAACAGTTGAAAGTGGAGAGTTTTTTTTATCTGAAGGTGTAGGCCGTGGCGGCGGGCATCGTGATTAACGTTGTATCTACTTTCGGGGAATTTTTTTTTTTTTTAGTAAAGGACTTGTCAAAGACTGTCTCCTGTTATTTTGTACACTACACTTTCTTTTTGTGAATGAGCAGTGGTACCATGTACCCCATACTCATTCATATGAGGGGAGGCTGGGATCTGAGGGCCCCCTTGTTAAAAGGGGCTTCCAGAGTCCGATAAGTCTGCAGCCTGCAGACCCCCACAACCACCGGTCACAGCTGTGAGAAAGAGACCCTTGTCACCATCAACATAGGGACAAGGTGCTTTGGGGGGAGCCCACTGCCCAAAAGCAACCCTCCATGTTGAGAGCATGTGGCCTGGTATGGTTCTGGCAAAGAATGCATCCAATGAGTGAATAATAGCGCAACCTCCCAAAGAGGTAGGTGAGCTAGAGCTTCTGCATTACTCTCACTGACATGCTCTTCCGCTTTTGTAAGACTCATAGTAAATGTGGTCGGAATCCAGTAACAACAGTATATACTGTATATTCTCTAAACATCTCACCCTTGCACATATTCCACAAGGTTCTCTTTAAATCTACAGCCATAGGTTTTCAAGCCCCCCACCTAGAAATGAATTTTCACTTGTACAATGTCACCTTATTCTTATTGTTGGTAATGGTTATTTAAGATGGTGGTTTAGAAAGTTAAGACCCCAAAAAGCTTGTAGGCCGTCATCTTCGTCTTTTTATTTCTTATTTCATGCAATAAATACTGTCAGATTGGTATTGGATTGGAAATATTAATTTCATTCTGTGGTGTATCAGCCTTAAAACTTTCTGATTGTTATATTTTATCTCATAAATGTAGTCTGAAAATACCCAGAAAATAAAGTTTTCAACACTTGTTTACTTTTTTTTCCTGCAGGATTTAATAAAATAACTCTTCTGTGTTATTATCTTGTCAAGCGCATCTGCGCTTCCCGTATTCCCCTGTCGGTCTCTTTATCTCGCTACACATAGAACTTATATATATAAAGAGAGCAGAATCTAGTGCCGGAGATCCCCGGACACTCTGCCGGTAGAGCGCCCTGTAAGTAGAATCATCTTCATCCTCTGTGTAGGAGGGAGGGAGGGGGAGATACAGAGTAGAGATACACACAGCTCATCACTTCATGTCATTTCATCTGACATATTACACATTGAGTCACCTTCATCTCCAGATAACACAGGAGGGACATGACACAAAGGCATTCATATATGATATTAAAATAGACCAGGGGTCTACAAATTTTATAAACGTAGAGCCAGTTTACTGTCCTTCAGACTTTAGGAGGGGCAGACTGTGGCCACTGAGAGTAGAAATTGTGTTAGTGGGAGTAAACAGTGCATCTTTGGCTTTAGGGAGGGGATATATAGTGCTCTATCATTGGTGTCAGAGGGAGGAATAGTGCCCCATCATTGGTGTTAGTGGGAGGAATAGTTCCCCATCATTGGTATTAGTGGGAGGACTAGTGCCCCATCATTGGTGTCAGTGGGAGGAATAATGCCCCATCATTGGTATCAGTGGGAGGAATAGTGTCCCATCATTGGTATCAGTGGGAGGAATAGTGCCGCATCATTGGTATCAGTGGGAGGAATAGTGCCCCATCATTGGTATCAGTGGGAGGAATAGTGCCCCATCATCGGTGTCAGTGGGAGGAATAGTGCCCCATCATTGGTATCAGTGGGAGGAATAGTGCCCCATCATTGGTATCAGTGGGAGGAATAGTGCCCCATCATTGGTGTCAGTGGGAGGAATAGTGTCCCATCATTGGTGTCAGTGGGAGGAATAGTGCCCCATCATTGGTATCAGTGGGAGGAATAGTGCCCCATCATTGGTGTCAGTGGGAGAGAAAGTGCCACATTATTGTTGTCAATGGGAGGGATAGTGCTCCATCATTGGTATCAGTGGCAAGAATAGTTCTACATCATTGGTATCAGTGGGAGGAATAGTGCCCCATCATTGGTATCAGTAGGAGGAATAGTGCCCCATCATTGGTATCAGTGGGAGGAATAGTGCCCCATCATTGGTATCAGTGGGAGGAATAGTTCCCCATCATTGGTGTCAGTGGGAGAAAAAGTGCCACATTATTGTTGTCAATGGGAGGAATTGTGCCCCATCATTGGTGTCAGTGGGAGGAATAGTGTCAAATCATTGATATCAGTGGGGGAAATAGAACCACATCACTGGGATCAATGTGAGAAACAGTGCCCCATTGTTGGTGTCAATGGGAGGAATAGTGCCTTGCATCAGTGGGAGGAAAAGTGCCCCAGATAAAGTCAAGCAAGGTCAGCATCCAGCCCCTGGGCCATGGTTTGAAGACCACTGGTATAGATAAAAACAGGATCAGTATATCACACAATAAAGTATATCACATAATAAAGGATAATGTTACATTGCACTAAGTACTATTGATCTGGGATACAGTAAATACATTCTTTTCAAATACTCAAATACTTAGTACAAACTTAGGACTTTTCACCTTTTTCAATTTTCACACACGATTAAATGCAGGTTTTTGGCTTGAAAAAGTACTAAAGCCTGACAGATCTGTATATTTTCCAAGATTAAAGAGCCTATAGAATAAAAAGATGGTAGTTATGAGTTATCTTCATCCATTTTTTCTGTGCACATAAACAAAATATGCTTTGCAAATATCAATCCACATATAAAAGACTACCGTAGATTGCACAAGTGAATATACAGTATATATGTATATAAATAACAAATACATATAAATAAATATATGAAACCTCATACTGGTTAAGCATATCTGTCCAATTTTGATTTCCAGAGGGTTCTGTTTGAAATTTGGTAGAACTGTATTAAACTTTGAATTACCCCGAATTCTATAGGTGGAGAATCATTTTGGTAAATTCTGGCTATTTTTAGTGGTTGATAGGTAAAATATTCTCAAAAAAAGGCATGGGAGGCTGGGCACTGATGTAGGATACATATACTCAGGTAAACATTAACCACTTGCCCTCCAGAAGATTTACCACCCTTCCTGACCAGGCCATTTTTTGCAATATGGTGCTACGTTACAGTGACAATTGTATGGTCACACAGCGCTTCACCCAAAATGAAATTTATGGGCTTTTTTTTCCCACAAATTTGGTGGAATTTGATCACCTCTGTGGTTTTTACTTTTTGTGTTATAAACAAAATAAAATCAACAATTTTTTTTATTTTCTACTGTAAAATATATCCAATATAAAAATTTTAAAAAAAGTTTTAATTTATTTTGCTACATATTTTTTATTAAAAAATACCAATAAGTGTATACTAATTAGTTTGTACAAAAGTTATAGCGTCTACAAGCTATGGCACATATATTGGAAATTTTAATTCTTTTTTTTATACTAGTAATTGCAGCAATCAGCAACTTGTGGGATTGTGATATTGCAGCTGGCATTTTCACACTAGCTGACACTTTGTGGGAAACAGTGACACTAATACAGTGATCAGTGCTAAACATATACACTGATTACTGCACTAATGACACTGGTTGGAAAGGGGTTAACATCTAGGGTGATCAGAGGGTTAAGTGTGTACCTAGCTATGTCCTTGGTGTACACTAGGTGGTGCTGGGACAAGAGAAAGTGATGGATCATGTTCCTAGCTCTGCAGGGACACACAATCAGTCATTCCCTCCCGTCACATGTGTAACATAGGTACAGCTCTTTTCTTTCTCCCTGCCCGACGATCTGTGGGTGCCGGCAAACAACCGTTCGCCAGGATTTGCAGATCAGCTTCTGCTGTAACAGTTCACGGTAGAAGCGATCCGCTGGTGACACGGACGCGCCCCCGTGGGGCGGAAGTGAAAAATCATATATATGATTTTGCACAGGAGAGCTGCACTGTATCAGTAAAACTGCTATAGGGTGGGGGTAAAGCGTGTACAAACGACATTAGGGAGAGGGTTTTTCTATGTAGCTTCATGTGCAACATTGAGAATGGACAAATCCTTTAAATGACTTACTTTGGGGATGCCTTAAAACTGTATGTGGTGTTAGGAGCAGTACAATTTCCATGCACAGTTCCAGCATAAGCATATGCTTGTAGCATTTTGGCTGTGGGACTACTTTTTTTTTTTTTTTTACAATTAGCTTGGCTTACATAGAAAATTTTTTAGGTAGTTTTAACAGCCACACATGCTTTGTCATCAAATAATAAAAATCAACCAGTAGGTTGCCGAGGTTGTCACTGATCTTGCTGATGCAAAACTGACCAACAATTAGCCAAGTTCTATTAAAGTGTATGTGAACCCCCACCTTGTAAAACAGCCCATTCAGTTTAAAACAGAAATGAAAGGCAAAACTTTTGTGTATAGATATTTTAAAAAAAATAATTATAAATACCTTTTTTGCCCTTTTTTATGAGTGATCACATACCCTCTGTTCTCAACAAGAGGAAGAGGAGAAACATCAGCACACTAGTCCTCCCAGTGAAAGGTTGTGCAGGGGAGGGAGATGTTGGGACATGTCTGATCATTAACTGAGAGCAGGCTGAGTTCCAGCACAGCTAGAAGACTGACCATGCTGTGCTCTCATACCTAGTGTGGTCAGTTTTTAATAGGGAAGCGGAGGGATTGGCAAGAATACAAGGTATTTCACACAAAAGAAGCAATACAAAACAGGATACTTTTTCATTCAAGTGCATGGTACAGCAGGCACATATCAGGAATCTGAAATGTTGGGTTTACTTGCTCTTTTCTGACCGCCCTATAGCAGAACTACTGCTATAGGGCGGAAGGGCTGAGCAAAATCATATATAAATGTGTGTGTATGTATATGTGATTTTGTAGGGGGTGCATGCATACCGCCCTACCCGCGCCATCATTGGCAGCTCCAGCTATCAATCACCGGGTCCCAGCCGAAGATTCCCCGACGGCACCCGGTGATCGCTGGGGAACACTGACAGAGGAGAGGTCTGTATGTAAACAATACAGCTCTCTCCCCTATCAGAACCAGCACACTGATTTGTATTGCTCTGCATATCAGAACAATACAAAGCAGAGTGCTTACACAGTAAAGCACACACAGACAAAATAATAAAACAGCACAAAGCATACAGTTAACCCTTTAATCACCCCAGATGTTAACCCCTTCCTGCCCAGTTATTAGCACTGATCACTGTATTAGTGTCACTGGTGATGTCAGTGGCAGTTAGTCAGTTCCCCCCAGTGTTAGAATGTCCGCCGCAGTCCCGCTATAAGTCACCGATCGCCGCCATTACTAGTATAAAAAAAAATCCAGTTTATATACCGCCATTTGTAAACCAATTCATTTACACGTATTGGGACTTTTTTTTTAGCAAAGACATGGAGCAGAATACATTTTGGCCAAAATTTATGATGAAATTACATTTTTTTTACATTTTTAACTGGATATGATTTATAGCAAAAAGTAAAAAATATTTTTTTTTTCAAAATTGTTGTTTTTTTTGGTTTATAGCGCAAAAAAATATAAAGCACAGGCAATCAAATATCACCAAAAGAAAGCTCAATTTGTGGGAAAAAAAGGACATAAATTTCATTTCATGACCACGCAATTGTCAGTTAAAGTAATGCAGCGCCGTGTCACAACAAATGGCCTGGTCAGGAAGGGGGGTAAGTCCTCTGGAGAGCAAGGGGTTAAAAACAAATTAGGAAAAAATAGATTCAAAATGATACAGCAATGTAAAATTGGCTAACAGCCAGACAGGTTTATGAGCCTAACTGGCATATGCCTAACTTTTATTTTTTCTATGGGGATGGGGGAATGTGGTAAATGTGAGTGGTATTATTTGGGTAGTTTAGGTATACATTGCTCTTGCACTTTCTTAAAATGAAAAAAAGGTCCCAATATTAAGAACAAAAAGGCAGCAGAGTTCGGTGATTGCACAGAAAGCTAGCAATCTGATTTAAAGTATGGTTTCCTAACTGACCCTGATTTCTACCTGTGAAATTTTTCAGCTTTCTTATCCTTTCCCTGTAACAGCTTTTAATATACTGACACTATGGCTTCCCTGTGGCCTTCCCTATGTTTGTGAGGCGCTGTCAAAGCGTTCTTTCCTCTCTAGGGAGGTTTCCAGTTCTTCTGAAGCTGCTACCCTTAGGAGAGAGCTACTGAGACAAGAGATTGCTGTCTGGGCCTCAGCAAAGCCTGGGCTGAGGGCCTGGAGGGTACTGTCCTAAAGTCCTGGTCTGGAGAAGGATCTTTTATCTCCCTCACTGAGGATTTACATGTGGATACTAGGTGTCAGAAAGCTCCTAGGAGATTGTGAGTAAGACTCAATTTGGTACTGTAGTGTGTGCTACTTTAGTAAAGATTTTCTACTAATACGTTTGTCCTCCCATGGTTTGCTGTTATCATTTTGGAGTATCCTTTGACCCTAAACCCTTCTTCTGTTCTTCAGTAATAAATTATAAATAGACATCCCATAAACTGAACCTGTATTGTCAGTGTGCTTGGATCTGTGCTTGTGGGACTGGTAGCCGCCGTGCTGGTAAGGAAGACCTGGGTCATATTCAGCTGCCCCTTTGGGGGTAAGCACTGTATCACGTATGGTCCACAGAGATGTTAATATTTCAGCTATAGCTCTTTCAATTGGCCAATACCTTCATCATTACTTATGATGCCGCAAAAATATACACTGCTCAAAAATTGTAGAGGAACACTGTTTAATCAGCGTATAGCTTCAAGTCAATTAAACTCCTGGGATATTGATCTGGTCAGTTAAGTAGCAGAGGGGGTTGTTAATCATTTTCAGTTAATTTGGTGTTAATTAAATTAACAACAGGGGCACTAGATGGGCAACAAAGAGATGACCCCCAAAACAGGAATAGTTTTAGTTTTAGGAATAGTTTTAGAGGTGGAGGCCACTGACATTTTTTCCCTACTCATCTTTTCTGACTGTTTTTCACTAGTTTTGCATTTGGTTAGGGTCAATGTCACTACTGGTAGCATGAGGCCGTACCTGGACCCTACAGAGGTCGCACAGGCAGTCCAACTCCTCCAGGATGGCACATCAATATGTACCATTGCCAAAAAGTTTGCTTTGTCTCCCAATACAGTCTCAAGATCATGGAGGAGATTCCAGGAGACAGGCAGTTAGGAGAGCTGGACAGGGCCGTAGAAGGTCCTTAACCCATCAACAGGATCAGTATCTGCTCCTTTGTGCAAGAAGGAACAGGATGAGCACTGCCAGAGCCCTACAAAATGACCTCCAGCAGGCCATTGCTGTGAATGTATCTAACCAAACAATCAGAAACAGACTTCATGAGGGTGGCCTGAGGGCCCGACATCCTCTAGTGGGCCCTGTGCTCACTGCCCGACACCATAGTGCTCAATTGGCATTTGCTAATGAACACCAGAATTGGCAGGTCCACCACTGCCGCCCTGTGCTTTTCACAGATGAGAGCAGGTTCACCATGAGCACATGTGACAGATGTGAAAGGGTCTGGAGAAGCCGTGGGTCAGTGATGATCTTGGGAGGCATATCCATGGAGGGACACACAGACCTCTACAGGCTAGACAATGGCACCCTGACTGCCATTAGGTATCGGGATGAAATCTTTGGACCCATTGTCAGACCCTACGCTGGTGCAGTGGGTCTTGGGTTACTCCTGGTGCACGACAATACCTGGCCTCATGTGGTGAGAATAGGCAGGCAGTTCCTGGAGGATGAATGAATTGATACCACTGAATGGCCCCCAAGCTCGCCTGACCTAAATCCAGTAGAACACCTCTGGGATATCATGTTTCAGTCCATCTGCTGCTGCTAGGCTGCGCCTCAGACTGTCCAGGAGCTCAGTGATGCCCTGGTCCAGTTAATGGAGGAAATACCCCAGGACACCATCCATTGTCTCAAGAGCATGCCCCAACATTGTCAGGCATGCATACAAGCACGTGGGGGACATACAAACTACTGAGGACCATTCTGAGTTGCTGCAATGAAATTTCAGCAAAATGGACTCGCCTGCTGCATCACTTTGATTTTCAGGGTGTCCTTGAATTCAGTACTCTGTAGGCTGACAATTTTCATTTCCATCAAACGATGGGCATCCTTACATTCCTAACACATTACCCCATCCATGTCAGTATAGATATCCAGCAGAAGATATTTCTCCATTGAAATCTGAAGTGTTCCTTTAATTTTTTGAGCAGTGTATATTTATATATATATATATGTATATATGATTTTGTTTTTGAACAAATGACATTTTGAGATGTAGAGCCAATGAGGTCAGCTCCTCTATGCCTCTAATTACAGATTTGCCTTAAGTCTTATTGACCAATGTTGTGTCGCCGTACCTTCCAGATACAAATGCTGAAGAAAATATTCAATTCATTGATTTTCATCCCTCTATTCATAACTAGTAAAGACAATTATGTAAAGAAGCCAGCATGTAGCCTGGAAATGGTCCAGAAGAAGCCTGAATACTATTCCAGAGATGGAGATGCCATCATAGGAGGAATCTTACAAGTATCTCTATCTCCAACTCCCCTTTATCCCGTGACATTCCACTCTCATGAAGTCCCAGAGGACAAATGTTTGACGTAAGTAAATTATGTTGATGGAAAGTAACAACTTTTCCCACCTGACACATACCTTCCTCAGACATAAAAAGTAGCAAAAGAACATTTCCAATACGTTAACAGATCATTCCTTTCATATTGAGGGAATGAAAACCTCTGTGACCAGACTAAATGCTTCAGTTTCAGAGACCAGTGACAACTTTTAAACTGTGTGGCCAAAGGATTGCGAGATTGATTTTCAGGGTAGTTGAGGTTTTAATTTGTCTGGTTGTTTTTTCTAAATCTAGTTACACAGTTAATAAAGTTTTAAAAAAAGACCAATAGGGATAACAACAATTGTGTGGTTCTAAGTGTAGACTTTTATTAAAAATTAAAGTATAATTACCAACATGAACTCACTTGAATTAAGTAAGAAGTTGGCACATCAATCCTGTAGGCATCTGCAGAGCTTGTCAGGGAAGCTGCAGGTATAGCAGAGTAGTGCCTGGAAGCTGCTTTGTGGTATACGTAGAGTTCACCAGGAAAGCATTGCCAGGCAATGCAGAGTTTGTTGCAGAAAGTGGTTGGGTATGTGGACGCCAGTGGAACCAGCATAGAACTTACCCCAGACCAGAAACCAGAAGCTCGATGATGTCAGGTGCATAAGCGAAGTAGAAGGAATGACGTCAATCATTGAAGGTGTTGTTATGCATTTCAGGGCTTTAGAAGCCTCTTTCTCAAACCTGGAGGAACGGGTGAACCACAAAAATGTATAAGAGAGGGGCATGGATGGATATCTTCATAAATATTCATAGGGACATGGCATATTGGCTATAGAAATAAACTTGGCAAAAAGGTACACAGCAATACATACTGATGAAAAGGAACAAGGCTGAATTAACCACTTGCCCTCCAGAGGATTTACCCCCCTTTCCAGCCAGGTCATTTTTTGTGATATAGCGCTGTTACTTTAACTGACAATTGCACGGTCATGCAATGCTGCACCCAAATGAAATTTACATACTTTTTTTCCCCACAAAAAGACCGCCAATTATGGAAAAAAAACTATATTTTTGACATTTTGCTATGAAACATATTCAGTAAAAAATAAAAAAAATTAAATGTCGGCATAACTTTAGTCCAAAATGTATTCTGCTCCATGTCTTTGCTAAAAAAATCCCAATACATGTAATTTAATTGGTTTACATGAAAGTTATAGCGTTTACAAATGGTGGTATATATACTGGATTTTTTTTTCTTTTACTAGTAATGGCGGCGATCAGCGACTTATTGTGGGACTTAGGGTTAACTGTGTGCTGTTTTACTATGCTTTCTGTGTGCGTTTCACTGTAAGCACACTGCTTTGTATGGCTCTGCTATGCAGAGCCATACAAAGCTGTGTGCAGGAGCTGACAGAGGAGAAATTTGTATTGTTTACATACAGGTCTCTCCCCCCATTGGTAATACTCAGAGATTGTTGAGTGCCGGCTGGGAATCACTGGCCAGGACTGGGTGATTGACAGCCAAGGTCAAGAATGGCCGCGTGTGCACCCCCTACCCGGAACTGCAAAATCGTTTATATATATGTGAATTTGCGCACCGGTGCCACCCTGTAGCAATATTTCTGCTATAGGGTGGTGCTGAAGAGGTTAATGAACCAGATAAATTAATGAAGATACACATAAAAATAAAATTGAAAGTAACATTACGGAATAAGAATAATTATTTTCACCTTGACATAGGGTGGAATAAATAGGTTTTGACATAACAAAAGAAATAAGTGCTGATGAAGGATAAATAAATTGGCCTAACTACTACAAAAATGATGTGTTGGGATCTGTTAAAGGAGAAATAAATGTAAAATAAATGAGTTGGAGAATTGTGTAAACATTGAAGAAAATAAATATAATAAAGTAATAAAGATTACTGGGTCCAAATCACAGTGTTCATCCCAATTTTATCATAAAGCTCAGTTGGAGACAGAGTATGCAGAGTAAAAATCCCAAAAGTCTCTTGTTCTCAGAGCTAATTGAACCTTTCAGCTTTGGAACAGGTATTGAGGATGTTATCTATAATCCACACCTGCAGCCCTCTCGTAGATCGTTCACATACTTTTTAACTGCTTCCGCAGAAATACTGCTACAGGGCGGCACGGGTGTGCAACACCATATATATTTACGTGATTTTGCAGTTCCGGGTAGGAGGCCTCAGCTGTCAATCACCAGGTCCCGGCCGGTGTTTTCTCGCTGGCACCTGGTGATCGCCGTGTATCTCCGACGGGGGAGAGGCCTGTGTATGAACAATACAGATCTCTCCTCTGTCAGCTCCTGCACACTGCTTTGTATGGCTCTGCAAAGCAGAGCCATACAAAGCAGTGTGGTTAAAGTGTAAAGCACTCACACAACGCACAGTTAACCCTTTGATCGCCCACATGTTAACCCCTTCCTGGCCAGTGCCATTAGTACAGTGTCAGTTCTTTTTATTAGCACTGATCACTCTATTGGTGTCACTGGGGATGTCAGTGACATCAAATCAGTTCCAAAAACCAGTGTCAGAATGCCCCCTGCAGTCCTGCTATAAGTCACTGATCGCCGCCATTACTAGTAAAAAAAATAAATTCCAGTATCTATATCGCCATTTGTAAACGCTATTATTTTAACGTAAACCAATTAATTTACAAGTATTGGGAATTTTTTTTAGCAAAGACATGAAGCAGAATACATTTTGGCCTAAAATTTGATATATTTTTTATTTTTTTACTAGACATTTTTTACTGGACATAACCCATTACTGCTCAGTGTCATTAGTACAGTGTCAGTGCCTGTTATTAGCACTGATCACTGTATTAGTGTCACTGGGGATGTCAGTGGCAGTTAGTCAGTTCCCCCCAGTGTCAGAATGCCTGCCGCAGTCCCGCTATAAGTCACCGATTGCCGCCATTACTAGTATAAAAAAAATCCAGTTTATATACCGCCATTTGTAAACCAATTATTGTACACTTATTGGGATTTTTTTAAGCAAAGACATGGAGCAGAATACATTTTGGCCTAAAATTATGACAAAATTAGATTTTTTAAATTTTTTTACTGGACTTATTTAATAGCAAAAAGTCTAAAATATTGTTTTTTTTTCTCAAAATTGTCATTTTTTTGTTTATAGCGCAAAAAATAAAAAATGCACAGGCGATCAAATGCCACTGAAAGAAAGCTCTATTTGTGGGAAAAAGAGGACGAAAATTTAATTTGGGTGCAGCATTGCATGACCGCGGAATTGTCAGTCAAACACAAAAAATGGCCTGGTCAGGAAGGGGGGGGGTGAATGTTCTGGAGGGCAATTGGTTAAAACACCTTGGTACACTGTACATCTATGTTCCCCTAATCTCACTCTCAATGTACTAATGGTCCTTCCAATGTACAATAAGGGGCATGGGCATAATAAAGAATAGATTACCCATTTGGTAGAACTGTATAAAAAGTGGAGATGGGGTAAGTTTTGTCATTTTTTTTAAAGGACTTTAGACCATCTGGAAGAAACTTGCAGTAGAAAACCATCTGATGGGCAAAGGGGTTGTGGTTATAGATGTAGTTAGTCTCCCACATCAGGGGCGGACTGACAACTCATGGGGCCCCCGGGCAGTAGGGGATCATGGGGCGCCTGTGTCCTTGCCCAAACTCAAAAAAGCCTATGAAAAAGGTACCAGGGGCATCTCATGGGGCCCCCTACTGACTCCGGGCCCTCGGGCACTGCCTGAGTTTCCAAATGGTCAGTCCACCCCTGCTCCCACAAATCTCCGCATGGCGCAGTTGATGTAGCTCGGGGCAAACTTGCTCCTCATAGCTGTGCTTATGACCATGAAGTAGAACTGATTATCAAACAGAATATAGCTATGTTCCAGGCAGTATATCATAGCTTCCAGGATGAACTGGGCTTGTTTATAATTCAGGGCTGATTGAGTGAACAGAACATGTTCAACTGCCTGGAGGCCTATAGTGTGGGGAATAAAGGAATATAAGGAACTTACAACTAACGACAACCAACACTAGGATGATTCCCAATAGTTTTTGGAGTATTAATGAGATGGGTGGAGTCACGGATGTAAGAGGGCAATTCCTTAACCACTTCAAGTCTGGATGCTTTCACCCCCTTCCAGTCCAGGCCAATTTTCTGCTTTCAGTGCTATCACACTTTTAATGACAATTGCGCGGTCATGCAACACTGTATACATATGACATATTTAGCATTTTTTGAGACAGATAAAACTTTATTTTGGTGGTATTTATTCACCACTGGGATTTTTATTTTTTTGCTATATAAATGAAAAAGTCCAAAAAATTTTTAAAGAAAGTGTTTTCTTATAAAATTTTGCAAATAAATAATCTTTCTTCATAAATCTTGGCCAAAATGTATATATCTTTTCAGTAAAAAAAAAACCCAAATTAGTTTATAACCAAAAATTATAATTTTCAACACTTTTTAATTTTTTTTTTATATATATTAATATTTATGTTTTTTAACATACTGTCACCCTAGCAGTACAGTGTTACCACAGTGACACTATACTACTTGTGTGGCGTGATGAAGATTTTTTTTTCTCTTTTTTACACTGATTGATTTTACACCCATAAGGGCTGTAAAAGCAATCATCCTACTCTCTGGCTGCATTCCTGCAGCCATTGAGAAATACTGTGAGAGCTGTGATTGGTCACAGCTTGTCACATGGTACAAGACTGTTGTGAATGGCCTTGTAACATGTGATCTCTGTGATCAGTCACAGATTTCACAAGTAGTAAGCAGGGGCGGACTGACCATTTGGAAACTTGGCACTGCCCGAGGGCCCAGGGTCAGTAGGGGGCCCCATGAGATGCCCCTGGTACCTTTTTCATAGGCTTTTTTGAGTTTAGGCAAGGACACAGGGGCCCCATGATCCCCTATTGACCGAGGACCCCATGAGTTTTCAGTCCGCCCCTGGTAGTAAGCAATGATGTCAAGATCCTGTACAGTGATCCTCCGGACACAGTGGGCACTGATGCCTCAAGGAAAAAGGCAGCTTGTTTCTTATTGAGTACCCTATCAATTAGTGCCTCATTGATGAGGGACCTTAATTAATCCACTTCTATGGCCCTGTACACATGCGCTGAATATCGGTTGGAGTTGGCTGATTCAACAGAAATCAGCCGACATTCGGCCCATGTGTACACCATTTTATAAATATGAATCGGTGTCCAAAAAATATTCTATAATAACCTGTGAAAAAAATCACTAAGGAAAGTCTCACTTTCACTCTTGAAAGTATAAATCAATAATACTAATAAACCTTCTTAGTGTCCATACAATTGTTGCGTGAAAAACCCCAAAATTAAAGTACATAAATCTGTCTTCCAATATAAAACTCGCCGTATAAATCCAGTGGGTGCTGTGTACCTCAGTTCAACCATAGAAAAAAAAGTTATAATCCTACACCCATAGTTAATCCAGAGGAAGTAAAAAATAAAAAAACAGCAAAGCATGATCCAATTTGCTCCTGCGGGGAAAAAAATTCCTTCCCGATCCCCCAAGAGTCAATCTGGATTAACTTTACCTATAAATCCCCCCTTATGTATTATACATGGAGATCATATCCCCCTTATGTATTATACATGGTGATCATACCCCCCTTATGTATTATACATGGTGATCATATCCCCCTTATGTATTATACATGGAGATCATATCCCCCCTTATGTATTATACATGGTGATCATACCCCCCTTATGTATTATACATGGTGATCATATCCCCCTTATGTATTATACATGGAGATCATATCCCCCCTTATGTATTATACATGGAGATCATATCCCCCCCTTATGTATTATACATGGAGATCATATCCCCCCTTATGTATTATACATGGAGATCATATCCCCCCTTATGTATTATACATGGTGATCATATCCCCCCTTATGTATTATACATGGAGATCATATCTCCCCTATGTATTATACATGGAGATCATATCCCCCCTTATGTATTATACATGGAGATCATATCCCCCCTATGTATTATACATGGAGATCATATCCCCCCTTATGTATTATACATGGAGATCATATCCTCCCTTATGTATTATACATGGAGATCATATCCCCCCTATGTATTATACATGGAGATCATATCCCCCCTTATGTATTATACATGGTGATCATATCCCCCCTTATGTATTATACATGGAGATCATATCCCCCCTTATGTATTATACATGGAGATCATATCCCCCTTATGTATTATACATGGTGATCATATCCCCCTTATGTATTATACATGGAGATCATATCCCCCCTTATGTATTATACATGGAGATCATATCCCCCCTTATGTATTATACATGGAGATCATATCCCCCTTATGTATTATACATGGAGATCATATCCCCCTTATGTATTATACATGGAGATCATATCCCCCCCTATGTATTATACATGGAGATCATATCCCCCCTTATGTATTATACATGGAGATCATATCCCCCTTATGTATTATACATGGAGATCATATCCCCCTTATGTATTATACATGGAGATCATATCCCCCCTTATGTATTATATATGGAGATCATATCCCCCCTTATGTATTATACATGGAGATCATATCCCCCCTTATGTATTATACATGGTGATCATATCCCCCCTTATGTATTATACATGGAGATCATATCCCCCTTATGTATTATACATGGAGATCATATCCCCCCTTATGTATTATACATGGAGATCATATCCCCCCTTATGTATTATACATGGAGATCATATCCCCCCTTATGTATTATACATGGAGATCATATCCCCCCTATGTATTATACATGGAGATCATATCCCCCTTATGTATTATACATGGAGATCATATCCCCCCTTATGTATTATACATGGAGATCATATCCCCCCTTATGTATTATACATGGAGATCATATCCCCCCTTATGTATTATACATGGAGATCATATCCCCCCTTATGTATTATACATGGAGATCATATCCCCCCTTATGTATTAAACATGGAGATCATATCCTCCCTTATGTATTATACATGGAGATCATATCCCCCCTTATGTATAATACATGGAGATCATATCCCCCCTTATGTATTATACATGGAGATCATATCCCCCCTTATGTATTATACATGGAGATCATATCCCCCCTTATGTATTATACATGGAGATCATATCCCCCCTTATGTATTATACATGGAGATCATATCCCCCTTATGTATTATACATGGAGATCATATCCCCCCTTATGTATTATACATGGAGATCATATCCCCCCTTATGTATTATACATGGAGATCATATCCCCCTTATATATTATACATGGTGATCATATCCCCCCTTATGTATTATACATGGAGATCATATCCCCCCTTATGTATTATACATGGAGATCATATCCCCCCTTATGTATTATACATGGAGATCATATCCCCCCTTATGTATTATACATGGAGATCATATCCCCCCTTATGTATTATACATGGAGATCATATCCCCCTTATGTATTATACATGGAGATCATATCCCCCCCTTATGTATTATACATGGAGATCATATCCCCCCTTATGTATTATACATGGAGATCATATCCCCCTTATATATTATACATGGTGATCATATCCCCCCTTATGTATTATACATGGAGATCATATCCCCCCTTATGTATTATACATGGAGATCATATCCCCCCTTATGTATTATACATGGAGATCATGTCCCCCCTTATGTATTATACATGGTGATCATATCCTCCCTTATGTATTATACATGGAGATCATATCCCCCCTTATGTATTATACATGGAGATCATATCCCCCCTTATGTATTATACATGGAGATCATATCCCCCCTTATGTATTATACATGGAGATCATATCCCCCCTTATGTATTATACATGGAGATCATATCCCCCCTTATGTATTATACATGGAGATCATGTCCCCCCTTATGTATTATACATGGAGATCATATCCCCCCTTATGTATTATACATGGAGATCATATCCCCCCTTATGTATTATACATAGTGATCATATCCATCTTCCCAACTATAGAAGTTAAACTAACAGGTCTATAATTACTTGGTAAAGATTTTTACCCCTTTTTAAATATTGGCACCACATTGGCCTTACGCCAATCCAGTGGTACAATATCAGTCATTAAGGAGTCCCTAAAAATTAGAAACAATGGCTTTGAAATGACAGAGCTCAATTCTTTAAGGACCCGTGGGTGTATGCCATCTGGTCCATTTGCTTTATTCACCTTTATTCTGTCTAAATATTTGGATCATATCAATTGTGAGCCAATGTGAATCATCTGGAGCTGTGTCAATACCATGCCCATTATGGACAAGAGCTTCCCCATGCTCCTTTGTATACACAGAGCTGAAGAAGGGATTTAATAAATACGCCTTCTCTTTGTCCCCAGTTACCCACTCTAGATTATTTTGTAAAGGGCCTACATGCTCGGACCGGACCTTTTTAATATTAATATAGTTGAAGGATTTTTTTAATTTGGTCCTGCTATCTTTTGCAATCTGTCGTTCATTTTCAGTTTTTGCAGCCTTTATTTCATTTTTGCATATTCTGTTATATTCTTTGTAATGTTTAAAAGATGATAGCGTTCCTTTATTTTTATATTTAATAAAAGCTCTTTTCTTATTATCTATAGCTTTTTTAACTTTGGCTGTAAGCCACAAAGATTTGATTTTTAGCCTTTTAAACTTGTTGCCCGTGGGAATTTATTTTGCAATGTGTTCACACACAGTCTTTTTGAAGAACTCCCATTTCTGTGTTGTGTTTATCGATGCCAATATTCCCTCTCAGTCTAAGTCTTGGAGAGCAGCTCTCAGCTTTGGAAAATTAGCTCTCTTAAAATTTAGCGTTTTTATTTTTCCCGTATGTGCTCGCTGTTTACAGCTAACAATAAATGAAATCATGTTATGGTCACTGCTACCCAGATGTTCTTTTATATGGACATTCGTAATAACCTCATCCCTTTAAAACCAGACGCATATTAATTACACAGGTTCTGAGGCTAATTTAATGCAGCATTAAGTGAGTTTAATTACCACCTTACCAGCCACAGAACCTGTGTAATTAATATGTGTTTGGTTTTAAATGGTTGAAGTGGCAACACTAGTATAGGAAGAACATGGTCTCTGAAGACTTCAAGATCAGTACATTAATTTTCTCATGCTTGTTCTTCAAGTATCTCCAGGGTACAAATGTCTTCTGGATCAAAAAGGACAACAGCTTCAGACGTGTAAATTGTATTGTTATTACCCTTGTTTTGGCTGGCTTAAAACTTTTTACCTGTTAGAATTCTAACATGAACATGTTTAGCCCTGTTGTCAGGGCAAAATGAAGGCCTTTATGTAATTGAGTGGTCACTTCAGGAGAAAGAGTATGTGTAGACAAGTTAAATATTTTTACTGTGCTGACTTTTTTTTTTTTTTTTTAGAAAAAAGGACCAATGTCCATCAAGGCTGGTGGTGAACTGAACATACCTGGGTTTGGTTTGAGAAGGGTTTGGTGAATATTACTAATGCTAAAACCCTACCTCATTGAAGTCTGTAAGAGCTGAATGTAATAAGACAGTTCTGGACATTTTCTGGTCTAATGGGCAAGGGATTTTCAAAAACAACATGGATTTCTGGGCAGTACCTGTCACGTACCTGATGGGAGACTGAATTGACGAGGTCGGCCTCACTTGTGTCACTAGCCCTGACCCGCTGAGGTTGGAACAGAGGGAGTCTAGGGACCAGGGGGACAAGAGCGCCAGTGGTTGTTGTTTGCAGCTCTTGCAGATGATGACCTTGGAAGGCAGATGATCCTCTGATTTAGGCACCGTAATAACAGACAGAGCAGGTTCTGTGGATTGCCAGACGTGCAGCAGAACAAGGTAGGTATCAAGGAAAAGAGACTGGAGCAGGGTCATTGAATAGTCAGGGTCATCAACAGTCGGGCAGCGCGGTACAGAATCAGAAGGAAAAGCCAAAGTCAGGAGCAGAGCCGAAGTCAGGAACCAGTAGCAGGAGAGTAATCGAAGTCAGGTCAGGAACAAGCTGGGTTGGTAACGGAGGAATCGTACAGGAACAAGCAGGACACGGGAGAGCTGAATACCAGTCAGCACTGAACCTGAGCAGATGCACTCCTTAAATGGGCCGTCTGGTGCCAATCTTCGCCGTGCGTGTGTGCGATTGTGCGTTCCTGTGTGCATGTGCACATCCGGAAATTCTTCTGCGGAAATTCCTATACGCATGCACGTTCCCGATCACAATTCTTCTTGCCGGAAATCCCTTACAGTACCCTGGTGAACATAGTCTAAAACTAAAACATTTTTTTTTTTAAATTCAATTTGGCAGGTAGCAGAAATTTTAGTAATGTTTAAAAATTAAGGCATGTTTTTTCATTTTGCATAGAGTAAGGGAGGGTTTAGTTTTTTTCTTTTTCCATCTGTCCTATAGAAGAGATTTCCCTTCACTTTGTGTCCCATAGTCAAAACAGAAAGTGAGAGCATATCCTTCCAAAGTGAGGGAATCCCAGGGTGTCACCAGGGTAACCAAAACGAGTGCCCTCATTTGAAGATTTTCCCTCTATTAGTATCCTGATGTCAACACAAAATTTGTGATTTTCTTTAACTTTTAATGATAACAGTAAACAGGACAAAAAGAAATAGTGATTCTCCCCCCATCAGGGGCACAGACAGCTTTAAAAATCCCTCTAATCCCTCTCCATCTATCCAAAACTAAAAAAAAAAAAGTTTGCCTTTAGTTATACTTTAAAATAAAACATTATAAATAAAAACCTCTGTGAAATAACTTGCCTAGGGATGTCCTGACCTTGCCTGTGAAGCTCTTTTTTTTAGTTTCTGTGTTTTGTTGGTTACTGGTGGAACACTTTCATGAGTGCCTTCCGTGATATCTGCAGTTAATCACCTCCCTCTGCTAATACAAACCAATATACTCAAAGTGTTTACCTTCGCTGTACTATTGATGAGCTGCCCATCTCACACTGCTAGTCCCATCTTGATCCATCGATACCTTTCATAAACTTCCCAGTGAATAAAGATTGCTCCATTGTACCTACAATTTGTATATTATTTTCACGCTTACCATTAGGGGCTGCATCCCCATTACTTCTGAATGTCTTACAAGCACCCTTTAAAACAACACTGTTATTATCACCTGTTATAGTTTCCTACCAGTCATCTTTTTATTTGTAACTGTTACTCTACATTTGTTACCTCTTAATAAAATATTTAAGCAAAGAAAATATACAGTGCAAACATTGAACCTTTGAGGTAGCCATTCAGAGTATAACTTGTTTATCACCAATCTCCAATAATGGGGGATCTGTGTCAAACAATTTAATCCAATTATATCCATAGTCACTCCTTTGTCCAAGGTTTTACTTACGTCTCTAAGTGATGTGTTCTTGGTGGCAAAGGTTGATATTTTCACTAAGGCCCTGAAATCTTTTTTTTTCCAAAAAAATTTCTTTTTGTAAAGGAAGGTAGAACAAATACCATACATGACCAAAAGTCACACAATGGGGAACGGATTGTCGGTTATGTGTTAGAGAAGACACTAGTAACTTGTGATGAGGCAGAACTTGGTTTACTTGTGCGGCTTAAGTTGCAAACATACATTTCAGCAAAATGTAACAGCAGACATCTTGGTTAATGAAGAGAGAGAAGCGAACCAACAAGTTTTCAGATATGCACAACTGGTAACCTTAGTGTACAGTGCTATTTACTGGTCAAGTGATATTAACACACAATACTGTATATAGTACATGCTGTTGTATTCCCAACACGGATATCTCAGTAACATAACATAGATAAGCAGTAGGAACATATAAATGTACTTTAAAGGTTGTAAGCGAAGGCTCACCTCTGCGGAGGAGAATTCTGAATGTGGGTTAGAGGTATAGGTGTCTCAAGATGTAGAGGTGAAAAAAAGAGGGGGGGCAGTTTAATCGTCTAATGATAGGTGGGGGGGATTTTCCAA
This sequence comes from Staurois parvus, assembly GCF_062004578.1. NCBI lineage: Eukaryota > Metazoa > Chordata > Amphibia > Anura > Ranidae > Staurois > Staurois parvus. The sequence goes on along the minus strand of NW_028319529.1, from coordinate 610,364 downwards.
GGGTGCATGGGTGGGAGTTTCATCTTACAGATCTATTGGGGCAAAGAGACCGTGGGGGTGAGCCATGGTAAGTCCCTAAAAGAAAGCCAATTCCATGATTAAAGCAGTCATAATAGACCATAAAGACATAGTCTGGGAAGCGTACACTTTTAGAGAAACAGAATGGAAAAAAGAAAGAGAAAAAAAAAAGAGGGGGGGGGGAGGGCCTTGAAATCTTATACCTCTGGAGAATGGAGATCTAATGAGGACAAAACACGTAGCTAGGAAATTAAGGTTAAAGAATAATTCTAGGTATGGCTAATTTTACATAGTTACATTGGTCCATCTTGGACCAATATAAATATTCATATGCATGGCTGGGACAATGTGTGGGCAGGAGGGGTGGCTGCCCTGGGCACTGTGGTACCATGTGAGGTGGGGGAGGCACCACAAGTAGATAGGTGGAGGGTATTTGTGTTTGAAGAGGGAATTATTGGTATTATTGTTCTAAGAGTGGTGATTTGGGGGTTTTGTGTTGGGAAGGGGGATTTGCAGCATGGGGGAAAAATGTGTACTGAGAGGGGGAATTTTAGGGGTAGAGGATTTGTGCTAGAGAGGTGTTTTATTTTTTGGGGGGGTGCATTCCAGCCGGGGGGATTAGGGCAATAGGGGGCAAAGATTTGTGCTGGGAGTAAGAGGAATTTTTGCTTACAGGGTACACATGTAGAATAGTGCTCAATTATTTATTTTTTGGGTGGGGGGGTATTTTTGCTGACACATAATGCTCATAATGCACAGTTTGGCATGATCACCCTGGGTTCACCAGCACTGTTCATATACCATAGCTGTGGGATCCCTCTAGAGGATGGAATCATTAAAGTTGACAAGGCTGCTCCAGTGATTTCCACTAGCTTACAAGTCCCATGCCAAATGGCTGCTATGATGCATTCTGAACACAGGTGGTAGGTTGCTTGACATGGGTGCCATTCAGAGTTTGCTTTGCATTTTCTCAAAGAATGCAAAGAGTTCTTTGTTCGGAAGAGGTATAGAGTTGGGGCAGTGACATCAACTGTAATCAGAGTATGTTTTGCATTTATTAAGAAATTGTAAAGCATTCCCTGAATGGCACCCATGCCAAGTGGCTGACGTCCTTTGTTCACAGTTCAACAAGACAGCCACTCAGAGCAGGACCCAGAAGCTAGTGGAGATCACTAGAATAGGGGTGCCTACTACAGGGATTTCCAGGATCTGGCAGGATCCCACAAGTATGAAGTATGGTATATACTGTACATATTTGTAACTATGTAAAAATATCCATACCTTTAATTCTTCTATAAAAGTAAATTTTCTGTCCTAATTACTTCTCTTCCCTGGAAAATTCTATAGCACTTGTACCTAGCATGTACTATGCTGACAGCTTCCACTACCTGCCTAGTTTAAATACTAGGTACTTAAACTGGTTTGGGTGTGTTTTATGATGCAATCACGTAAGCAGGTGCCTACAGGGGTATTGTATGCCTTTTCTAGTTAGCTGGTCTGCCCTGGCTGGGAAAAGGGTTAACTTTTGGAACCTCAGTTCCTGGGATTTTTCTAGGGCAGGCCTTTCATCTTATGATATACATAAATCGGGGAAGGTCCAGTTCAAAGGAGGCAGATGCTCTAGGAAAGGTTGGAGAGAGATCACTTGCTAGTTTGGAGCTTTGCTGAGAGAGCCAGCATGTAGCCCCACAAGACGACGGGAAGTCTGGAGGATACTACAAGTTTTGGATATTGCCCTTTATGGACTCACACCTGTCAAAAGTATGATTGAGCAGTCACCTCCGCTAGTTAGCTTAGGGTATTGGACTGTGTTGTTCCTGGTATTTATTGTACCATGAAGACATTCAGTGAAGTTTTTTAAATCGTTCTAAAGCCTAGTCCTAAGATACTCTAAAGGCGTGCATGATGGTTCTTGGCGTATGAAGGAACAGAACCAGTAAAAGCACATACAGGGATGGAATAAGTCCATTATAAAGGCTAACTTAGCAGGAGGAGTGTAACAGCAGTTGCAATGGGTAACTAAGGACTAGTGTAATGTGTTTCGCAGTCTGTCATGAAGCATGATACAAGTAGCAAGGGGTTCAGTGTTCTGACGTCCCCCAAGTTCCCAAACATTCAGGATCGAACCAACGTTATGGAGATCCACAGCCCGGCTGCATGGTATGGGAGTTAACAGGGTTCACGCACGAGTTCCATGCTAGTGCATGGCGGAACCCCATTCTCTCACTGGGAGTGAGGTGACAAAAGCATGTTGGCTGGGTAGAGATGGAATAGGCTCAGCAGTGTCCCTCTTAAATGCAACAACTCATAGACAAGCTGTCTAGTGCCATGGGATGGCAGGATTCACAGATGGACACTGTACTCTTAACTATTTCACATGGTGTACAGCTCATCTCTAATACCCACCTGGTCCTGGGCATCGACGAACATGCACACAGGCCAAAGGTACCCCCATATGCATTGGCAAGGTGACCCCACCCACAATCAGTCGCATGTACAGTTGATACTGCTAGATGCCACAACAAGAGGTTGTTGGGAGGCCTCATCAAAATGTTGCCACAGAGCCCTATGATCTGTAGTTATGTCCTGGAGAAAAGTAAAAAAAGTTTCCCTTCTGTAGAGGCAAGCTGGAAGGAGGAGAGCAGACAGGGAGTTGGAAACAGGAAATGCACTTCTGTTTTTATATTGTACACAAAAAAAGATGTAAGATACTTAACATTTTTGTATTGTGCTTATATTTTTGTATACATTTCACCAAGTTATTTTCCCATTAAAGCAAACCTTAACTTCCAGAAGAGATTTCCATTCTAACACCCCCTCCCTATCCATAAATCTGGGATTTTATAATTTTTTTAAACATATTTTTTGTCCTGCCCCCACCAGTATTCTCGTCTAGGCCAGAATGATGTGTCACTGGTCTTGCAACCTTCTGGGATACTTACATCACATCTTCAAAGAAGCTAAAGGATTGTCAAACAGAGTGGCTGGGGGCAGGCCAGAGGGCAAGATGGGGGGCAGCCCCACACATCATTGGAGCTGGCTGCCTACCCCTAGAGGAGGAAGCCCGCTGAAGAGGACCAAGATAGTGGCATTGAACCTCCTGAATAGCACCCGAACAGTGGACAATGCTGGATTCGTTATGTGGGTGAGTATGTGTATTGCAGAGAACTCTAGAATACAGGTAAGATGTGGTGGGGAGGGGGGTTGCAGTTTGGCACCACTTTAAACAATTTATTGTTTTTTCTTTGGCTTATCTATTTTCTTTCCTCAAATTTGGACTATTGTATTTTTTGTTTGGAATCTATGATTAGGTACAAAGAATAAAAAGATTATCTTCGAAGGCCATGACATTTTTTAAAACCTTTTTGTTTTTGTCAACATATTTTTCTGTTTGGAGACATTGAACAGCTTGCATAAAAAAATAACATTGTTTGTGCAATATTTAATGTGTATTGTCAGGTGCATTTATTTTTCATGCAAAATAATATTAACTGTCTCTCTTCAGTGAGCTCATCTATCTGAAACATCTTTTAGTCTTCATCTTTGCCATAGAGGAAATAAATAACAGAACAGACTTGTTGCCCAACATCACGTTTGGTTTCCAGATTTTTGATGCATGCAATAGAGAATATAAAGCTATACAAAGTGTGCTGAATGTAATATCCAGGTTGGAGGACCCAGTTCCAAACTATGATTGTCATAAGAAGAGCAAAGTGGTTGGGTTCATAGGTCACAAGATGACTTCTCCATCTTTGGCATCAGCAGCACTGACTGGGGTCTATGGATATCCTCAGGTAATATGAATGTTTACTTAGTTTAAACAGACCCTATCACCAACTTCACAATTTTATGTAAAAGCACAAATTAAGTATTTTTCAACAAAAGTGGTTGAAAGGTCTGAGGTATAAAACATATCAGGAGAGACTTCAGAAACTTAATATGTATAGGGAAAGGGAAGATATGACTGAAACCTTTAAATACATTACCAATGTGAATAACGTTCAGGAGGGCAGCGACCAGGGATGATGGTGGATGTGTAGCTCCTGAGCTCTGCTCATCCCCGACCTTCCTGGCTCTCCCGTCACACTCCACAGCTTCCACTACGCTTCGGGTGAGTCACATCAGCTCACATCAGCTCCGCACCCGGCCCGCACCCGCTCCTGCGGTTTCTTTCCAGGCCGCAATACCCGGCCTTGAGTGCCACTAAGAGTCTGAGGAGCGATCCCAGACCTCCGGCGGCCACGGAGGGTACTGCAGCTCACTTCCCATCAGAGCAGCCAACAGCTCTAGCTTTTAACCATCCCCAGATGGAAGAATCTGAGCACCAGGTCATGACAGGAGGGACAATAGTCCACCCTTTACCAGGGAATCATCCACACTCTACCTCGGCGTCCCAGCAGGCTTCATCTTCTCTCACAATCTCTGTGCTGGACGATAAATTGCAAGTATTTTTATGCAACATTACCGCTTCTATATCCACTATAGTTGGAATATTGGCTTTGGACCTCAAAGAGGAAATAGCCCAGATCGGAGACTGCATGGATCAATTAGAGAATAAGTTTGCAATACGTTCATGTTTTGGAGGAAGACCCCATATCTGAAGCACTCCATGTCCCAAATGCAGCTCCAACAAGAAGACTTGGAAAACAGGGAACGTCGCCAAAATATCTGTATTTGCAGTATGTCCGAATCAATTGCTGACTCAACTACACCGCTTCCATGGTTCCAGAAGCGGATTGGTGAATAGATATGGCTCACGGCTCTCTGGGCCCGAAACCTGCTGAAGGCACCAGACCACGCAACGTCATAGTCAGCTTCCATTTTTTTCAAAGCAAAATAGCCTTATTATCTTCAGTCCGCCACAAATCTTCTTTGGAATTTAAAGGGGACAGACTCCAGCTCTTCTGTGACCTTTCTCCAATTACCCTGGCCAAATGGTGGGCACTGAAGCCGATCACCACACACCTTCAGCAACACCATGTCCCCTATCACTGGGTGTTTCCCTTCAAGCTGGTCATTTCCAAAGACAACACCCAAGTTGTTTTTTGTGATCTTCATGAGGCAGACTCTTTCCTAAAGCAGCTGGGACCATCGTTGTCAGATCATGCGTCTTCATTGCCGCCTACCCCATCTCACCCTTCCACAACCACCAACAAGATCTGGACACCAGTTTGTGGGGGTCGGAAGCGACTTTCTCATACCCCACAATGCCCACGTCCTCCTCGATCAAGCGATCCGCCTACCTGATTTTCTTCAGGGGTGATTTCCTGTGGTAATTCCAGTACTGATCCTTCCCCCTTGATCTCTACATTGTTTCTACATTGTTTCTTTGGCCGGCCAAGTCCTTGTTGGGTGCACTTTTTTCTTTTGTTTTTTGGCTGGGTTTGACGACTTTCCTGATGTGTCGGATGTCGTGTTGCCCCCAATTTCATCTAGCCATTGGCCTAGACGACTTGGGTCTAATTATTGTTCCCAAGTATATATCTCTAAGGATATCTATGTCTCCCACTGCAATTTCTATTTTTTGTGTTATCTTAATGTTATCTGTTTTGTTTCATCGATGGTATTTCATTTATTTTCCCTGCTGGTACACATGCTATATCCATTATTATTTTATGATGGCCTTAAGGTTTTTGTCATATAATGTCAAGGGCCTTAATGCCATCCAAAAATGGTGGATGGCTTTGAGGGAATTTCGATCCTCAGGAGCAGACATTATTTTTGTCCAGGAGATCCATTTCAAATCAAATGGCTCTTTTTGTTTTGCCTCAAGATTTTTTACCCAAGCCTACTCGGCTTTTGATCCCTCCGGATGGCTGGAGTGGCAATTCTGATTCTGGTTAGGACACACTGCTCCCTTCGGGTCGTTTCCTCCAAGGTCGACCAACGAGGTTGTTTCATTATTTTGGAATGTATGCTTGGTGACACTCCCCTTGTTCTGTTGAATTTATACGCCCCGAATACGGGTCAATTGCAATTTATTTCCGAAACACTTAAACACTTGCCAACTTAGGTTCCTCTTCCACTCCACATGTGATTATTGGGGGTGATTTTAATTTAATTCTTTCCCCTCATAAAGACAGAAAAGTTCTCTTCGAGTCCACACCCTCGAAGCGGCAATGCTCCTCTTCAAAATATTTCACAGATTGATAAGGGAGCATTGTCTCTTTGATGCCTGCCGGATTAGACACCCTCTCCATAAAGTTTACTTTCTACTCCACTCCCCATCGTAGTTTCTCCTGCCTGGATCATTTCTTCATCTCTGCCCCATTGCTTCCTCTCCTGGTTGCCTCTGAAATCAACCCTATTACATGGTCCGATCACGCCTCTTTAGCTTTGAACCTTTTCTTCCCTACCGTTATGCCGAAAACATGTCACTGGCACCTTTCATGCACGAATCATCTTCGGGACGAACTTTCTCGAGGACTTGATATGTATTTCAGTCACAATGTTGGCTCTGTAGACCGTGTGGGAAGCCATAAAGTGGTATTTCGGGACTCTGTATTTCTATGGGCTCCCATTTAAAAAAAATCCTCAGCGAGTGCCAAGGCTTCTCTTATTCGCCAACTGTCCTTGGCTGAATGACGTCTATTGGCAAAACCGTCCATTTCTGAGCTCCATTCGCGACCGAATCAAGGTCCTCGATTCCTGTAAGTCTGCACAATCCCTCCTTTGGGTCAAACAGAAATTCTACGAATTTTCTAATAAACCTCACTGTATGCTAGTTAATCGTCTTAAAGCACAATCCCCCTCAATGATGCCAGATCATCTAATCCAACCGAATGGGAACCCTACCTATGACCCCCATGTCATGGTCTTTCTTTTTGGCTCATATTATGAGAATCTCTATAACTGTTTGACCCCAGACCTTCATCTGCCCCTTACAAAATTATCTTTTGACAGTTTTGTTGATCCCCTATCGCCTCCCGAGGCTATCGCCCTCGGACATTGCAGCCCTTAATGCGGACATCTCATCTGAGGAATTATTCGACACAGTTAAACATCTCCCCTCCTGCAAAACTCCAGGACCAGACGGATTGCCCTATTCTTACTATACGTTCTTCACTGGTATCCTGGCCCCTTATCGCCTCTCTCTTTATTGAGATCTTTTCAAAGGTGTCACACCTCAGGCTGAGTTCTCCCGCGTGTATATTTCGGTTATCCCCAAACCTGACAAAGACCACTCTATTGTAGATAACTATCGCCCCACTGCTCTATTGATCTCCGATTACAAGATCTTCACTAAGATCTTGGCCAACAGGCTGTCCAGATTCATCTTCAAGCTCATACACAGGGTTCAGGTAGGTTTTGTGCCTGCCAGACATGCTGCAGACAATACCAGGAGGTCTATTGATCTGGTTGTCCTGGTTAACCGATCTTCCATCCCTGCTATATTATTGAGTTTAGATGCTCAAAAAGCTTTCGACCGCTTAAGTTGGCCCTACATGTTTATGGTCTTGGAGAAGTTTGGCTTCCAGGGCCCATTTGTGGCAGCATTGAAGGTTCTTTATTCTTCTCCCTCCTCGCAGGTCAGATTAGCCTCCTTTCTTTCGTCCCCCTTCCAGATGTCAAATGGTACGCGTCAGGGCTGTCCACTTTCTCCTTTATTGTTCATTCTCTGTTTGGAACCACTAACTATTGCCATCAGGTCTAACCCAGATATACGTGGGATAGCCCCATAGCCCTGAGTACAAACTATCCCTGTTTGCAGATGACATCCTCCTCATACTCTCGAACCTTCACACCTCCCTATCCGTTTTATATAAGACCTTGAGACAATTCGGGGCCCTGTCAGGTTACAAAGTTAATACATCCAAAACTGAGGCACCCCCACTACACATTCCACCCGTTGTTCTATCTTCTCTTCAAGAGTCCTTTTCTTACCGCTGGTGCACCCACTCTTTAAAATATTTTTTTCTACCATGTTACCCTCATTGATCCTGGGGAAGCCTACTCCCTTTGAACGTCTATGTATACAGGGTCCACACCAAAGGGGTATTATTTCTAACACATATAGACTCCTTATGGACGCTTCCCCCCTATCTAATGATACTCATCTTTACATGTGCAAGTGGTCCAAGTTTTTACAATGTGATATTGATCTGATAATGTGGAAGAAAATTTGGGAAAACGCACCTAGATCTTCTGTTTGTGTGGTCTTTAACCACTTCCAGTCTGGACACTTTTACCCCCTTCCTGTCCAGGCCAATTTTCAGCTTTCAGTGCTATCGCACTTTGAATCACAATTGCGCGGTCATGCAACACTGTACCCATATGAATTTTTTAGCATTTTTTTGAGACAGATAAAGCTTTATTTTGGTGGTATTTATTCACCACTGAGATTTTTATTTTTTTTGCTATGTAAATTTAAATGTCAAAAAGTTTTGAAAAAAAGTGTTTTTCTTATAAAATTGTGCAAATAAATAGTATTTCATCATAAATCTATTCAGTTATATTTTTAGTAAAAAAAAAATAACCCAAATTAATTTATAAACAAAAATTATAATTTTTAAACTTTTTTTTTACATTTTTTGTATATTTTTTTTATATTATTTATTAATTAATTTATTTTTACATACTGTCACCCTAGCAGTACAGTGTCACCATGGTGACACTGTACTACTTGTGGGGGGTGATGAAGATTTTTTTTTTTTACACTGATCGCTTTTACACCCATAAAGGATGTAAAAGCAATCGTTTCTCCTTCTCTCTAGCTGCATTCTTGCAGCCATTGAGAACTACTGAGTGAGCTGTGATTGGTCCCAGCTTGTCACATGGTACAAGGCTGTTGTGAATAGCCTTGTACCATGTGACCTCTGTGATCATTCAAAGATTTCATATGTAGCAAGCAAGGATGTTACAAGTGACATCTTGCTTACTACTCTGAATGTGATCACTGATTGGCCAATCAGTGAGCACATGATCGGGACTTCGTACAGAGGTCCCGTCCGACGATCGGTGTTCCACTGTGCACGGAGGACACAGCGGGCACCGGATCGCGGTGCAGCGCGCTCCCAGGGAGTGCGCACAAGCAGGGTACGGGTAGGTCGTTTATAAACGGCCACTCGACCCTGCACTGCCACCATCCGGCCGTTTATATACAAGGCCGGACGGGAGATGGTTAAAGAAAATATATACAAGATTATGAAGTTGTGGTACAAAACGCCTGAAGTTGTCCACGCCTATAACCCGAATGCTTCTTCTGCCAGCTGGCGCTGTGGTAAGGACTTTGGCTCTCTCTACCATATTTTTTGGACATGCAGATCCATTACTCCTTTCTGGGAAGAGGTTCTGTCCTTGTTACAATTGCTATTGTATACCTCTCTCCCCTTTGAACCTTTATATTTTTTACTAAGCCTACCATTCCCGGACCTACCCAAATCGTCCAGGAAACTTTCCGTGCATGTTCTGACCGTGGCCAGGAGGAGCATGCGTATGTGTTGGCTATCCTCTATACCCCCTTCAATGCCAATTTTGTATAAAATTATTGCTGATATAAGATAGATGGAATATTTATATATCACCCTACATACTTGTTCGATTGCTGTGTTTGAGGCAGTATGGAACTCATGGGATACTTTTATTTCTTCTTTACCTGCCCAAAATGTACGGTCTTAATAACCTCTACACTGTTATTTTGTGACATTATATGTCCTGTACCTATGCAGTTCTCTACCATCGATGTACCTTTTTTCTTCAAATGTGATGTTTGTATATTTACGTGAAAACCAATAAAAATTGTTAATAACAAAAAAAGGTTCAAAGGGCAGTATTTTCAATATGAATCTAAGATCAAGAACACGGGAACATGACCTCAAACTAACAGAAGAAAGTTCAAAACCAATCTTAGAAAGTGAGAATCATAGGTATGCTTCTGGTGCCGCTGGAGGCTGACAGCAGACAATAATCACCCCGCCGGCAGAGAAAGGAAGATGGGAGCAGCATCCCAAGTAACTCTAGGAACTTGACAGTATAGATGAGGACGAACACCGCTGAAACCGATCCACAGGAGTCAGAGAGAAACAGGATGTAGTGGGATGGCTTCAGCCGTCACTCTGGCCATGCCCATAGGGGGCTTGGTCACAGACTTGCTGATTGGCTTCCGCAGTGCACAATCACATGGTCAGGGGCGGACTGACAACTCATGGGGCCCCCGGGCAATAGGGGATCATGGGGCCCCTGTGTCCTAGCCCATACCCAAAAAAGCCTATGAAAAAGCCAATGAAAGGTACCGAGGGCATTTAATGGGGCCCCATACTGACCCCGGGCCCTCAGGCAGTGCCCGAGTGCTCAAATGGTCAGTCCGCCCCTGGCCATGCCCGAAATCTGGAAGTGGGCAGCGACGTAAGGGTACATCACTTTGCCTACAGCGACCATCCGTCCTTAGTAAACTGCAGGCAGGTACCGCATAGTGGTTAAATTGTCAGTTTAATGGTATCTTTCTGCCCCTTTGTTTTGTGTGTAAACAAACAGCCCAGATTCCACTCATCTATACCAAACCCTCAAGGGAGGCTCCAGACAGTTTTTGAGGGGTGTTGTGAGGGTGCTGAAAGTATAAGTGGAGGTACTAATGTCTCTTTTGGGCATGGCCAAAAAAGTGGGTGTGACCAAGGGGGGACATGCCCAAAAAGTGAGGCTTTTTTCATGGTCTTTCCCATTGTATAGACAAAATGGGGCCTTGGTGCACACTAAAAGAGTGTTAGAGTAAAATAAACCCAGATGAGACTAGCAGTGATATCCCTATCCTTCCACAGCAAGTGTCAAGGTCAGCAATAATCCCAGCAAGTGTAAAGGCTAGAACAGCATAAATAACCACTAACAGGGAACAAAAATCAACACCCAGCCTGGCAAAATAATTAGCCTCAAGAACAGAATAATAATCAACCCCAGCCAGGGGCGGACTGACCATTTGGAAACTCGGGTCAGTAGGGGGCCCCATGAGATGCCCCTGGTGCCTTTTTCATAGGCTTTTTTAAATTTGGGCAAGGACACTGGCCCCATGATCTCCTATTGCCCGGGGGCCCCATGAGTTGTCAGTCTGCTCCTGACCCCAGCACAGCACAATACTTAACTATCAGCATGGCAAAATAATATTGCACTGCACAACAGTTAGCCTCCAATAATGCACAATAATTAACCCCTTAGCATGGCACAACAATTAACTCAAAGCAATGCACGATAATAAATCCCAGCATGGCACAATTCCTAGCACTGAAATAAACCCCAGGGTTGTATATTATTAACCCCCAGAGCTATACAATAACTAACCCTCAACATTGAATAATACCAGGGGTATACCAGTCAGTGTGTCTCCATCAGCATGTAGTGGGGCAGTATACATTGGGGGCAGTGAGTAGTATGCAGTGGGGGCAGTAATGCAGTATGCAGTAAGGGCAGTATGCTGTGGGGGTAGTGAATAGTATGCAGTGGGGACAGTAAAGCAGTATGCAGCAGGGTCAGTGAGTAGTAGGCAGGGGGGGGCAGTAATGCAGTATGCAGTAAGGGCAGTGATGCAGTATGCTGTGAGGGCAGTATGCAGTGGGGGTAGTGAGTAGTATGCAGTTGGGGCAGCAAAGCAGTATGCAGTGGGGGCAGTGATGCAGTATGCAGTGAGGGCAGTGAAAAGTATGTAGTGGGGGAAGCGAGCAGTATTTAGAGGGGCAGTATGCAGTGGGGCAGTGAGAAGTATGCAGTGGAGGCAGTGAGAGAGTGGGGCAGTATGCAGTGAGGGAAATGCACAGTATGAAGTGGGGCAGTATGTAGTGGAGGCAATGAGTAATATGCAGTGGCGGCAGTGATGCAGTGAGGACAGTATGCAGTGAGGACAGAGGAAGCAGTGGAGCTGTGTGCATTGGTGGCAGTATGCAGATAGGGCATTATGCAGTAAAGGCAGTGGGGCATTATGCATTGAGGACAGCATGCAGTGGAGGCAGTCGGGTAGAAAGCTGTGCGGGCAATATGAAGTGGAGGCAGTGGGGGCAGTATGCAGTAAGGGGAGTATGCCGTGGAGGCAGTGGGGCTGTGTGCATTGGTGGCAGTATGCAGCAAACACAGTGGGGCATTATGCATTGAGGACAGCATGCAGTGGAGGCAGTGGGGTAGAAAGCTGTGCGGGCAATATGAAGTGGAGGCAGTGGGGGCAGTATGCAGTAAGGGGAGTATGCCGTGGAGGCAGTGGGGCTGTGTGCATTGGTGGCAGTATGCAGTAAACACAGTGGGGCATTATGCATTGAGGACAGCATGCAGTGGAGGCAGTGGGGTAGAAAGCTGTGCGGACAATATGAAGTGGAGGCAGTGGGGGCAGTATGCAGTGCACTGCAGTGTCTGCCTTGTGTGGTGGTCGGTGGAGAAAGACAAAGCGTCCTCCTGGGGCTGTGACAGGAAACCCCTGGTATTTAAGTACAAAAATATTGAAGAAAATTTTGTGACATACTGCAAATATGGTGTGTAAATTTTGGGGTGCTATGAGGATGCTTAAGGATTTTTAGGGGGTTGGTTCAGCATCCCACAAGCATCCACCTGGCGCCGCCCCTGCAAACCCTTATTGTCAGGAATCAGCAGGAGGGATGTCCGGATGTACATGGCTACACTCAGGATACTGGGACCAGACTGTATATGCTTTAAGTGAGATTTATTTCCAGTGAAGCAATCTCAATCCAAATACCAACACACAACAAACATAAATATATAAGTGAACCAAAATCCAGAGACAGAATACCTGACTAATAATTAACAATTACAAACCCTAACTAACAACTATTTATATACTATATATACAGAATGGGGAACAAGGGCATCTGGGAAAACTGGAGGTGCAGATAGGAAGCATGATCCAAAACTGAGAACAGGAACATGAGATAGCAGGTACAAAGAACTGGCATATAGGGTACAGTGGACAGAGAAGGAGAAGGAACAGGATAATAGCTAGCAGTATTTGGCAGCAAGCAAAACACTGGATTTAGAAGGACTAATAGACAAGGACCTAAATACCCTCCCAACAGCCAGAATCAGGATAGGACACAGAAGAACCAAACTAGTCAACATCAAAAAAAGGAAAGAATTGCAAACAGATAACATTTTGATTTACTGTAGGTCATCATAAACCTCATTAACTAGTTGCCGACCGCAGATAGCCGAATGACGGCTGCACTGCGGCCGGCCAGTTCTGAGTGGACGTCATATGACGTCCTCCCAGAACGCGCTCTCCTGCGCGCCCCAGGGGGCGCGCACCCGGCGATCTCCGTGATCGCTGTGTCCTACGGACACAGCTGATCACGTGATGTGGTAAAAGGCCAATCACAGCGGCCTTTTACCACGTGATCAGCGGTGTCCAATGACACGCTGATCAGAGGGAAATGCAAGTGCCGGTTCTCGACTGCACTTTCCTCACGCTGTCAGAGGAAAGTTCTGCCCGAGAACCGGCAGTTGTCAGAGCGGGGATCGGCACCGATCATCAGGGCACTGATGATCAGTGCCCTAATGATCGGTGCCCAGCAGTGCCACCCGCAAGTTCCGCCCACCTGTGCCCAGCAGATCACCCAACTGTGCCCAGCAGTGCACCCACCTGTGCCACTCTGCAGTGTCACACACCTGTGCCCAGAAGTGCCACCTACCTGTGCCCAGCAGTGCCACCCACCTGTGCCCACCCACCTGTGCCCACCAGTGCCACCCACCTGTGCCCACCTACCAGTGCTGCCCACCAGTGCCACCCACCAGTGCAGCCCAGCAGTGCTGCCAGTCAGTGCCACCAGTCAGTGCCCAGGGGCTGTGCCAGTCAGTGCCTCCAGTCAGTGCCCAGCAGTGATGCCAGTCAGTGCCGTCTATCAGTACCCATCATCAGTGTCACCTATCAGTGCCGCCTATCAGTGCTGCATATTAGTGCCGCCTATCCGTGACACCTCATTAGTACTGCCTATCAGTGCCCTTTAGTGCTGCCTATCAGTGCCCATCAGTGCCGCCTATCAGTGCCCATCAGTGCTGCCTCATCAACGCACATCAGTGAAGGAGAAAAAATACCTGTTTGAAAAATTTTATAATAGAAACAAAGAAACATTTTTTTTTTCAAATTTTTTGCAATTTTTTTATTTATAGCGCAAAAAGTAAAGCGCCCAGTGGCGATTAAATACCACCAAAAGAAAGCTCTATTTGTGAGAAAAAAATGATCAAAATTTCATATGGGTACAATGTTGCATGACCGCGCAATTGTCAATCAAAGTGCGGCAGCGCTGAAAGCTGAAAATTGGCCTGGTAAAGAAGGGGGTATAAGTGCCCGGTAGGCAAGTGGTTAACAGGTCAATACACACCCCAGTCTGGTACTCTGGTGTTAACAACAATCATAAAACATCCAGTTTCTAGACCTAATGCCTGGTACACACCATCAGTTTTTTTTTTTGTTCAACCTGGCGGGCTGAACAAACAACAATTTTGAAGAGCTCGGAAGGATGTGGCTGTACTAAGGATCCGATGTTAGCACAGCGATCTCCCCGTTGAACTATTGTGTTCTGACAGGGGCCCTAAAACGCCAGGATAGTACAAACACCCCCCAAAAATGACCCCTATTTGGAAAGTTGATTCTCCAAGGTATTTGACAAGAGACATGGCAAGTATTTTTTGCTCCATAAGATGCACCTGACCATAAGACGCACCTAGATTTTAGAGGAGGAAAACAAGAAAAAAAAATTTGGAACCAATGGACTGCAGACATAGTACAGGAGATGACCAGAGACTGCAGACATAGTACAGGAGATGACCAGAGACTGCGGACATAGTACAGGAGATGACCAGAGACTGCGGACATAGTACAGGAGATGACCGGAGACTGCGGACACAGTACAGGAGATGACCAGAGACTGCAGACATAGTACAGGAGATGACCAGAGACTGCAGACATAGTACAGGAGATGACCAGAGACTGCGGACATAGTACAGGAGATGACCAGAGACTGCGGACATAGCACAGGAGATGACCGGAGACTGCGGACACAGTACAGGAGATGACCAGAGACTGCGGACACAGTACAGGAGATGACCAGAGACTGCAGACATAGTACAGGAGATGACCAGAGACTGCAGACATAGTACAGGGGATGACCAGAGACTGTGGACATAGTACAGGAGATGACCAGAGACTGCAGACACAGTACAGGAGATGACCAGAGACTGCGAACACAGTACAGGAGAGGACCAGAGACTGCGAACACAGTACAGGAGATGACCAGAGACTGCGGACATAGTACAGGAGATGACCAGAGACTGCTGACATAGTACAGGAGATGAACAGAGACTGTGGACATAGTACAGATGACCAGAGACTGCGGACACAGTACAGGGGATGACCAGAGACTGCAGACATAGTACAGGAAATGACCAGAGACTGCTGACATAGTACAGGAGATGACCAGAGACTGTGGACATAGTACAGGAGATGACCAGAGACTGCAGACACAGTACAGGAGATGACCAGAGACTGCAGACAGTACAGGAGATGACCAGAGACTCTGGACATAGTACAGCAGATGATCAGAGACTGCGGACATAGTACAGGAGATGACCAGAGACTGCGGACACAGTACAGGAGATGACCAGAGACTGCAGACACAGTACAGGAAATGACCAGAGACTGCGGACACAGTACAGGAGATGACCAGAGACTGCAGACATAGTACAGGGGATGACCTGAGATTGCAGACGCAGTACAGGAGATGACCAGAGACTGCGGACATAGTACAGGTGATGACCAGAGATTGCGGACACAGTACAGGAGATGACCAGAGACTGCGGACATAGTACAGGAGATGACCAGAGACTGCGAACATAGTACAGGAGATGATCAGAGACTGCGGACATAGTACAGGAGATGACCAGAGACTGCAGACACAGTACAGGGGATGACCAGAGACTGCGGACAGTACAGGTGATGACCAGAGACTGTGGACACAGTACAGGAGATGACCAGAGACTGCGGACATAGTACAGGAGATGATCAGAGACTGCAGACATAGTACAGGAGATGATCAGAGACTGCGGACACAGTACAGGGGATGACCAGAGACTGTGGACACAGTACAGGTGCTGACCAGAGACTGTGGACACAGTACAGGTGCTGACCAGAGACTGCGGACATAGCACAGGAGATGACCAGAGACTGTGGACATAGTACAGGAGATGACCAGAGACTGTAGACACAGTACAGGACATGACCAGAGACTGCGGACATAGCACAGGAGATGACCAGAGACTGTGGACATAGTACAGGGGATGACCAGAGACTGCGGACACAGTACAGGTGCTGACCAGAGACTGCGGACATAGCACAGGAGATGACCAGAGACTGCGGACATAGTACAGGGGATGACCAGAGACTGCGGACATAGTACAGGAGATGACCAGAGACTGC
Organism: Staurois parvus; assembly: GCF_062004578.1. Taxonomy (NCBI): domain Eukaryota; kingdom Metazoa; phylum Chordata; class Amphibia; order Anura; family Ranidae; genus Staurois; species Staurois parvus. The sequence goes on along the minus strand of NW_028319529.1, from coordinate 593,950 downwards.
GGACATAGCACAGGAGATGACCAGAGACTGCGGACATAGCACAGGAGATGACCAGAGACTGCGGACATAGCACAGGAGATGACCAGAGACTGCGGATATAATACAGGAGATGACCAGAGACTGCAGATATAGTACAGGAGAGGATCAGAGACTGTGGTCAGGACACCGCTGGACCGAGGAACAGGTAGGATGGAGGAACGGGTTCTTCTGCACAGTAGAGCTGAGTGGACAGCCCCTTATTCTAACGAAGTGGCGGGAATACCGGGCCGGCCGCTCCATATTTGCTCCATAAGACGCACAGTCATTTCCCCCCATATTTTTTTGGGGGAAAGTGAGTCTTATGGAGCGCAAAATACGGTATGTCGTAGATCTAATTTGCTACCATAAGTTTTTGGAAAAACAAAGAAAGAAGGTGAAAATGTATTTTTAATTTAATTTTTTCATTTTTCAGAACCTTATGACAAAAAAATTAGATCTGCAAAATACTTACCATGGCTCTCATCAAATACCTTGGAGTGTCTACTAAAAGGGTAATTTGTGGGGTGTTTATTCTGTCCTGGCATTTTATGACCTTCAAAACTGTGATTAGCTTTTTCAAAACATCGTGACAAAATAATAAGATCTGCAAAATACTCGCCATGCCTCTTGTCAAACACCTTGAGGTGTCTACTTTCCAAAAAGGGGTCATTTTGGGGGTGTTTGTACTGTCCTGGCATTTTAGGGCCTCAGAAAATGTGATAGGTAGTCAGGAAATCATATGAGTAATTAGTGCCCCTTGAAACCCTGAAGGTGCTCATTATATTTTGGGCCCTTGTCTGTGCCTAGTATGGTAAAAAGTCTTGCACATGTGGTTTCCCCACACTCAGGAAAAGTAGCAGAATGTGTTTTGGGTGTAATTCCACATATACCCATGGCATGTGTGAGAAATATATCATTTCAACTGTTACTAAACCCAGGATTTTGCATTCATTCTATCTGAACTCCCACAGTACACATAACATGGAATTGCAATTATTTTAGTAAATACAAACTGCTATATACCTTTTCTCATCAGCAGTATAGAGCAGTCTTGTGACTTCTATCTGTGTCCAGCCCACCACTAGCTAAAGCTTGTACGAGGAGTTTTCTTTCTGCTCTAGGAGGATGGAAATCCCATGACCTCTGTCTGGAGAGTGCTGATTGACCCTGTGCTGATCACATGCACTCTCCTAAGGAAAAAACCTCTCTAGCAATACACACCAAATTGAGCATGTGCATGTGACCACAGGTTCAGTCTGTATCAGGTGGTCATTTCAACAAGAGGAGGGGCAGAGAAGACAGGATCAAACAGCCTTTTTACACAATGCAGAGGATTAACCTCTTAGGTTCCACAGTGAGTATAACAAGCATGCTTTTCTGCATATACAGACTGATTTTACTGTTGTGGGCTTTGTAACACTTTAAATGACAGCTTTGGGTAAAAAAAAAAAAAACATTTCTTTATTTACGTTTGCAATCATCCAAAAACTTTTGGCAAAAAATAAAATTTTTCATGGACTCAACATGTCTCTCAGCCAGGGGTGGACTGACCATTTGGAAATTCAGGCACTGTCCGAGGGCCCGGGGTCAGTAGGGGGCCCCATGAGATACCCCGGTACCTTTTTCATAGGCTTTTTTGAGTTTGGGCAAGGACACAAGGGTCCCATGATCCCCTATTGCCCGGGGGCCCCATGAGTTGTCAGTCCGCCCCTGCTCTCAGAAAATACATTGGAGTGTCAACAGTTCAAAAAGGGGTAATTTCAGGGAGTATTTGAACTGTCCTGGCATTAAGGTCTCTAAAAACATTACATGTATGGCTAGCATTAGACATTTCTGCCATACTCCTAATGTTGGGTATTCAGGTAATGTTTATCTTTTTGTTTAGCCTGTGGGCTTAAAAAAAAAGAATCTAACAGATCCTCCATTCACACTGATCAAAGTGGATGAAGAAAAAAGTAAAAAAAAGTATTGTATATGCTGAGCATAGGAGCTACCAGCCTCAGACCACCCCATGTTTCTAATGCTGGGCATAAACTTTGTTTGGATTAACTGCGTATGGAGAACTCTCCCCCTGCAGCGCTGCAGTCACTAATGTACAGTATGTATTCTGTATGTATTCTGAGAGCAGTGCCTCGCTGCTGTGGAAATACATAGATCAGTGCTGCAGCTGATTGGCGTTCATGCAAAGCAAACAACATCAGTTAACAATAACACACAGTAACAATATAACATTAGCTCAAAAATTAAAGTTTTTAACCTCCCCAGCGGACTGATTATGTCAGTATTTCTGTGCTCAAAGCGGTACATTTTTTTGCATGGAAATATGTTGTTTTTTTATTGTAGGCTGTAATTTTTAGGAATAACTCACTGAAATCTGTCCGAACAAGAGTCTAGTAAACATCCCGGGTATGATAAAATTTGAAACACGAAATCATAAATTATAATATAATAAATAATCATAAAAAATAATAATATAATAATAAATTTAATTCAATAATGTAATCAAACCAAAAACACTGAAATTTGAAAGATAGCGCCAAGTTCGAACATCGCTGAGCAAAGTCGCAAAATCGTTTTCAGTGTCTGATGACGAATTTCCCCCACGAATCATTATCACTCAATTCTGCAAGTGGTTCTGATTTACTATCGCTGTTCTCTAGCCGATCTAAAACCGCTTTTGACCTAAAGGGACGCTTTTTGAACGCCATGGACATTTCTCAGTTTCCAGGTAGAAAGAACAGTAAAAATGCAGGCAGGGCGCTGGACAAAGCACTCGGGACAAAATGTATGTGAAATGGTTTGATACAGTAATGTTTTACTATGTGATTTTAGTTTATTTAGTGAATGTCACTTTTTAAATTTTTGAATTTCCCGCCAGTTCTGTCCCCCATACATCTCGTATGTACTGATGTTGCATGGAATGGAACACGGAAAACAGATGCCGGCATCGGCCGGAGGAGATAGTCGGGGACGCTGCAGGGGGGACATCACGGGAGCGCAGGACAAGGTAAGTGCTGGATAGAATCCCTGAGCAACGCTGCAGGGTAATCCCAAGTGTAGCTCGGTGTTACCGCTTTTGGTACTGAAAGTTAACCCTGAGCTACACTCGGGAATACCGCCTGGGGGGTTAAACATTTTAATTTTTTTGTAATTTTTATGAACAATAACCTTTGCAGCGTTTGATTTTAAGGTGTCTTAAAATATGAGTACCTAACATCTTTAGAGACCCTTCTTGTGCGGAATTGTGTGGACCCCTATACTATGCCATGCTGTTCCCTAGACTAATAATCCACTATGGTACGGTAGCGACTAAACCAGTCCTTGATGCAGAGGCCAAGTTGGTCAGGACAAGAGGGACAAAAAAAAAACAGGTGGCACACCTTATTCCTCATTTACCACAGAGACAACATCTTTTTTGTTGTGACCTTTGTGTTGGGGTAGGTTGGAAGACATCTGGAAAATGCCCATCAAGCAGCCAACAAACTGCATCTGGATTTGAGCTTTGTGCCACATAGCCTTCTGGATACAAAAGGGCTGAGGCAATTGCTTCCTGAAATTTTAGGAAGTATCTAGTTCCTCCAGTAGCTTTGTAAATAGCAAGCACATTGCTTAGAGCCTATTGAAAAAAATCTATAGACATTTTTTTGTACCAGTGTCTAGCTAAATATGGAGGATTAATATGGCTTCATCATTTGGTCATTGAAGTCTACACCTCCCATATTTAGAATATAGCTGTGGACGCAGAAAGGCTTTTCAATGACACCAGACTCCGTGAATAAACTATAAAGCAGTGTGTATAACCCATGTGGTCCTTTCACAGAACCAGGGGTGGACTGACCATTTGGAAACTCGGGCACTGCCCGAGGGCCCGGGGTCAACAGGGGGCCCCATGAGATGCCCTTGGTACCTTTGTCATAAGCTTTTTTGAGTTTGGGCAAGGACACAGGGGCCCCATGATCCCCTATTGCCCGGGGGCCCCATGAGTTGTAAGTCCGCCCCTGCACAGAACCTATACATTTTGACATATTACTTGATTGCAAGCATGCCAGTAAAGTGTACAAGGGACTGGCCTATGCAGATGTTTCACTGTGGCATATACACATCTGCAAATTTCTGGGACCTGTAATTTATGAGGGCTGAATTTCGTGGAGCCAATCATAAATTCATAAAACACATTATTATCTCATATCTTTTGTTGGCCATTGCAGCATAGAACACGGCCCTATGATGAATCAGGTCTATGGACCAATATGACCGCAATTCAGTCTTTTTTGTAATGCCCATGTTAAATTTGGAAACCGTAATAGGTTTTGACTGGCCTGGTATGAATTTGGTTGGCGGCAATATACTGTTGGGCATAAAATGTTACTGGTCCACAATCAAGGTCTTCAGTGAAAAACAGCTTAATAAAGTCAAGGGGTGTTGTAGGATGTTTCCACCTGAACCCTGGGCTGTGAATAGGGGGATAATGGGTGCTGCTGAATCTGGACGAAGCCAATAAGAGTTTGCAAGCACCTCTGGAAGGCTACTATGGCCTCTATAGCACTGTGGTCAAATTTTTGGTGGCTGCAGTTGCATTACGCTACTGGAGCTAGCCACCTAACCAGCTTGTAGTGCACTGGTGGTGCTTGCCACTTCACCATGAGATACTGCAGTGCTGGTGTTTAAAAGTACCGGATGTACTACACTGCTGGTACTTGCCAGATCACCAAAAAGTAGTGCAGCGCTAGTACTTGTGTCCTGCAATACACAGACATGATTATGTATTTCTAGCACTTCAACAACATGGGGTCGGGTACTCCTGATTTTAGCAGGGACCTCTTCACCATCATCTGAGTTAGCTGTCTGGGTGCTGCTGCTTTCTTACAGTTCATATTCTGAGCCTGATTCTGGCAGTGAGGCCTGCCCTTCACTCTCATATATCATGCTCAGATGTCATGCAATGCCTCCTCACTAGTATACCTTTTTTTGGACCTTTTGGGCACTAACTTTACAGGTGTCTTGTGGCCACTATGGGAACAAGAACTCCTGGCTAGCAATCAGGAACAACTTGTGCACTAGAAATAAGGTTAACTGCTAGTGCTAGAAGAGATCAGGCCTGATCTTGCTAACACTGCAGTTTTGCGGACAATGTATCAAAGGTGGCAGTGATCAGAAAAATTATACTGACACTGCACTTGTTGGGGGGTGGGGGCTTAACAGAAGTGCTGGCAGTCATCAAGGCTGATCCTGCATTTTTGGGGACACTATACTATTGGGGACACTAGTATAGTTCTGAATGTGACCAGAATACAGACCTGGACAGACACTACACTAGTAATGGTAGTGATCAGCAACCTATAGTGTGATTGTAATAGTGTGGTGGGGGATCAGAAACTGGCACTAGCTGACTTTGATGCTATCCAACATCATTAGTAACACTAACATAGTGATCAGTGTATTAACCTCCCTGGCGGTATTCCCGAGTGTAGCTCAGGGTAAAGATTCAGTACCACAAGCGGTAACCCCAAGCTTACCATGCGGCGTTGCTCGGGGATTCACTGCAGCTCTTACCTTGTCCTTCGCTCCCACAATGCGTCCCCTGAAGCGCCCCCGGCCATCTCCTCCGGCCGATGCCGGCATCCGATTTCCGTGTTCCGGGATCCCTCGATCACTTACCTTGTCCTGCGTTCCCGCGATGTCCCTCCTGCAGTGTCCCCGGCACTGTCCTCCAGCGGATGCCAGAATCTGTCATCTGGGTTCTGTCCCCTGTGAGTGTCGGGACGTACGGGAGATGGAACGGCGGAAATTTGAAAATGACAAAAAGTGACATTCACTAAATACACTAAAATCACATAGTAAAACATTACTGTACCAAACCATTTCACATACATTTTGTCCCGAGTGCTTTGTCCTGCGCCCTGCCTGCATTTTTACTGTTCTTTCTGCCTGGAAACAGAGAAACGTCCATGGCGTTCAAAAAGCGTCCCTTTAGGTCAAAAGCGGTTTTAGACCGGCTAGAGAACAGCGATAGTAAATCAGAACCACTTGCAGAATTGAGTGATAATGATTTGTGGGGAAATTTGTCATCAGACACTGAAAACGATTCTGCGACTTTGCTCAGCAATGTGCGAACTTGGCGCTATATTTCAAATTTCAGTGTTTTTGGTTTGATTATATTATTGAATTAAATGTAATATTATTATATTATTATTTTTTATGATTATTTATTAAATTATAATTTATGATTTCGTGTTTCAAATTTTAACATACCCGGGATGTTTACTAGACTCTTGTTCGGACAGATTTCAGTGAGTTATTCCTAAAAATTACAGGCCTACAATAAAAAAATACATATTTCCATGCAAAAAAATGTACCGCTTTGAGCACAGAAATATGGACTTAATCAGACCGCTAGGGAGGTTAATGACACTGGCTGGGTGACAGGTGTGACCAGGAGGGCAATCATGTGTGCTAATTTTACTCACAGACCTTGCTGTATTTTCTTCCTGACCTCAGTTCTGAACACTATGTGAGATCAGGGAGAAAAAAAGCCAGATCGGTGTGCTGTGTTTACAAACACAGATCTCTGTGCTGTGGTTGGCCCGCAGCCATCAGCAGGTTCACAGCCAAAATCATTGGCTGTGAGCCTGCTGACGAACCTGTGCTGTGTCCAACCATAACATGAGCAGCAGGGGGAGCACGCACCTGTAAACATAAAAGTTCCATTACTTGTAGCTGGTTGGCAAGTGGTGAAATACATTTTATTATTGTTTTATTCTATTTTTTTACCTTTTTATTTTATTTTTTTTAATTTTACTTTATTACTATCACATGGGGTTAACAAGCTTTTGGACAAGTGGCATTTACCCATTGTGGACACAGTAGGTACAGTTGTGTTCAAAATAGTAGCAGTCAGACATCACTAACCTGATCAATCACTGTTTTTGGTATAAATTATATTTCTACATGGCAAATAATTTACTAGCGGGTGTAGTAGAGTAATAGAAATCCAACAGACCCAACAGTCATGACATGCATGCTGCTGATTCTGTGTAATTGAATCACTAATTGAAAGGGGCATGTTCAAAATAATAGCAGTGTGGAGTTCTATTAGTGAGGTCATTCATTCTTTGAAAAACAGGTGGCAATTATTGCCCTTATTTAAGGAAGGAAGGCAGCAAATGTTGTCCATGCTGGTTACAGTGCATTTCTCTCTGAAATTCTGAGGAAAATGGGTCGTTCCAGACATTGTTCAGAAGAACAGCATACCTTGATTAAAAAGTTGATTGGAGAGGGGAAAACATATAAAGAAGTGCAGAAAATGATAGGCTGCTCAGCTAAAATGATTGCAAATTCTTTAAAATAGCAACCAAAACCTGAAAGACGTGGAAGAAAGCGAAAAACTACCATTCGAATGGATAGAAGAATAGCTAAAATGGCAAGGACTCAGCCAACAATCAGCTCCAGGAACATGAAAGAAGGTGTAAAGTTCCCTGTGAGGACTGTTACAATTAGAAGATGCCTATGTGAAGCCAAGCTATCTGCAAGAAGCCCCCGCAAAGTCCCACTGTTGAAAAAAAGACATGTGCTGAAGAGGTTACAATTTGCCAAAGAGCACATTGACTGGCCTAAAGAGAAATGGTGAACATTTTGAGGACTGATGAAAGTAAGATTGTTCTTTTTGGGTCTAGTGGCCAGAGACAGTTTGTCAGACGACCCCCAAACACTGAATTCAAGCCACAGTACACTGTGAAGACAGTGAAGCATGGTGGTGCAAGCATCATGATATGGGGATGTTTCTCATACTACGGTGTTGGGCCTATTTATCGCATACCAGGGATCATGGATCAGTTTGAATACATCAGAATACTTGAAGAGGTCATGCTGCCTTATGCTGAAGAGGAAATGCCCTTGAAATGGGTGTTCCAACAAGACAACGACCCCAAACACACCAGTAAACCTGCAACATCTTGGTTCCAGACCAACAAGATTGACGTTATGGAGTGGCCAGCCCAATCCCCGGATCTTAATCCAATAGAAAACTTGTGGGGTGACATCAAAAATGCCGTTTCTGAGGCAAAACCAAGAAGTAGAGAAGAACTGTGGAATGTAGTCCAATCATCCTGGGCTGGAATACCTGATCACAGGGGCCAGAAGTTGGGTGACTCCATGCAACACAGATGTACAGCAGTTCTCAGAAACAGTGCGACTACAACCAAATATTCATTAAGTGATTCAAAGGAAAGCAAAATCTTCAAACATTTTTCAGTTTATATAGTGAATGTTTGAGTTTGTAAAGAAGAATACAAACACTGCTATTTTTTTGAACCGTCTAATATTCACTTTTCTTCAATTTTTTTAGAGGAACAACACAAATTTGATATATTTTTCTTCATGTTTTGATTTGGAATAGAATGTGTAGTGTTCCCAATACATTTGTGTGGATGGAAATAAAAGCTATTAGAAGGATTTTGAGCTTTATTCACTTTTTTCAACACACTGCTATTATTTTGAACACAACTGTATCTATTAGACCTCAATATATCTCCTTCCCTTCAAAGTATCCAACTGAGCTGAGATCTACTTGGTTAGATGTTCCTCTGGATGTACCAGTCATCAAATAGAAGCTCTGAAACCAAAATTGACTAAATCCTCATTGCTGCTGGTTTCATACAATGCAGAGGAAATTGAAGAAAGGATGTACCTCAGTTTCCTCCCTTTCTCCATCCTGGAGTGTCTGGTGGAAGTCGCAGATTCCTGGTAAGAGCGGGAGAGCACAGGAACCATGCTGGGGGTGGAGGCTCAAGTTGAAGGGACACCATGCCACCCACACAGTGAAAGTGACTATAGTGCTACGGGATGCTCTTTACTTTCAAGAGAGGAGCTTGCTGAAGACACACAGGACAAGCTGATAGCTGCGAATGCAGTCCTCAGCTTGTGCTTAATCCTTAGATCTTTAACCCGCTGTCAGCTAAAAACAAGTCACAGAAGTGTACAACATTCTGCACTCCTGTGATTCAAGGCTTTGGCTATACTCCTTCTTTAATTCTATATTGTAGCAAGTTTGCTAATGTAATTATGTTTAGCACTTTAAAACATTGAGTGATACAATAAGTTCCTTGACTACTCATATATCCATCATTCTGATGTGTGACTGTATTACAGATCAGCTACGGAGCTATGGATCCAGTCTTTAATAACAAGTTCCAGTTTCCTTCATTTTACCGCACGGTCCCTGATGAGAGAGATCACTTTAAAGCCATCATCGTTTTACTGAAACATTTTGGCTGGAATTGGGTGGGCATAGTGTCTTCAGAAGATCATGAAAGTGAAAGAGTCAATGCAGAGCTGAAAAGTCTACTGATACAAAATGAGATTTGTGTTGAGTTTGCTGTCACTGTAAATGAGAATGTTACTTCTAATCATTACTTAAAAACATTTCGTAGCATTTTCAAAGCTACCAGCAGTGTTATAATAGTGTATTGTAATGCAGAAAGCTCATTTCTTTTCCAAGTCATTCATTATAGTTCAGAGGAAAGGAAAATTTTCATACTGTTTGGAACTTTTCAGATATATAATGACTTAAATACTGCTTTTATTTTTAATGGTTCTTTGATCATCCATTTACACAACGGGAACATTCCAGGATTGAAGGATTTCCTACTTGATGTGAACCCTGAGAATTATCCTGACAACTCATTGTTACTGAAAGTTTGGAGACAAAACTTTTTCTGTGTGCCTGAATCTCTTCTGAATTTCTCAGAATTTTCAATATTTCCTTGTATAGAGACTCATAGTTTTCAATCAGTGGATCCGTCTTATTATGATGTGGAAAGTTTCCGCTTCTCTTTCAGTGTGTACTCTGCGGTTTATGCTCTGGCACATGGCCTGCATGATATGTATTTACACATGGAAAAGGAGACCTTTCAGTCAAAAACTCTAAACTGGCAGCTCTGGCAGGTACAGAAGATATGTTTTGACACCATAAGGTTGGATATCACACTACAATCACCTTGCTAAGTTTCATTTTTTTCCATCCATCATTTGCCATGTCTATGTATATTTCATATACCCTCAAGATCTTATTTTCTACGACACCAGAAGACAGTTATCAAGTTAAATCCTAAGAATAAAATGTTTCATATTTAAAAAAATAAATATTGTTTTAGGGGGAAAAAGTAGATGTTTACACAAGGTTCTTCACTATGGAAGCTTGGCAGCTGTCAGTTTGGAAAATTCTCCTTTAATGAAGCTGGACCACTGCCACCCTATAACTGTCTTTTCTAAATGAGGAGTCTTACAGATGTTGTTAGGAATTACCTAACTAGTGGGCATGGTGGACTGACATCCCCCCCAACAGTGTCTGCATTTTTTGGGATCAATGTCACAGCACATCTTTATATAAAACTTGTCTCCAGTTGCATCTGGGAAGTTCCAGGAGGGTAGTACCACCACATGTCATGGGTGTACATCTATGGAAAACTCAAGGGTAGAAAAACAGTAGATAGCACAAACTATCAAGACTGAAGCCTTTGTAAACTAAACTCATCATAGCCGGGGAAATGGTTGAGAGTTTAACTTCCCTAGCGTTCTGATTATGTCCATATTTCTGTGCTCAAAGCGGTACATTTTTTTGCATGGAAATATGTATTTTTTTTATTACAGGCCTGTAATTTTTTAGGAATAACTCACTGAAATCTGTCCGAACAAGAGTCTAGTAAACATCATGAGTATGATAAAATTTGAAACACAAAATCCTAAATTATAATTTAATAAATAATCATAATAAATAATAATAATAAATTGAATTCAATAATATAATCAAACCAACAACACTGAAATTTTAAATATAGCGCCAAAGTCTGAGCAAAGTCGCAGAATTGTTTTCAGTGTCTGATGATGAATTTCCCCCACGAATCATTATCACTCAATTCTGCAAGTGGTTCTGATTTACTATCGCTGTTCTCTAGCTGGTCTAAAACCGCTTTTGACCTAAAGGGACGCTTTTTGGACACCATGGACATTTCTCAGTTTCCAGGCAGAAAGAACAGCAAAAATGCAGGCAGGGCGCCGGACAAAGAACTCGGGACAAAATGTATGTGAAATGGTTTGATACAGGAATGTTTTACTATGTGATTTTAGTGTATTTAGTGAATGTCACTTTTTGTCATTTTCAAATTTCCCGCCGTTCCGTCCTCGTACATCCCGACGCTCGCAGGGGACGGAACCCAGATGACAGATGCCGCATCCGCCGGATTACATTGCCGGGGACACTGCAGGAGGGACATCGCGGGAGCGCAGGACAAGGTAAGTGAAGAACAGATCCCGGAGCAGCGCCGCATGGTAAGCCTGAGTGTAGCTCGGGGTTACCGCCTGTGGTACTGAAACTTTACCCCGATCTACACTTGGGAATACCGCCAGGGGGGTTACAGGATAAGTTCACCTTTCCGTAACATATTACGTGTTACACCCATATTCAGGGTGTAAAATGCTATGATCAAACCGGCCCTCGCTCCCCACAGCTTCCCACTTTGACAGCTAACGGTGGATCATCTCCTCCCTTGCTAGGTGTCAAATTTTTAAGTGTCAGGCAGGGCTCTGCCCACACAGCGGCGTCACTCATTCACAGTTCTCTGTAAATTAGAGACTACAAGTCCCGACAGCCTTAGCAGCTGTTGACTTGTAATTCTCAACGAACTACCATGGCACTATGAAGTACTGTAGTAGACCATTCATTCTTCCTGTCAGTTTATCTGCGGCTTGCTCATATGTCCTGTAAGGGCAAGCAAATATACTGACAAATCTGCAGGAGACCTGCATGGCATCAGCGATCTACTGATCGCTAATGCAATGTTTTACAGGCTCCTGCAGACAGCAATAATAAATGCACATTGTTTACTTATAAAAAAAATGTGCATTTCTTTTTTTTTGCTAAAATGTGAACTTATCCTTTAATAAAAGACCACATGGAGGAGTTGTTGCTATAAAATAATGTTTTACACAATAGTCAGCATGGAATCATAAATGTTGTCAAACATTTGATTTCTTTTAATGAGGAGGTAAGCCAAAACATAGACAAAGGAGTGGCTGTGGACATGGTATACTTGGACAGAGGGGTGACTGTGGACGTGGTGTACTTGGACAAAGGGGTGGCTGTGGACGTGGTATACTTGGACAGAGGAGTGACTGTGGACGTGGTATACTTGGACAGAGGGGTGGCTGTGGACGTGGTATACTTGGACAGAGGAGTGACTGTGGACGTGGTATACTTGGACAGAGGGGTGGCTGTGGATGTGGTATACTTGGACAGAGGGGTGGCTGTGGACGTGGTATACTTGGTCAGAGGGGTGGCTGTGGACATGGTATACTTGGACAGAGGGGTGGTGGTGGACGTGGTATACTTGGACAGAGGGGTGGCTGTGGACGTGGTATACTTGGACAGAGGGGTGGCGGTGGATGTGGTATACTTGGACAGAGGGGTCGCTGTGGACGTGGTATACTTGGACAGAGGGGTGGCGGTGGACGTGGTATACGTGGACAGAGGGGTGGCGGTGGACGTGGTATACTTGGACAGAGGGGTTGCTGTGGACATGGTATACTTGGACAGAGGGGTGGCGGTGGACGTGGTATACGTGGACAGAGGGGTGGCGGTGGATATGGTATACTTGGACAGAGTGGTTGCTGTGGATGTGGTATACTTGGACAGAGGGGTGGTGGTGGACGTGGTATACTTGGACAGAGGGGTGGCGGTGGACGTGGTATACTTGGACAAAGGGGTGGCTGTGGACGTGGTATACTTGGACAGGGGGGTGGCTGTGGACATGGTATACTTGGACAGAGGGGTGGCGGTGGACATGGTATACTTGGACAGAGGGGTGGCGGTGGACGTGGTATACTTGGACAGAGGGGTGGCTGTGGACATGGTATACTTGGACAGAGGGGTGGCAGTGGATGTGGTATACTTGGACAGAGGGGTTGCAGTGGATGTGGTATACTTGGACAGAGGGGTGGCGGTGGACGTGGTATACTTACATTTTGCCAAAACTTTTAACATATTTATAAATGATATAGGGTCTGGGAATAAAAGAACCATTTCAATGTTTGCAGATGGCGCCAAGTTGTGCAGTGGAAGAATGTCCTTGAACCTGCATTGTGGGACACCCCATGTAATTCACACAGGAATCGCACCACATTCCTATGCGAATTACATGCAAATGTCTGTGTGGTGCAATCTGAGCCAATTTGATACCTCCCCCTGCTCTAGAGATCTTGGAGAAGATTCTAGAAGTAGTGGGCAGGGTGGGGAGGGACTGGCCTGCACACTTAGGGGACCCTGGCCAATCTCCAAGCAGAAGGCTTTGCAGCCCTTAAATGTAAGAGAGTTCAGGTGGAAGATGAAGTGAGAGGCTGGAGAGCAGGAGCCTGGGAGGAGGCCCAGATGGGAAGGGGTTCACCTATAGGCGAGGTCCATCTGTGTAGCAGAGGACTGGCCCTTCGGAAGGCCTGAGAGCAGCCACCGACTCATCAGTTCACAGCCAGAAAGGGGAAGGAGCACTCTAATATGAAACTGGATTAGCTTGCTACCAGGTACTGTCTTATATTTAAAGTGACAGCAGAGAGCTGGATAGAGGAGTATCTGTGGTCTGGGGTGGTACACCAGGAAACGCTGGCTAGCTTTCCAAGAAGATAATTTTTGCTGTTAAACAGTCTTGTACATATTTCCAGGAAGATTGTCCTCATTTGCCATTCCCTTGGGCGTCCCATACACCCCTTACCAAATCCAAGTTCAAATTCCCCTAATAAAACTAAAAAAAACAAGCTCAAGGATTGGTTACTGTTTCCTGGATGCAAGTCTGTGTGGAAAATGCACGTTGCCTGGCTGTGCAGGACTACAGGGGAACCCAAATCTCTAGGGACTCCTCCCAATACCCTCTCCGCAGCTATAGCATCCTTCACTCTTTCACAATTCCAAATTGCGTTTAGGTGCCATTTATCTTGAATGATTGTAATTTTGCTGTGATTGTCGTGCAAGAATCATGGCACAACACAAGTGTAAAATTATGGCTCAGGGCCAAAATTTAGTCCCCAAGCTTCTTTGGAATGACAATCACACATTGTCAAGTGCCCTATGTGCAACACGCATTTTAGTGTGGGAATCACGCAAAATTGCGAGCAGGAACACAAATTCCCACTACACATAGTGTGAATGGGACTGTCACATACCTGGTTGGGGAGCCTAACATGGAGAGGAGGCGTCCTCTGACAGAGGGCGCAGAGCCAGAAGTGGCACGAGTGCCGGGTAGGTCTGGAGCTGGTAGCAGGCAGGTGAGACCCAGGAGATGCAGGCCAGGTGTGGATGCAGGAACGTAGGTGCAGCAGCAGGCAGGTATGGTGGCAATCAGGATGCAGACTGGGACTGGACACAGGAGCGTTGATGCGGCAGCAGGCAGCTATGGCAGTGACCAGGATGCAGACTAGGTGCAGGACCATGGGTGCAACAGCAGGTAAGTATGGTGTTGACCAGGATGCAGCCCAGGTGCAGGATCGTGGGTGCAGCAGCAGGTAAGTATGGCGGTGACCAGGATGCAGGCCAGGTGCAGCATCGTGGGTGCAGCAGCAGGTAAGTATGGTGGTGACCAAGATGCAGACCAGGTGCAGTACCGTGGGTGCAGCAGCACGTAAGTATGGCAGTGACCAGGATTCAGGCCAGGTGCAGGAGCATGGGTGCAGCAGCACGTAAGTATGGCGGTGACCAGGATTCAGGCCAGGTGCAGGACCATGGGTGCAGCAGCACGTAAGTATGGCGGTGACCAGGATTCAGGCCAGGTGCAGGACCGTGGGTGCAGCAGCACGTAAGTATGGCGGTGATCAGGATGCAGGCCAGGTGCAGGACCGTGGGTGCAGCAGCAGGTAAGTATGGCAGCCGTCAGGATGCAAGCCAGGTGCAGATACAGGTGAGTAGGTGCACCAGAGTCAGACAAGCCGGGTCAGGATCAAACGAGCAAATCAAGTACAAGGGAGCAGGCAAGCGGATAGTCAGGGATAGCCATGGTCGGTGCAGGCGGAGTTCTTTCTTATAAAAGATGTGGTGAGCGCTTCTTGGGTATCTTTAATTTGAGTGACATACACCTAACTGACAACGAACTAGGTCTCCTTGAGAAAGGACTCAAATATGCGCCTGCAAAGAGGTTAAATAAATTTGACACATACATTGATGTGCACAAATTTGCAAGACAATTGTCTTTAAAACGATACTTTCTAAATAATCCAATTATAAGTAATACTGGTTCTAATGGTTTTGTGCATTCAAACCTACGGAATGCATCTACCTATAATCCACCACCTCAAGCACAGTCCTGTGTTAATCTTTTCAGGGATAAGGTCCTAAAAGATCTTAGAAAACTCCCTGTTAAGAACTCATATAAAGGGGCAAGTGATAATATGGCGATTAAGTCTTTGCTTGAAAGAAAGGACCTAGTTATCAGACCCGCTGATAAGGGAGGTGGTGTGGTTGTCCTTAACAAGACACAATACATCACTGAGGTTAACAATATTCTTAGTGATAGTGCCACATATAAGCCTTTATTACGTGATCCAATGCCTGGCTATAAGAAAGAGCTTAAGAAGATTATCACTAAAGGCTACGATTTAAGTATCCTAAATAAAAAAGAGAAAGCATTTTTGTGTCCTTTGGCACCCAAATTGCCTATATTATACATCTTACCCAAGATACAGAAGGACCCAGTCCACCCACCGGGTCGTCCGATTATTAGTGGGATCGGATCCCTTAGCTCCAAGATAGGGGAGTATATAGACTACTATCTACAACCATTGGTGGTGCAGACTCCATCCTATCTTCGCGATACGAAACAGGTGTTAAATTTAATCAGTACTTTAAACATACCATCTAATACTTAACTGGTTACCGCCGATGTAGCCTCTCTCTACACCAACATCAACCATCTAGATGGCATGGAGGCTGTAGATTTCTATCTCTCTAACCATAGCACTTTACCCGTGGCACAAAAACACTTTATATTGGAGTTACTCGGATTTGCAATGGACCACAACTATTTTTGGTTTAACCAGTCATATTACTTGCAAACTAAAGGAGTTGCAATGGGGGCCAAGTTTGCCCCCAGTCTAGCGAATCTCTTCATGTCTCGATGGGAAGAGGACCTCATTTACGCTAGAGACTGGCCCAAACTAGTTATGTATAAGAGGTACATTGATGATATTATTCTCCTTTGGAATGGTGAGAAAGAATCTTTGGTCAATTTCTTTACTAGCCTGAATAACAATAAGCTCAATATCAGTCTTACGTTCACATATAGCCAATCCGAAATCAATTTCTTAGACCTGACACTTATTAATTTTAATGGTAAAATAGTCACAAAATCGTTTTTTAAAAGTACAGATAGGAATAGCTACATCCCAACCAATAGTTGCCATCACCCTAACTGGTTGAGTAATATTCCAAAAGGTCAGTTGATGCGTATCCGACGCAACTGTACAGATATAAAGACCTATCTTGATCAGGCTATGATACTGAAGAAAAGGTTTCTAGAAAAGGGTTACAAGGAAGACACTCTTGACAACACTATACAGATGATTGCTCAATGTGACAGAAATAACATGCTATCTGACAGACCAAGACTTACAGAATCAAAGGTCTGCCCCTTTGTCACAACCTTTTCTACCCAAGTTAGACAGATCGGGGGTATTATAAAGAAAAATTGGAATTTACTGAAACTGGATTCCACACTGTCTAAAATTTTGCCAGAAAAAACGGAGATCATTCTCCGGAAAGCGACAGCAATTCGGCATCAAATAGCACCGAATGTAGTGAATCCCCCGACTGGTACTACATTCTTTGACGAGCTAAAAGGGTTTTACCCGTGCAACAAGTGTGTCATTTGTAAATATAATGGCACTAGGAAATGTAGGACTAACACCTTTGAATCGTTTACAACTGGGAAATCATACACAATTAATCGGTTCATTTCATGTAATAGTAAATTCGTGGTGTATCTCCTTCAATGCCCATGCCATAAACAGTATGTGGGGCGCACGACTAGACGACTTCGTGATCGCCTAAGAGAGCATGTGGCCAACATCAAGAAGGGCTACAGGGAACATTCACTTTCAAATCATTATAGAATGTTCCATAACAATGACCCCTCCTCTCTTAAGTTTGTGGGCATCGATGTGATATCACCACATTGGAGGGGCATGAATAAAACCAGAGCCGTATCGCAATCAGAAACTAAATGGGTCTACGAATTGGATACTCTGTATCCTAGGGGACACAATATCGAGATCGATATTAATTGCTTTATAGCAAACAATTGATATCTGGTACATCCATTGTCCCCCTTTTTAAGATATGTTTTGTGACTTTTTGACTGAATACTTAGGATTGACTACTATGGGTCTTCTTTCACAATTTTTATTGCTATCCTATCCATTTTATGCTATTCTATTCATTGTTTTATGCTATCCTATTCATGAATTTATGAATGCTTTTTTAGCATATTAATATGTGTGTTTTTATAGGAATTCATTTCCTCTTTTACTTTATTTTATACATTTGTGCATTTTTATGTATATTATTGTCTGCTGCTTTTGAGCACCTTTATATGCCATGGATAAATCAGCGTATTTTCTCCCGATATCTCACCTAATGGTGAATAGTCACTTAGTAGGGGGATTTGTTACTTTTAATTATCTCCCTGGGACTATACCACTTAACAGTGGCATATAAGTGTTTCTAATTTGTTTAAGATCGCTGTGCATAATTATATCTCAGCCATCATTTAAATTTTCCTTGGCAGAAAAGTGTTGTCTCAAAATGCCGTTTTATTGGTGTTTTTTGACAGGGACAATTATTGCACATTAAAACTGTCCCCGCTTTTTAATGTTATAATATAATATTTTCCGCTTTACTTTAATTAACCAATATATTTGAGGATCCGGAGCACCTTTTTATGCCGTGGGTATAGTAGTTCATTCCCCCTGTTTGTCACCAACTTTGGTGCTGCATTTTTTAAGAAGTGGCTTGCGGCTATCCTATTTCTATGTTAACCAGGATTTCTAGATCAATCACCTCCCCCGGGACTGAGAGCCACTGTTTCTGGCTCAGATGCACCGTTCTGTGTGCTCTGCCAGCGGTATGTAATACATTCCAGCTGACAGTTCAATATATCCACGGCAAAATGGCGGTTAGCCGCGCGCGCATGCGCAGTTGCCCGGTCTCTCCGAAAATGGCGGCGAGTCAGTGCGCATGCGCGACTCCCGTTTTTTACTATTTGAAGATTCGGCGTCTGTCACAGAGCTGTCAGTCTCCCCTCTGATGATGTGCCTTAGCACGAAAGGCCTCAGGAGGAACTGACAGCCTGTGACGCCTTTTTGCCGCCCAGACCACGAGGAGGTCCGGCGGCCATCTCATTCAGGGTCAGTAGTGTGTGGTTTTTTTACTATGTGGATTTATGTTTAGGCACTTGCCAGCACTATTACTGATTTACCCTGCACTAAGTCTGTTACCAATAAAGTTCTTTAAGAAATACTACACTATGGGTACTCTCCTACTCTTTGCCCCTTACTGAGGGGTCAGCAGACACAGCTTCCAACTTTATCCAGAAGAGGGAAGCATTTATCTGGAGCCTTTTATCCGGCCGACCCATTCCGATCCTGAGGAGGTTCTGTGAGCCCAGCTGACCATCGCTTGGTAACATTCCTTCCTGAGGGAGATCGACATTCTGTGGAATTTAATACACATATGCGCATTTCCTATGCGCGGTCGGTGAGTGCGCATTTCTGCCATTTGTTCCGGATTCTTCATAGCTGTGTCCAATTTATTACATTGATGATTTAATGAACATTTGATTACCTATTTCAGATCGAACTTTTCAGATCAAATTTTTTAGATCGGAGTTCTTTCTTAGTCAGGGTCAGATCAGGATACAGTCAACAGAATCAGGTAATAGAGTGCAGGGACGTTATAGACCAGAAGGCATTGATTACACTGTATCACAGGTTTAAATAGCCCCCCTTGCGGTGACATGTATGCTACTGCGCATGCGCACTTGCACCGCCACGGCCCGAGGGGATCCACGGCTGCACGGTGACAGGATCCCTGACCGGGACCTTATAAAAAGAATTTCCACTTGATTTTAGATCTGTCTGAGTCCATTTGTATCCATTAAGCCAAAAGAATATTTGTGAGTTCAGGTATTAATGATTGCGGTTAGGGACACTTGAGTTCCTCCACACCAAACACATCAAACGATGTCTTTATGGCTGTCTTTGTACACAGGGGTACAGTCAATCTGGCACTCAAAATTGTCTTCCTGAGTGGCAAAAGGTTGGAAGCACCAACTGTCTAAAATGTGGATTCTGTAGCATTAATAGGACTGGAAATACCTGAAATAAATTATTTATTCCACATACTTTGGGATTAATCATGCTTGTTAAATATTTTTTAAAAGTAATACTGATTTCTGACCACACAAATCTAACTTATAGATAGCTGGTGTTACTCTGAAAATTCACTTAAATCAATTTCTCTCACTGCCTGTAACATTACCACTGTGGCCTGGAGTGAGACACGTGTCAGTGGATTGAACAGCAATGCGCAGTAGGGGACTAGGCATCCCACATACTGTACCTGGAAGTGTGTCGGGTGTTGAGGAGTTTCAGGTGGCCTTCAGAAAAGACACACACCCCAATTATGTGCATTGGCACGGAACGCGTCAGAGAGGAGCTGTAACGTCATGACGTCACACCGCTGGAGCTTCGAGCAGGTCCGGCAGCCATCTTGAAATCACATATGGTCAGTTTCTTTCTCTGTACTATTTTCACTTTATGGAAGGAATCAATACTTTTTGAAGCAGTATCAAACTATTGGCATCCTGGCTGTGAATATCCTTAAAGGGACCACTAAGAGTACATATCTTTAATGCGTGATTTGATTGTGATTCTGGTGAGTGTATAATTTCCTGGCACATCACCATATCATGGATGTAGACTGTTGATCACCAACTTCTGAGATCAAAATATTGGATCTCCAACTCTATCACTAATCTTTTTGGACATTATATTTATCACCATTGTCACTTTATTTAGCACTATTAGTCACCTTTCACATGACATACTAATGTCATGAGTATGCGGTCACTTTATGTACACCGACAAGTCACTTTGATTATTATCTGAAACAGTGAAATATTTATTTATACTTAGTTTTTTTGGTTTTTATTCATATTTCCACAATTGCATTAGCACTTTTTTGACGCATTTGTACTTTACTGATTTATGATATTCATGGTTTAGTGCTGCACCTACTATTCATACTAGGAACCTAGAAACTGTTGAACCAGCGATCAGAGAGCAGATTTCTGGTGCCATGCAGGTCTCCTGCAGAACATTCACCTGTATGGGTAAGCAGATATACTGACAGGAAGAATCAATGAGCTACCACGGGGCTCCCAGTGCTGTGGTAGTTAATTGAGAACTACAAGCCAACCACCACTAAGGCTGTCGAGACTTGTAGTTTCTCATTCACAGAACAGAGTGAATGAGTGACAGGGCCAGGCGGGCAGAGCCCTGCATGCCCACTTTTTTAAAAATTTGACAGCTAGAGAAGAGAGATCTCCTGCTAGCTGTCAAAGTGGGGGAGCGGAAACTATTCTGTTCGTAACATGTTTCCTTTTACACCCTGAATATGAGTGTAACATGCAAGGCCATCTTTACCGTGGGGCAAAAGGTTAAGCAGCCCTGGGCCCAGTCACTGTTGTGGGGCCCAAAGCAACTGCCCCTTGAGCCCCTTGTCTTGGAGGGGGGGGTCACGGTCCTAGTGGCGGCAGGAGCAGGGGGAAGGAGAGCATTGAGGGCAGATAGCATTGAGAGCCTGGGAGGGAGAAGACCTCCACTGCCTCCCTGATCTCCAGAGAAGACCCCCCTTCTCCCTCCCTCTCCCTCTCTCTCTCTCTCTCACCCCGCTCTCACCCCCCTCTTTCTCACCCTCTCTCCCCCCTCTCTCTCTGACCCCCTTCTTTCTCTCTCACCACCCCTCTTGAGAATGCACACTCTTTTTAAAGAACAAATGGTGATTGGTCTGTTTGATAAACTGTTTATCTACATTTAAAAATTAGTGTGTTTGAATATATCTTTAGATGAACAGGTATCTAAGGAGAGTGCATATTACAACCAAAGGAGGAGAAGAGATACACTTCAATGGAGGAAAAGTTTCAGCCAGGTTTGATCTATTAAATATTATCTTCACACCCAATAAATCCTTGTCAATGGTTAAAGTTGGATATTTTTACCATGATGGAGAGGAAATGAAATTTAAAATGAATAAGAATATGATCCAGTGGAATCCTAAATTCTTCCAGGTATCTAGAACATAAACAACTTGTAAAATAACTATTATAATAAAGTGAAAAAAGCAACAACATAAAATGCATAAAGAAATATATATATATATATATGTATGTATATACACCATATTGCCAAAGGGACACCTGCTTTTACACATACATGAACTTTAATGGCATCCCAGTCTTAGTCTGTAGGGTTCAATATGGAGTTGGCCCCGCCCTTTGCAGCTATAACAGCTTCAATTCTTCTGGGAAGCCTGTCCACAAGTTTATGAGTGTGTCTATGGGAATGTTTACCATTCTTTTAGAAGCACATTTGTGAGGCACTGATGTCGGACAAGAAGGCCTGGCTCACAATCTCCGCTCTAATTCATCCCAAAGGTGTTCTATCGGGTTGAGGTAAGGACTCTGTGAAGGCCAGTCAAGTTCCTCCACCCCAAACTCACTCATCCATGGCTTTATGGACCTTGCTTTGTGCAGTGGTTCATAGGTAGTTGGAAGAGGAAGGGGCCATCTTCAACTGGTCCCTCAAATTGTCCAAAATGTTTTGATATGCTGACGCTGAGTTCCCTTCACTGGAACTAAGGGGCCAAGCCCAACCCCTGAAATACAACCCCACACCAAAATCCCCTATCCACCAAACTTTACACTTGGCACAATGCAGTCAGGCAAGTACTGTTCTCCTGTCAACCACCAAACCCAGACACGTGCTTCAGATTGCCAAACAGAGAAGCATGATTTTTCACTCCAGAGAACACATCATCTATTCTAGTCCAGTGGCGGTGTGCTTTACACCAGTCTATCCAACGCTTTGCATTGCACTTGATGCTTTAAGGATTGGATGCAGCTGCTCGGCCATGGAAATCCATTCCATGAAGCTCTCTATGCATTGTTGTTGTGCTAATCTGAAGGCCACATGAAGTTTGGAGGTCTTTAGCTATTGACTCTGCAGACAGTTGACGACTTCTGTGCACTTCACCATGTGCTGACCACACTCTGTCACTTTACATGACCTACCACTTGGTGGCTGAGCTGCTGTTGTTCTCAGTTGCTTCCACTTTGTTATAAAACCACTAACAGTTGACCGTGGAATATTTAGTAGTAAGGAAATTTAATGGATGGACTTATTGCACAGGTGACAACTAGAGATGAGCGAATTATTCAAAAATTTGATTCGGCTGATTCGCCGAATTTGCGGGAGAAATTCGATTCGATGCGAATTTATTCGCTGCGAATTTAACTAATTAAAAGGGTGTTTCTAGGCTTCAGAGAGCCTTTATATTAGTGCAGAACACTGTACCTTTAATTTAAATGCCCTTGGAGTCTGCTGGGGAAGAGAAATAATACTGTCAGTCAGTATGACATGCAGATGAGTGCCGTCGATCTTAGAATCACCGCACACTTCACTCATTTGGGCAGTCACGGGGCACGACGAAGAAGAAGAAGAAGAAGAATGAAAAGAAGAAGAAGAAGAATGAAAAGAAGAAGAAGAATAATGAAAAGAAGAATGAAAAGAAGAAGAAGAAGAATGAAAAGAAGAATGAGAAGAATGAAAAGAAGAATGAGAAGAATGAAAAGAAGAATGAAAAGAAGAATGAGAAGAATGAAAAGAAGAATGAAAAGAAGAATGATAAGAATGAAAAGAAGAAGAAGAATGAAAAGAAGAATGAAAAGAAGAAGAAGAATGAAAAGGAGAAGAAGAATGAAAAGAAGAATGAAAAGAAGAATGAGAAGAATGAAAAGAAGAATGAAAAGAAGAAGAGAATGAAAAGAAGAATGAGAAGAAGAATGAAAAGAAGGATGAGAAGAAGAATGAGAAGAATGAAAAGAAGAATGAGAAGAATGAAAAGAAGAATGAAAAGAAGAAGAAGAAGAATGAAAAGAAGAAGAAGAATGAAAAGAAGAATGAAAAGAAGAGGAAGAATGAAAAGAAGAAGAATGAAAAGAAGAATGAAAAGAAGAAGAAGAATGAAAAGAAGAATGAAAAGAAGAAGAAGAATGAAAAGAAGAAGAAGAAGAATGAAAAGAAGAATGAAAAGAAGAATGAACTATATTACTATATCAGTCTCTAATGGATGCTGGAGAGTTAAACCCCCTAACACCTGCTGTGCCCATTATGAGGGGTTCCCACCATCCCTGTGCTGAGGTTTTGGGTATGCACACCTGCTGTGCCCATTATGAGGGGTTCCCACCATCCCTGTGCTGAGGTTCCAGGTCTGCACACCTGCTGCGCCCATTATGAGAAGTTCCCACCATCCCTGTGCTGAGTTCTTGGGTCTGTACACCTGCTCTGCCCATTAGGAGGAGTTCCCACCATCCCTGTGCTAAATTCCTGGGTCTGTACACCTGCTGTTCCCATTATGAGGGGTTTCTACCATCCCTGTGCTGAGGTCCCAGGTCTGCACACCTGCTGCGCCCATTACTAGGGGTTCCCACCATCCCTGTGCTGAGGTTCTGGGTATGCACACCTGCTGTGCCCATTATGAGGGGTTCCTACCATCCATGTGCTGAGATTCCGGGTCTGCCCACCTGCTTTACCCATTATTAGGGGTTCCCACTGTCCCTGTGTTGAATTCCTGGGTCTGTATGTACACCTGCTGTGTCTATTGTGAGGGATTCCCACCATTCCTGCACTGAGTACCTGAGTCTGTACACCTGCCAAAAGAAAGTTTCAGGATTTTGAAGGAGAAAAATACAGTAATACTGGAACAAAAATGAGCTGCGTGGTGGAGTTGCCAGAAGAAGAAGAAGAAGAAGAAGAAAAGAAGAAGAAGAAGAATGAAAAGAAGAATGAAAAGAAGAAGAAGAAGAATGAAAAGAAGAAGAAGAATGAAAAGAAGAATGAGAAGAATGAAAAGAAGAAGAAGAATGAAAAGAAGAATGAAAAGAAGAAGAAGAATGAAAAGAAGAAGAATGAAAAGAAGAATGAAAATAAGAATGAGAAGAATGAAAAGAAGAATGAAACGAAGAACAAGAATGAAAAGAAGAATGAGAAGAAGAATGAAAAGAAGAACGAGAAGAAGAATGAGAAGAATGAAAAAAAGAATGAGAAGAATGAAAAGAAGAATGAAAAGAAGAAGAAGAAGAATGAAAAGAAGAAGAAGAATGAAAAGAAGTATGAAAAGAAGAAGAAGAATGAAAAGAAGAAGAAGAAGAATGAAAAGAAGAAGAATGAAAAGAAGAATGAAAAGAAGAATGAGAAGAATGAATAGAAGAAGAATGAAAAGAAGAATGAAAAGAAGAATGAAAAGAAGAAGAAGAAGAATGAAAAGAAGAAGAAGAAGAATGAAAAGAAGAATGAGAAGAATGAAAAGAAGAAGAAGAAGAAGAAGAATGTAAAGAAGAATGAAAATAATAAGAAGAATGAAAAGAAGAAGAAGAAGAATGAAAAGAAGAATGAGAAGAATGAAAAGAATGAGAAGAATGAAAAGAAGAATGAAAAGAAGAAGAAGAAGAATGAAAAGAAGAAGAAGAATGAAAAGAAGAAGAAGAAGAATGAAAAGAAGAAGAAGAAGAATGAAAAGAAGAATGAAAAGAAGAATGAGAAGAATGAAAAGAAGAAGAAGAAGAATGAAAAGAAGAATGAAAAGAAGAAGAAGAAGAATGAAAAGAAGAAGAAGAAGAAGAAGAATGAAAAGAAGAATGAAAAGAAGAAGAAGAATGAAAAGAAGAATGAGAAGAATGAAAAGAAGAATGAAAAGAAGAAGAAGAATGAAAAGAAGAATGAGAAGAAGAATGAGAAGAATGAAAAGAAGAATGAGAAGAATGAAAAGAAGAATGAAAAGAAGAAGAAGAAGAATGAAAAGAAGAAGAAGAATGAAAAGAAGAAGAATGAAAAGAAGAAGAAGAAGAATGAAAAGAAGAATGAAAAGAAGAATGAGAAGAATGAAAAGAAGAAGAAGAAGAATGAAAAGAAGAATGAAAAGAAGAAGAAGAAGAATGAAAAGAAGAAGAACAAGAATGAAAAGAAGAATGAAAAGAAGAAGAATGAAAAGAAGAAGAAGAAGAATGAAAAGAAGAATGAGAAGAATGAAAAGAAGAAGAAGAAGAATGAAAAGAAGAATGAAAAGAAGAAGAAGAATGAAAAGAAGAAGAATGAAAAGAAGAATGAAAAGAAGAAGAAGGAGAATGAAAAGAAGAAGAAGAAGAATGAAAAGAAGAATGAAAAGAAGAATGAGAAGAATGAAAAGAAGAATGAAAAGAAGAAGAAGAAGAATGAAAAGAAGAATGAGAAGAAGAATGAAAAGAAGAATGAAAAGAAGAATGAGAAGAATGAAAAGAAGAAGTATTCCAGTACAGCAAAAAGTGTATCTGCAGAGAGCTCCGCTATTTCTGACAGTTCTCTGACAGTTCCTTCACATTTACAGCGGTTGAAACATTGTATCTGTTTCCGAATAAAAACATCTGTATCCTAAATGGAAACAAATAGATACAATGTTTCAACCGCTGTAAATGTGAAGGAACTGTCAGAGAACTGTCAGAAATAGCGGAGCTCTCTGCAGGGACACTTTTTGCCGGCTGATCGGGAAAAATCCGATTCGCGCACCCGAAGTTGGCTAATATTCGGATTCGGCACGAATCGAATTTTTCCTGAAATTCGAAACGAATTCCACTTCGCCTGGTTCGATTCGCTCATCTCTAGTGACAACCAATCACGGTACCACACTTGAATTCATGGTGGTTGTGACAGCAACCCATGCTTTCACAATCATTTATAGATGCAGTCCGCATGCTTAGGTACTTGATTTTATACACCTGTGGCCATGGAGGTGATCGGAACACCTGAATCCAATCATTTGGAGGGGTGTCCCAATACTTTTGGCAATATACTGTATATGTATAGGGCTTTTTCAGCTGGAATTGGTGGAACTCAGTTCCACCACCTCTGGCTCAGGACCCCTGCTCATCACTATTGCTTGTAAACACAGAAGTTCAGTTTCTGTGTTTACAAGTGACAGCTTGTCTCCCAAGGGCTTCCAAAGATCTGATCTCTTGAGTGGCTCTCATTGAGTACAGGATGGGGATAAGAGAGAAGCAGGTGCCCTTGGTGCAGTATGGATGCTGACAACCCACTGGATGATTTCCCTGCAAGAGAGAGGTGGAGCCACCTACAGCATGCAGGGAATTACTAGAGCTGGCTGGAGACTTCAGCTTAATAAGCAATAAAAGGAAGACGTGGAAGATGGTGGAGCTCTAAAGTGGAAGTAAACCCACTTTGGCAACTTTTACCTACAGGTAGGCATTTAATAAGGCTTACCTGTAGGAACTGTAAATATTTCATAAATGTTTAAGAGATACAGTACTTACTGTAGAAGTACAGGTGATGTCACCGACGTATGTGCACTGGGATCTCAATGGACCTTCAGGGATCGCATAAATTGCAGGTAGTGGTATAAGCTCCATGCCTACTGAGGAAGTCCTGCCCAGGACGTAAAGCATGTAAAGGGGGGGCCACGCAAATAACATTATCCCGTGGCCATCTTGCTGACATGTGAGGAGTCTGTATACTGTATGCCTGTTATCCCTATCTATTGAGTGCCTCAGCCTGTAAGTTTTATTCATTTTAGCAATAAAAGCGTTTTTAAATGGTATACACTATGGGCTGTTTTTTGTCTCTGTATGCGTGATTTTTCCTATATCGGAGGAAAGGAAGGAAGAAAAACAGCAACAAGATTGATAATATTTGTCCTTAAAGGGACTTACTGTTGATTCAGTGGTCAATATCTTGAGGTGAGCGGTCAATTTGTATGGTGGGGGTTTTGCACGTTGGTGATAATTTGAGATGTTTTGAAGATCATTACTGTGTGATTTTTGGATATGGAGAATTATATTATTCATGTGGAAGATTTATGAACACTGTATTTCATTGAATATTTATTTATATAGTTTCGCTACACAAGGGGTATCAAACTGGCAGCGCTCCAGCTGTTGCAAAACTACAAGTTCCACCATGCCTCTGCCTTTTGGAGTCATGCTTGTAACTGTCAATCTTGCAATGCTTCATGGGACTTGTAGTTTGGCAACAGCTGGAGGGCTGCCAGTTTGACACCCATGCGCTACACGTTTTTACTTGTTTATGGTCTGGCAACAAGGCACCTGGATGCAGAAGGGCTCCAGGAAACTTTCCCTGCACCACCATGCTTTCCATGGCTAGCAGGTTCCTGTCCCTGACTTAGCCACTATGCGTGCTATTTAATTGAACTGCTCACACTAAAGATGGCCGTTGAGGTCATCCAGGGCAGCAGTGTCTAGTTAGTCAGCTGCTTTCTTGATGACACCTATGGAGGCCTCAGAAGAACATGAGGTCCCACCTTTTATTCTGCTTTCTTTGCATGGGGGCTGCTGAACAGTGCCACCTGTGCAAGGAGGCTGAACTACACCTGCCTGCATGCAGAGCTGCAAAAATGTGAACCTAGAGTAAGTACAGTGAGAAAAAAGAGGGGGGAAGGGTTACACAGTTAAACAAACAACCTAGGTATTCAGAAATTAGCAATAAATAAGAAATATTGCTACTTGGCTGTATAAATATGTACAGCAATTATAAAGAAAAAGACCAGTAAGGATAAACAGGAAGTAATGGGATTGTCTCCATTCTTTTACCTGTGAAATTCTAGGATGGAAACATCCATGGCGTGGAAATTCTTGGGAGTTAAAATTTCAACATATACTGAATATGTTATGAGAAAGTAATACAGCAATTATTGTAGTAGCAATTTTGGCAAACCAGAGAACTCCGGACAGGGACTTGAGGAATACAACTGATTTATTAAAAACAGTGCTAATTTGACTCAACAGATGGCTTATGTTCTCATATGCTAAGTGAGTTATAGAAAACTTCTTACAAGTGTATATACCAATGATTACGTCACAAGGCATACATTTCTTCTTTCACTTTCTATTACTATCAAAAGGCTTTCTAAACTCTACAGAATAACCTTGGCCAGCAGCTGCAGGTAAGAGTCCCAGCTAAGAGCTGGTACATAATAGTCACAGGAAATAAGGGAGGGAGAGTGAGCTGAAAACGTTAGAAATGTTACAGTTTAAAGGGGAACTCTGCAACATCTGGGTACTACCACATTATGTTGAGACCAAGCCTTCCAGCCAGATGAAAATGACTTCTGTTTGCCATGTTTCATTTCAAGCATAAATTCAGATTGGGTTTGTAAGTTTAAATTGTGTAGAAAAGGGTTAAGGTCTGGGGGGGCTTTTTGGATCCATGCCACTGCTACAGTCTTCTTGGTAGAGATTATGCAGTGTACTGTATAATGAAAGGAATATGGATATGTGGCCAGAATTCAGTGTTCAATAAGAAGTTGGATAGGATTTTAATCACAGTTAAATGATACAAAAAAATCTTTAATTTACAAAAAAAAAATCTACACAGAATATATAAAAGATAGTCTATATAAAGGTAGATAAAAAAATGAAAGTTGATTAATTCTACAACCTACGTTACTGACTTAACAAACAACTCCACACTTTGATGGTTTACATCAGAAATACTTTCTAGAAATACATTCTATAAGTATGTGATCATCACTTGTAAGTTGTGTCCTTCTTTCTGAAAAGATTTGTGTATGCTATAAACTGGAAGACTTGCACTGTCACCTTTTCTACAAGATAGATTCACAACAACCAGGGGCGGACTGACTATTCAAGCACTCGGGCAGTGCCCGAGGGCCCGGGGTCAGTAGGGGGCCACATGAAGTGCCCCTGGTACCTTTTTTATAGGCTTTTTGAGTGTGGGCAAGGACACAGAGGCCCCATGATCCCCTATTGCCAGGGGGCCCCATGAGTTGTCAGTCCACCCCTGGCAACAACCCTACAAAGTAATATTAATTCGAAAAGTTCATCTTTCCTTTAGACTCCACGTTCTGTGTGCTCTGAGAGCTGCCCTCCTGGTTACCAAAAACTTCAGCAGTTAGGAAGACAACCCTGCTGCCACTACTGTGCTCCCTGCCCGGAGAATGAGATCACCGATAAGTATGGTTGGTGCTCCTAACTCTACATTTACATTTCTTTACCTTAGGAAATAGTATGAACATTTCTGTAATGAAATAATGCTTATTAGTACAACAATTATTTAAAAAAAAAAAAAAAAAGTATTGTAAGAAGGCAATCCAGTTGCCATCTAAGACCCCTTTCACATGGGTGGACCGACTGAGCCCGCTTGTCCATTTTTCAAGTGGACCCAATCAGACCATCGATTGCCCTCTATGGAGCGGCGAATGTAAATGAACATGTTTACACTTGCCTGCATCTGATCTGATCTACTACTGGATCGGATGGCAGTTGGATGTAAACAGACAGATGGTCCGTTTACATCTGACTTCTCATAGAGGAAAGTGGGCTGTGTCTGTGAGTAAGCAGAGCATACATGGACCTGTCATCCACCAGCTCGGAGGGGATCAGACGACAAATTTTCTGGTGGAGTCGGCCCATGTGAAAGGGGCCTAAAGCTGCTTTCTGGACTTCTTCTTTTAAGAGATATTCATGTTGGAAGGAGAACTCTTTTTCAAAAGAAAAGTGTAGATAAATAGAGATAACTACAGTTATAGGCTATGTGGCTGAGCCTAAAGCTGGACATACACTGTCACATTATGTAACTATCTTCAACTTACAAGCCAATCTCAATGCTCTGTGCAATTGGGCAATTATGTGGCAAATGAGGTTTAATGTTGATAAATGTAAGCTTCTGCACTTGGGGGCTAAAATATGCATGCATCATACAAACTAGGGGGGGTACAACTGGAGGAATCAATGGTGGAGAAGGATCTGGGGGTTCTGGTAGATCACACGCTTAATAATGGCATGCAATGCCAAGCTGCGGGTTCTAAAGCGAGCAAAATCCTCTCTTGAATTAAAAGAGGTATAGACTCCAGAGAGAGAGATGTAATTTCCCCCGGTACAAATCATTATTAAGACTTCATGTGGAATATGCAGTTCAGTTTTGGGTACCAATTCACAAAAGGAACATTGGGGAACTGGAGAAAGTACAGAGAAGGGCAACCAAACTGATAAGAGGCATGGAGGAGCTCAGCTATGAGGAAAGATTAGAGGAACTGAATTTATTCTCTCTTGAGAAGAGGAGATTAAGGGGGGATATGATCACCATGTATAATACATAAGGGGGGATATGATCTCCATGTATAATACATAAGGGGGATATGATCACCATGTATAATACATAAGGGGGAATATGATCTCCATGTATAATACATAAGGGGGGATATGATCTCCATGTATAATACATAAGGGGGGATATGATCTCCATGTATAATACATAAGGGGGATATGATCTCCATGTATAATACATAAGGGGGATATGATCTCCATGTATAATACATAAGGGGGGATATGATCACCATGTATAATACATAAGGGGGGATATGATCTCCATGTATAATACATAAGGGGGGATATGATCTCCATGTATAATACATAAGGAGGATATGATCACCATTTATAATACATAAGGGGGATATGATCTCCATGTATAATACATAAGGGAGATATGATCTCCATATATAATACATATGGGGGGATATGATCACCATTTATAATACATAAGGGGGATATGATCTCCATGTATAATACATAAGGGGGATATGATCTCCATGTATAATACATAAGGGGGATATGATCTCCATATATAATACATATGGGGGGATATGATCACCATGTATAATACATAAGGGGGGATATGATCTCCATGTATAATACATCAGGGGGATATGATCTCCATGTATAATACATAAGGGGGATATGATCACCATGTATAATACATAAGGGGGATATGATCACCATGTATAATACATAAGGGGGGATATGATCTCCATGTATAATACATAAGGGGGGATATGATCACAATGTATAATACATAAGGGGGGATATGATCACCATGTATAATACATAAGGGGGGATATGATCTCCATGTATAAAAACATGAGGGGGATATGATCTCCATGTATAATACATAAGGGGGG
Source organism: Staurois parvus (assembly GCF_062004578.1). Classification (NCBI taxonomy): domain Eukaryota; kingdom Metazoa; phylum Chordata; class Amphibia; order Anura; family Ranidae; genus Staurois; species Staurois parvus. Next base: position 562,584 of record NW_028319529.1, on the reverse strand, counting down.
ATATGATCTCCATGTATAATACATAAGGGGGATATGATCACCATGTATAATACATAAGGGGGGTATGATCTCCATGTATAATACATAGGGGGGGATATGATCTCCATGTATAATACATAAGGGAGATATGATCTCCATGTATAATACACAAGGGGGGATATGACCTCCATGTATAATACATAAGGGGGATATGATCACCATGTATAATACATAAGGGGGGTATGATCTCCATGTATAATACATAGGGGGGGATATGATCTCCATGTATAATACATAAGGGGGATATGATCTCCATGTATAATACACAAGGGGGGATATGACCTCCATGTATAATACATAAGGGGGGATATGATCTCCATGTATAATACATAAGGAGGGATATGATCTCCATGTATAATACATAAGGGGGGATATGATCTCCATGTATAATACATAAGGGGAGATATGATCACCATGTATAATACATAAGGGGGGATATGATCACCATGTATAATACATAAGGGGGATATGAATCAAGACGGTATCTCAAATAAACATATAAACCTATCCCCTGAAAGCATATAAGTCTTACTTTCACCCTTGAAAGTGTAATAAATGATAATACCTCAATATGCTCACCCTATAGCCAAAGCAAACAAGTACTAAACTAAATAAACTATGTATAAATCAATTGAATCAAGTACATATAATAATATAAATATATTCAGGAGATTAAGAGGAGATTAAGGGGGGATATGATCTCCGTGTATAATACATAAGGGGGGATATGATCTCCATGTATAATACATAAGGGGGGGATATGATCTCCATGTATAATACATAAGGGGGGATATGATCACCATGTATAATACATAAGGGGGGATATGATCTCCATGTATAATACATAAGGGGGGATATGATCTCCATGTATAATACATAAGAGGGGATATGATCTCCATGTATAATACATAAGGGGGGATATGATCACCATGTATAATACATAAGGGGGATATGATCTCCATGTATAATACATAAGGGGGGATATGATCTCCATGTATAATACATAAGGGGGGATATGACCTCCATGTATAATACATAAGGGGAATATGATCTCCATGTATAATACATAAGGGGGGATATGATCTCCATGTATAATACATAAGGGGGATATGATCACCATGTATAATACATAAGGGGGGATATGACCTCCATGTATAATGCATAAGGGGGGATATGATCACCATGTATAATACATAAGGGGGATATGATCTCCATGTATAATACATAAGGGGGGATATGATCTCCATGTATAATACATAAGGGGGGATATGATCACCATGTATAATACATAAGGGGGGATATGATCTCCATGTATAATACATAAGGGGGATATGATCACCATGTATAATACATAAGGGGGATATGATCACCATGTATAATACATAAGGGGGGATATGATCTCCATGTATAATACATAAGGGGGATATGATCTCCATGTATAATACATAAGGGGGGATATGATCTCCATGTATAATACATAAGGGGGATATGATCTCCATGTATAATACATAAGAGGGGATATGATCTCCATGTATAATACATAAGGGAGATATGATCTCCATGTATAATACATAAGGGGGGATATGATCTCCATGTATAATACATAAGGGGGGATATGATCACCATGTATAATACATAAGGGGGGATATGATCTCCATGTATAATACATAAGGGGGGATATGATCTCCATGTATAATACATAAGGGGGGATATGATCTCCATGTATAATACATAAGGGGGATATGATCACCATGTATAATACATAAGGGGGGATATGACCTCCATGTATAATACATAAGGGGAATATGATCTCCATGTATAATACATAAGGGGGGATATGATCTCCATGTATAATACATAAGGGGGATATGATCACCATGTATAATACATAAGGGGGGATATGACCTCCATGTATAATGCATAAGGGGGGATATGATCACCATGTATAATACATAAGGGGGATATGATCTCCATGTATAATACATAAGGGGGGATATGATCTCCATGTATAATACATAAGGGGGATATGATCTCCATGTATAATACATAAGGGGGGATATGATCTCCATGTATAATACATAAGGGGGATATGATCTCCATGTATAATACATAAGGGGGGATATGATCTCCATGTATAATACATAAGGGGGGATATGATCACCATGTATAATACATAAGGGGGGATATGATCTCCATGTATAATACATAAGGGGGGATATGATCTCCATGTATAATACATAAGGGGGATATGATCACCATGTATAATACATAAGGGGGATATGATCACCATGTATAATACATAAGGGGGGGATATGATCTCCATGTATAATACATAAGGGGGGATATGATCTCCATGTATAATACATAAGGGGGATATGATCTCCATGTATAATACATAAGGGGGGATATGATCTCCATGTATAATACATAAGGGGGATATGATCACCATGTATAATACATAAGGGGGGGATATGATCTCCATGTATAATACATAAGGGGGGATATGATCTCCATATATAGATACTTCAGTGGTTCATCTAGTGAACTCTGTGTAGAGCTATTCACCCTGAGGTCATCCATTGCTTTCCGGGATCCCTGACTACGTTTGGCGACATGCTCATTTCCATTTTACTTCCTGCGAGTTGCTAATTGTCATTTTTACTATTAAATTGTACATTTAATGCTGCACTTAGTCTGGCGTCCCTCTTCCTTCTTCTTTACCAAAAATATTGATCTCACTTTCCAGAGATCAATACACGCTTGTGTGCTCATAATCAGCACTCATCTCACTGATAGAATACTTTCACGGCCTCCTCAGCATAATATGACAGACAACAGAAGGAATCTTCTTGTGCAATAAACAGATATTCCCTCCTTAGGAGAAGATCAAAGGACCGCAATGGTGTTATATCATAAAACATTTTTTTATTTAAAATAAGAAGACATATTCACAAACATAAGAAGTATAGGAGCACATAAGAAACAGACACCTAGGCCTCCAGTGTCATCGTGTATATGACATCACTGGCTAGGCCCCTCCCAACATGTTTCGCCACCAATCAGCATCGTCAAGGGATTGGAGCATCCCATTGCTCTATGTTTGTGAGCTTACGTCTGCATATTTTAAATTAAAAAATTGTTTTACGATATAACACACTTGTGGTCCTTTGATCTTCTACTCCGAAGGGAATGTTTATTTATCACATGTCCTGGGAATGATGTGAAAAAATAGTTGATGGGTGAAAGGTGTGTGTTTTAACCACTTGCCCTCCTGAGGATTTACCCCCCTTAATGACCAGGCCTCTTTTTGCTACTTGGCGCTGCACTAATTCAACTGATAATTGCGCGGTCATGCAATGCTGCACCCAAACGAAATTTACGCCCTTTTTTTCACACAAATAGAGCTTTCTTTCGGTGATATTTGATCATCTGTGCGCTTTTTATTTTTCACGCTATAAACAAAAAAAGGACAAAAATTTTGAAGAAAAACAATATTTTTTATTTTCAGCTATAAAAAATATATAGTAAACTCAAAGTTGGTTATAAATTTAGGCCAAAATGTATTCTGCTCCATGTTTTTGGTAAAAAAAATCCCATTAAGTGTATATTGATTGCTTTGTGTGGAAGTTATAGCGTCTACAAACTATGGTATAGATACTGCAATTTACGCCATTTTTCTGCTATACAGCGCTGCGCTAGTTTAACGGACAATTGCGCGGTCATGCAATACAGTACATAAATGAAATTTACATACTTTTTTCCCCACAAATTGAGCTTTCTTTCGGTGGCATTTGATCGCATGTGCGGGTTTTATTTTTTGCGCTATAAAAAAAAAAGTCTGACAATTTTGAGGACAAAAAAAAAACAATATTTTGGACTTTTTGCTATAAAACATGTCCAGTAAAAAAAAATGCAAAAATCAAATTTAGTCATAAATTTCTGCCAAAATGCATTCTGCGACATGTCTTTGCTAAAAAAAACCCAATACGTGTAAATTAATTGGTTTACGTGAAAGTTCTAGCATGTACAAATGGCGGGAAAGATACTGGGATTTTTAGGGTTTTTTTTATACTGATAATGGCGGCGATCAGAGAATTATGGCGGCGATCAGGGACTTATGGCAGCGACCAGCGACTTATGGCGGGACTGCAGCGGACATTTTGACATTGGGGGGTACTGACTTGGGGTCACTGACATCCCCAAAAACACTAATACAGTGATCAGTGCAAAAAAAAAAACTGACACTGTACTAATGGCAATGGGGAGGAAGGGGTTAACTTTATTTAGCAGGGAAGGGTTATAGGAGTGAGGGGAGTGTTTTACTAGGGGGCGGGGGTGTGTACTGGGCGGGACAAGGCTGATCGAGAAAGAAAAACTGTTCTTTCTCGATCAGCTCATCCTCGAGCTGTCAGGGAAGTGACAGACAGCACAGCTACTGCAGCTGTGCCCTCTGTCACTGTTTGCCGCCGATCGCTGGGACATAGCCGCTAAGTAGCGGCTGTGACCCGGCGACTGACATCTGCAGCAGAGAACCGCGGGACAAATAGGGCGGCGGCGCGCCTCGCGTGCGCCCCCTATTTGTTTACAAAACACACTTCTTAAAACGTGGTTTTGCCTGTGAGTGCCGCCCTGCCGCCGTATATGTACAGTGGCTGGGCGGCATGCGGTTAATGAGGTCAGTGCAGGATGTGTCCAAATTAGGTCAGCTGGTAAGCTGCTTCTTCGGTCTTACTCGCTTCTTTGTCCTAAATCTTTATACTAGCAAGTGATGAAGCTTTCTAAGAAATACAGCAAGGGCTAAGGTAAGGCCTTGTTCTCAAAATCAAAGAAAGTTTTTATTTTTCTGCTACTGATTTTCATTAATGGTATATTGGTACATAGGGAGCTGGATTTTGGGGGAAACAAAAGTGAACTTAGCCTTTAAGATTGGATCCTTGTTGTGTAGTTGATTGAAATAAATAGGCTTAATTCCCTTCAGAAGTTTCTGTAGATATATTGCTGAACACTTAAAAAGAGAGAGTGAGGGAACGGGATATCTGAAAACACACTAGGCTCACAACTTGTCTTCAGAGCAGTATCTGCGGCTCAAACATAAAGAGCAACTTCTTTATCAAAGTCTCATGCCACACAAATAAGCAAGGCAGGACAGAATCCCCAGCCCACTGTTCAAACCTGCTGTACCTCCCGCCCTCTTCACTGTGTAATGGAAGACAGGAGTAGGGAGCAATGAGGGGGCGAGGTGGGGTGGGAGAGCTGAAGTCTTTATTAGAGAGGGACTAATGACATTAATTGGAGGAGGGCTGAGGTCATTCATTGGAGGGGGATGAGGATATTAATTGACAGGGGGGTGAGGTCATTAATGGAGGGGGGACTACGGATTTTCATGGGGAGGGGCGAGAACATTAATGGAGAAGCTGAAGATGTTAATGGAGGGGACTGAGGACATTAATGAGGGAGCTGAGGACATTAATGGAGGTGGGCTGAGGACATTAATGGGTGTATCTGAGGATATTAATGGTGGGGGGCTGAAGATGTTAATGGAGGGGGGGGGGGCTGAGGATATTAATGGGAGGATCTGAGGCCATTAATAGTGGGGGGCTAGGGACATTCATGGTGGGGCTGAAGATGTTAATGGAAGGGAAGCTGAGGACATTAATAGAGGGGGGGCTGAAGACATTAATGGGGGGGGGGGGCTGATGTCATTAATGGAGGTTGGCTTATGAGATTAATGGGGAGGATCTGAGGTCATTAATGGGCTAAGGACTTTCATGGGGGGCTGAGAATGTTAATGAAGGGTGGGAGCTGAGGACATTAATGAGTGGGTGCTGAGGGGACGTGAGGACTTTAATGGAGAGGGGATGAGAACATTAATGGGGGGGAGCTAAGGACATATTTAGCGGAGCTGAGAACATTAATGGAGGGGGGAGCTGAGGACATTATTGGGGTATGGTTGGGGACATTAATGGGGGGTGGCTAAATACATTAATGGGTCACTGAAGACATTAATGGAGGGGGGCTGAGTACGTTAATGGGGGGCTGAAGACAGTAATAGGACCACTGAGAACATTAATGGAAAGGGGATGAGGACATTAATGGGGTGGGGGGAGGGCTGAGGACAGTAATGGGGTCACTGAGGACATTAATGGACAGGGGGGCTGAGGACAGTTTGGGGGGCTTTGGAACAGTAATGGTGGGGCTCAGGACATCATTAATGAGAGGGTACATTAATGGAGGGGACTAAGCAGAGTAATGAGGTCACTGAGGACCGTAATGAGGGGGCTCAGGACAGTAATGGGGGCTGAGGATTGTAATGGGTACAGTACTGTGAAGGGGAGTGACTGTGATGTGAAAGGGGGACTGAGGATGCTGATGTGTGGGGGTGCTATTAAGAGGTTAATGTGTGACAGCTCCAGCTCCAGGTTACACGGAGTCTGTGGGGCAGTCGGCCACTTTGTGGGGGGGTCACTGATGTAAGCAGGGACACTGATTTACCCTTATATCAGTGCCCTCACTTCTCTCTTACCAGGTCCCAGCATTTCTCCTTACATCAGAGTCAGCAGAGTTCATCCTTTCAGTACAAGGGGAAACTTTGCAGACGCTGAGGTAAGGAGGAAATCTGCAAACTCTGATGTAAGGGTGGGCTCTGGTGACCAGAGAGCCTCTTACATCATAGTCCCCCTTTACAGTAGAATATGCAGCATTCCCCCTTAGTTTAGAGTTATCAGAGTTACCCTTCACATGAAAATCAGCATAGTTCCTCCTTGCACTGTAAAGGGGAATTCTGGTGTACTGTAAAGAGAGCTCTGGGAATGCTGGGAACTTGGATGTAATGGGAGACTCTAATGTAAGGGCAGGAAGGGGGCCACTGCAGCATACGTGAAAAGGTCTCGCTGTGGGACCATAATAAAGGGCCCCACAATGGTAGTAAAGAGCCCTGAGTTCAATGAGAAGGGGCTCAGGTCCGGAAACCCTTCATGATTCCTTGCACCGGGGCCCTGAAGGTTCTACTTACGCCTTTGCTTGTGTTAATTCTCTATTGGTCTGATTTGCTTGTCAAAATGCTATAATATTATTAATCAAATGTATTGCTTTCTGGTATTTTCACATTTAAGAACTTTTCTTTACTCTTTCAGACATGGACAGGTGTTATAAATGTGCGGAGGATCAATGGCCCAACGAGAGAAGAGACATCTGTGTACAAAGAACTATTGAATTCCTGTCTTATGATGATACATTGGGATTGCCTCTTATTATTATAACATTTTTTCTCTGTTTTGGCACTATTATCATATTTGGGATATTTGTGAAATACAGAGACACCCCGATTGTAAAAGCCAATAACCAGACCCTCAGCTTCATCCTTCTCCTCTCAATAATCCTGTCCTTTCTATGTCCTCTGCTGTTCATCGGACGCCCCACAAAGATGTCCTGTCTTCTCCGACAAGCTGTTTTTGGAATGACCTTCTCTGTTGCCATTTCTTCAATTTTAGCCAAGACAGTTACAGTGGTTCTGGCTTTTAAAGTTACCAAACCTAACAGCACTAAGACACAATGGCTGGGAAAACATTTCTCAACATCTATTCTGATTTTATGCTCTGTAGGGCAAGCTGTTATCTGTGTCTTTTGGCTGAATTTCTCTCCTCCATTCCCAGACTATAACACCCAAGTAGAGGTAGGAAAGGTGATATTAACATGTAATGAGGGCTCTGCCACTGCTTTCTACATTTTGATTGGATATATGGGAGGTCTGGCTATGCTCAGCTTTATTGTAGCATTTTTAGCCAGGAGACTTCCAGACACATTCAATGAAGCTCAGTACATCACATTCAGCATGCTGGTCTTCTGTAGTGTTTGGATCTCCTTCATCCCAGCCTACCTCAGCACCAAAGGAAAATACATGGTAGCTGTGGAGGTCTTCGCCATCTTGTCCTCCAGTGTTGGACTCCTGGGCTGCATCTTCATTCCCAAATGTTACATCATTCTGATGAGACCAGAACTGAATGTGAAGGCAACTGTAACCCAAAGAAAAGGTTTTAAGTAATCAGTAAAATGGATGCTGAAAATGTTATAAATTTGGATTCTAAATTAAATATAACTATTGTCTTGTGAATTTAGAACATTCTTTGGTAAACGATCTCAGGAAATATTAAAATGAGATGATAACAATTTGAGTGATAATAAAAATAATACAAAATATTTTTAACAACTAGCTACAACTGCAAGCCTGTATACCAGGGGTGTCAAACTGGTGGCCCTCCAGAAGTGTTGAAACTACAAGTCCCATCATGTCTCTGCCTTTGGGAGTCAAGCTTGTAACTGTCAATCTTGCAATGTCTCATGGGACTTGTAGTTTGGCAACAGCTGAAGGGCCGCCAGTTCGACACCCATGCTGTATACCCTTATATAGGGTCATCTTGCCAGTCCGGTGCAACTTGGAGTATGTCCCAATTCAAGTCAATGAGGGTTACCTGCACAGGTGCTGCCAGGGTGAGGATGCTCTCAGCTGGGAAAAATGTTAAAGGGCAATTCCATCTTGGCTGGGTAAAAAATGTTGGATCCCCTAGCAGCTCTTAGAAATAAAAGACAGCTTTGTCTGATATAATAATCTCCTCTACAGAGATATCTACAGGGTTAAATGGTTCCCATTGTTGTTCAGCAAACTTTCTGTGAGCCTAGGCATCAAGGCTTTTCAGGATAGGATAAAAGAATATAGGTAGCATCGGCCAGACCAAAGACACCTGAAAACACTGTGTAAAGATTTTTTGTATGGATGCAGGAGTACTCTACTGTGGTTGGGGAGACATCAAAGAGGTGAAGGGAACCAAGCCCAGAGTTATTCCGGCCATAGACGGGTCGAAAATTGGGCGATTTTTCGGCCGAACAAAAAATAGGCCGATTTTCACACCTTTGGTGGGTTAATAGGTTGGCCGATTTTCAGGGTTTTTGCATATTTTTTTTATCGGGCATGTTGGAAAATTTACGACCAATTTTGACGATCGGCCAATTTTCCCGACAATGATGGGCAAATCGGCCGATCGTTTTACCGATAAAAATTCTGCGCATGAGCCGTGACCAGGGGCGGACTGACCATTTGGAAACTCGGGCACTGCCCGAGGGCCCGGGGTCAGTAGGGGCCCCATGAGATGCCCCTGGTACCTGGCCTTTTTCATAGGCTTTTTTGAGTTTGGGCAAGGACACAGGGGCCCCATGATCCCCTATTGCCCGGGGGCCCCATGAGTTGTCAGTCCGCCCCTGGCCGTGACCTGAAAGAAGAAGAAAAAGAAGAAGGAGAATTCCAGACCGCTATTATATTTTATATGAAAAAGTCTTGCAGTTGCAACAAATGTATCCATTTGTATCCAAATAAAAACATCTGTATCCAAATAAAAACATTGTAATCCAAATAATGTATTACAATGTTTTTATTTGGATACAAATGGATACATTTGGTGCAACCACAGGACTTTTTCATATAAAATATAATAGCGGTCTGGAATTCTTCTTCTTCTTCTTAATCTTATTTTCTTCTTCTTCTTCTTCTTATGTATTGCTGTCACATTGTATGGTGTGCTCCCCTGTCTCTGCAAGGGACAGAAGTTATTGGGTTAATGCCGGCTATAGACGGGACGAAAATCAGCCGATTTTTTAATGCTGGTGGTAACGTCGGCCGATCAAACAACCAATTTTTTTTTTTTTTTTTTAAACAATTGGACGATTTTTGACCCGCCTATGGCCTGCATTAGGCTTTACTGTTAGAGCAGGCTTCAGATGTATTATTCAAGTAAGTAGCTGTGGGAAGAGTTGTATTATTTAGGTTAGATGAGTTGAATAAGCTGGGAAACTGGACTCTTTAGGAATGCACACACATTAATCAACTACAATGAAATCATCTTTATTTCTGTATTAAACAAAATCTGCTACCCCATACAGAAACATAAAACCTAAAGACAGGGAGGATATATGTCATTTTTCTGACTCATTTGGCTGTGTGTTCTAAAAAGAATTGAATAAAATGGATACAATTATACTCTGTTTACAGCATAGCTGTAAAAAACTGTAGATAACTTTTTTCCCACGTGGCATTGCATCCTAGTAAGTAAATTTCCATTTCTTTACAGTCTCCTGCTCATGTTCTACGTTCAATCTGAACCTTTTTCTGGGGCCTAAATCTCCCTTATCCTTGGTGCCTGGAGTAGGGCTTGAATTCTTCCACTTTCTCCACAGAGGTTGTCATCTGCTTTGTTAAAAAAAGAACAGATTGATCTCAGAGGTCTTATAAAAAACAAATATCCTGTATCATACAATAGCTATCAGTTAAAGAATTGTTTAAACTAGATCTCTGTAGCTTTTGGAATAAAGTCAACTCAGAATCAGAAAAAGTAAAGCAAAACCACCATCTTCATCATCTATGGTTAATATTGTTGTTACATGCTGATGTCATTTGGCCTCTTTTGTGCAAATAAATTTTACAAATATATTTACAAATATATTATTTGGATACACTTTTACTGACTTATTTGAATTTCATTGTAATATATTTTTTTATCCATGTCCATGTGCTACAGAAGTAAAGTGGGCTCAAATAAAATTAAAAAGGGTTTTTGTCAATACCCATCAGGGGTTTCAAGGCCTGTCCATAGACCCATCTAGGAGGCTTACATTCTGGTTTGAGAATGCCCCTATAGGCCTAAAGTGGAGCTATGGGCAAAATGAGCATCTGCTGTAGTCTGTCACTAGCATTACCTTTGCAGTTTTAATGATCCTCACAAATCTGTGATAGGGATAAGGTTTGGAACAAAATGGCACCCGTCTGCACACTACCTTGGTATATAGTAGACTCTTATTAGTAAACAATGGCTTCAGCTTGGTCTCCTAGCCATCAGGGAACCTCCTCTAACAGGTTTTGCCAAGTAGTAGCCTGTTAGCCCTCACCTACACTCTAAACGACGAGTAGAGGGACCCAATCAAACCCCTCATACATGGACCTATTGCCTCCAGCGTGAGATTAATAAATGACCAGACCACTCAATTGAAGTGTCAGGAGTCTGCCGTAGAGATATGTGTAGCTGATATGTGTACACAGGAAAACTGGGACCAAACATTGCTGTGTATATACAGTTGTGTTCAAAATAATAGCAGTGTGTTGAAAAAAGTGAATAAAGCTCAAAATCCTTCTAACAGCTTTTATTTCCATCCACACAAATGCATTGGGAACACGACACATTCTATTCCAAATCAAAACATGAAGAAAAAGAGATCAAATTTGTGTTGTTCTTCTAAAAAAAATTGAAGAAAAGTGAATATTAGACTGTTCAAAAAAATAGCAGTGTTTGTATTCTTCTTACAAACTCAAACATTCACTATATAAACTGAGAAATGTTTGAAGATTTTGCTTTCCTTTGAATCACTTAATAAATATTTGGTTGTAGTCGCACTGTTTCAGAGAACTGCTGTACATCTGTGTTGCATGGAGTCACCCAACTTCTGGCACCTGTGATCAGGTATTCCAGCTCAGGATGATTGGACGACATTCCACAGTTCTTCTCTATTTCTCGGTTTTGCCTCAGAAACTGCATTTTTGATGTCACCCCACAAGTTTTCTATTGGATTAAGATCCGGGGATTGGGCTGGCCACTCCATAATGTCAATCTTGTTGGTCTGGAACCAAGATGTTGCAGGTTTACTGGTGTGTTTGGGGTCGTTGTCTTGTTGGAACACCCATTTCAAGGGCATTTCCTCTTCAGCATAAGGCAGCATGACCTCTTCAAGTATTCTGATGTATTCAAACTGATCCATGATCCCTGGTATGCGATAAATAGGCCCAACACCGTAGTATGAGAAATAGAGATGAGCGAATCGAAGTATCCGAAGTGGAATTCGAGTCGAATTTCGGAAAAATTTCGATTCGTGCCGAATCCGAAAAACAGCCTAATTCGGACGCGCGAATCGAAATTTTTCCGAAAATGGCGGCTGACATGTGCGGCGACGGAGCGGGGATGTCGGGGAAGGCGCGCAGACAAGGCGCGCTGCCCCATAATGCATTCCTCAACGACATGTGATCGCATCAGCCAATCAGCAGCCAGCCAGCCAGCACTGTGTAATGGTCGAGGTATATATAGCGGCCATTTTGGAAATCTTCATTTGCCTGCAGTCATTGAACAGAGGCAGACCGCTCTGTACTAGGGACAGGGACAGAGTTAGGGCCACAGAAACGAGAATTGGGGACAGAGAGAAGTTACTTAGGGACAGAGAACCATTACTCAGGGACACAGACTTGTTAATGAGGGCCACAGAATCGTTATTTAGGGACAAAGAAACGCTAGTTAGGGCCACAGAATTCATACTCAGGGACAGACAGAATTGTTACTCAGTGCCAGAGAATTGTTACTTAGGGCCACAGAAACGTTATTAGGGCCACAGAATTTTTACTCAGGGACAGACAGAATTGTTACTGAGTGCCAGAGAATTGTTACTCAGGGACAGACAGAATTGTTACTGAGTGCCAGAGAATTCTTACTCAGGGCCACAGAATTCATTCTCAGGGACAGACAGAATTGTTACTCAGGGACAGACAGAATTGTTACTGAGTGCCAGAGAATTGTTACTCAGGGACAGACAGAATTGTTACTGAGTGCCAGAGAATTGTTACTCAGGGACAGACAGAATTGTTACTGAGTGCCAGAGAATTGTTACTCTCACAGACACAAAATTGTTACTTGCACAGACACAGAATTGTTACTTGCACAGACACACAATTGTTACTCAGGGCCACAGAATTCATACTCAGGGACAGACAGAATTGTTACTGAGTGCCAGAGAATTGTTACTCAGGGCCACAGAATTCATACTCAGGGACAGACAGAATTGTTACTCAGGGACAGACAGAATTGTTACTGAGTGCCAGAGAATTGTTACTCAGGGACAGACAGAATTGTTACTGAGTGCCAGAGAATTCTTACTCAGGGACAGACAGAATTGTTACTGAGTGCCAGAGAATTGTTACTCTCACAGACACAAAATTGTTACTTGCACAGACACAGAATTGTTACTCGCACAGAGACAGAATTGTTACTCAGGGCCACAGAATTCATACTCAGGGACAGACAGAATTGTTACTGAGTGCCAGAGAATTGTTACTCAGGGACAGACAGAATTGTTACTGAGTGCCAGAGAATTGTTACTCTCACAGACACAAAATTGTTACTTGCACAGACACAGAATTGTTACTTGCACAGACACACAATTGTTACTCAGGGCCACAGAATTCATACTCAGGGACAGACAGAATTGTTACTGAGTGCCAGAGAATTCTTACTCAGGGCCACAGAATTCATACTCAGGGACAGACAGAATTGTTACTCAGGGACAGACAGAATTGTTACTGAGTGCCAGAGAATTGTTACTCAGGGACAGACAGAATTGTTACTGAGTGCCAGAGAATTGTTACTCTCACAGACACAAAATTGTTACTTGCACAGACACAGAATTGTTACTTGCACAGACACACAATTGTTACTCAGGGCCACAGAATTCATACTCAGGGACAGACAGAATTGTTACTGAGTGCCAGAGAATTGTTACTCAGGGACAGACAGAATTGTTACTGAGTGCCAGAGAATTGTTACTCTCACAGACACAAAATTGTTACTTGCACAGACACAGAATTGTTACTTGCACAGACACACAATTGTTACTGAGTGCCAGAGAATTGTTACTCAGGGACAGACAGAATTGTTACTGAGTGCCAGAGAATTGTTACTCAGGGACAGACAGAATTGTTACTGAGTGCCAGAGAATTGTTACTCAGGGACAGACAGAATTGTTACTGAGTGCCAGAGAATTGTTACTCTCACAGACACAAAATTGTTACTTGCACAGACACAGAATTGTTACTCGCACAGAGACAGAATTGTTACTCAGGGCCACAGAATTCATACTCAGGGACAGACAGAATTGTTACTGAGTGCCAGAGAATTGTTACTCAGGGACAGACAGAATTGTTACTGAGTGCCAGAGAATTGTTACTCTCACAGACACAAAATTGTTACTTGCACAGACACAGAATTGTTACTTGCACAGACACACAATTGTTACTCAGGGCCACAGAATTCATACTCAGGGACAGACAGAATTGTTACTGAGTGCCAGAGAATTGTTACTCAGGGACAGACAGAATTGTTACTGAGTGCCAGAGAATTGTTACTCAGGGACAGACAGAATTGTTACTGAGTGCCAGAGAATTGTTACTCTCACAGACACAAAATTGTTACTTGCACAGACACAGAATTGTTACTCGCACAGAGACAGAATTGTTACTCAGGGCCACAGAATTCATACTCAGGGACAGACAGAATTGTTACTGAGTGCCAGAGAATTGTTACTCAGGGACAGACAGAATTGTTACTGAGTGCCAGAGAATTGTTACTCTCACAGACACAAAATTGTTACTTGCACAGACACAGAATTGTTACTTGCACAGACACACAATTGTTACTCAGGGCCACAGAATTCATACTCAGGGACAGACAGAATTGTTACTGAGTGCCAGAGAATTGTTACTCAGGGACAGACAGAATTGTTACTGAGTGCCAGAGAATTGTTACTCTCACAGACACAAAATTGTTACTTGCACAGACACAGAATTGTTACTCGCACAGAGACAGAATTGTTACTCAGGGCCACAGAATTCATACTCAGGGACAGACAGAATTGTTACTGAGTGCCAGAGAATTGTTACTCAGGGAAGACAGAATTGTTACTGAGTGCCATAGAATTGTTACTCAGGGACAGACAGAATTGTTACTGAGTGCCAGAGAATTGTTACTCTCACAGACACAAAATTGTTACTTGCACAGACACAGAATTGTTACTCGCACAGAGACAGAATTGTTACTCAGGGCCACAGAATTCATACTCAGGGACAGACAGAATTGTTACTGAGTGCCAGAGAATTGTTACTCAGGGACAGACAGAATTGTTACTGAGTGCCAGAGAATTGTTACTCTCACAGACACAAAATTGTTACTTGCACAGACACAGAATTGTTACTTGCACAGACACACAATTGTTACTGAGTGCCAGAGAATTGTTACTCAGGGACAGACAGAATTGTTACTGAGTGCCAGAGAATTGTTACTCAGGGACAGACAGAATTGTTACTGAGTGCCAGAGAATTGTTACTCAGGGACAGACAGAATTGTTACTGAGTGCCAGAGAATTGTTACTCTCACAGACACAAAATTGTTACTTGCACAGACACAGAATTGTTACTCGCACAGAGACAGAATTGTTACTCAGGGCCACAGAATTCATACTCAGGGACAGACAGAATTGTTACTGAGTGCCAGAGAATTGTTACTCAGGGACAGACAGAATTGTTACTGAGTGCCAGAGAATTGTTACTCTCACAGACACAAAATTGTTACTTGCACAGACACAGAATTGTTACTTGCACAGACACACAATTGTTACTCAGGGCCACAGAATTCATACTCAGGGACAGACAGAATTGTTACTGAGTGCCAGAGAATTCTTACTCAGGGCCACAGAATTCATACTCAGGGACAGACAGAATTGTTACTCAGGGACAGACAGAATTGTTACTGAGTGCCAGAGAATTGTTACTCAGGGACAGACAGAATTGTTACTGAGTGCCAGAGAATTGTTACTCTCACAGACACAAAATTGTTACTTGCACAGACACAGAATTGTTACTTGCACAGACACACAATTGTTACTCAGGGCCACAGAATTCATACTCAGGGACAGACAGAATTGTTACTGAGTGCCAGAGAATTGTTACTCAGGGACACCTAATCGTTGAATTAAATAGTATGTCAGACAACATGCAGAGGAGTGGCAGAGGAGGCAATGTTTTAGGAGCGAGCAGACGTGGCAGCAGAGGAAGGGGTCGAGGCAGCAGTATTCGCAGCCAGAGGCCAGTGCTCCCGGTGTCATCCAGCGGTCGTGTCTCCACCGACAACCCTGCCGTCATTGATTGGTTGGCTCGGTCGTCTTCCTCTTCCCAGGTCACCTCTGACACCTACAGCCAACGGTCGGTGGGTACGTCAGACACAACCGTTAGTTGGCATGGCCCGGGACCAAGCCCACTGAAATCACGTGTCCTCTACCTGCCCCTGTCCTTTGCTGTTCCCTCACCAAGCGAAGTATCGCATGCTGTGGGCTCAGCCCCACTGTACAGTGAGGAAGAGCTAACAGAGGGCGGTCAGGAACGGGGGGAGACATCGGCCTTTTCAGCAGCCAAGCGAACAAGTACTGGCGAGGAGAGTGGCTCGGTAGCCGGTCTAGAGACAGGTCTGTCTCCTGACCCAGACGCAGCCGAGGGGGCTAGTAGTGAGGCGGAGACCCTACTTGATGATGAGGAGGTTGATCGCACTTGGCAGCCTCGTCGTCATCAGGCAATTTCTTCCGCATCATCAGGAGAAGAGGGTGGCAGCTTGGCAGCGAGCAAAACAGTCGGTGGGTTGCCCAGGAGACAGCAGCAGGGTCGCATCAGTGTCAGTGGAGCCAAACGTCCACGGAGTAGAGCACCAGCTCCACTGCAGCCTACCACCACGGCCAGTAGTGGTGCCGGTGCGCACGGAGGAAGTAGCAGTCAGCCAGTGAAGAGTAGCGGGGGCAAAGTTTCCTACTCGGTGGTGTGGCAATTTTTCCTCAAGCCGCCCGAGGAAGTAAACGTAGCCGTATGTCGACTATGTGGCCAGAAATGCAAGCGTGGCCAGGGGGCCCATGTTGGGACTACAGCGTTGCGTCAGCATATGCAGCGTCACCATTCGGTGGCCTGGGAAAACCGTGATAAACATACGGCGGTTCTGCCTGCCCCAGCCCCCGCTCCATCACCCGCTCCGTTACTTGCTCCGTCACCCGACGTCGTCAATCGCCCTCTATCAGCCAGTCAAGGCTCCAACACCTCTGCTGAGGGGAGTTGTCGCTCATTGGCATCTTCCGCTCGTTCAGATGCTCCTTCTCCTGCTACTCCTCTTCTCGGATTCCGTCAACAGTCTTTCTTGGAATCCGTATCCAAGAGACAACAGTTTGCGAGCACGCACCCGACGGTGCAAAAGCTGAACGTCCTCCTGTCCAAGTTGCTGGTGCTGCAGTCCCTCCCTTTCCAACTGGTGGACTCAGCACCTTTCCGAGAAATGATGGCTTGTGCCGCGCCGCGGTGGAGAGTGCCAAGCCGTCATTTCTTTGCCCAAAAGGCAGTGCCAGCCCTGCATTCACATGTAGAAGAGATGGTGGGCCAGTCTTTGAGCATGTCGGTCTCTGCCAAAGTGCACGGCAGCGCCGACGTGTGGAGCTGTAACTACGGTCAGGGACAGTACATGTCATTTACGGCCCACTGGGTGAACGTGGTGCCGGCACAGCCGCACCAGCAACTTGGACAGGTCACGACGCTTTTGCCTCCACGTTTGCACGTCCTTGGTCCAGCAAGCATGTCCGCCTCTACCACCTCTTTTTCCGCCGTGTCCTCAGCCGCCACCCCCGTGCCAAGTCCCATTACCCGACCGGCATATCACATGTGCAGGGCGCAACGGTGTCACGCTGTGCTGCACCTGGTATGCCTTGGCGAACGTAGTCACACAGGGGAGGAACTGCTGAGTGTAATGAACAGAGAAATCGACAGATGGCTGTCTCCGCGCAAACTAAAAATCGGAACCATGTTGACTGACAACGGAAAGAACATGGTGTCTGCTCTGCGTCAAGGAAGGTTGTGCCATGCGCCATGCATGGCTCACGTGTTCAATCTGGTTGTCAAGCGGTTCCTAAAATCCACCATCCCACTGCAAGACATCCTTAAAATGTCACGTAAACTGTGCATGCATTTCAGCCATTCCTACACCGCAAAGAACACCCTCATTGAGCTGCAGCGGCAGAACGGAATTCCACAGCATCGCCTGATCTGCGACGTTGCAACAAGGTGGAATTCAACCCTACACATGTTAGACCGCCTTTACGAGCAGCGAAAGGCCATCACCGATTTCCTGATGTTACAAGCGGATAAAGGTACTCCCCTGTGTAACTTAGATGTCAGCCATTGGCAGCTCATGCGTGACACCTGCCGCTTGCTCAGGCCCTTTGAGGAGGCCACGCTATTCGTGAGTCGGCAGGACTATGGGATGAACGACGTCATTCCTCTGTTGCACGTCCTGGAACAAATGCTGTTAACAATGGCTGGTCAGGGTGCGGTAGACGTGGCGCACAGATCTCAACGCCACATGACCCCTGTGGGGGCAGGACAGGAAGAAGAGGAGGAGGTAGAGGAGGACATTTGTGCTCAGGAATTATTGAGTGAAATGGGTGGTTTTTCCACTCAGCGGACAGGAGTGGAGGAGCAGGAGCATCTGGTAGAGGAGGAGGAGGAGGAGACAGAGGACCCAGACGCACCGTGGCAGTATGCTGTGGAGATGGAGGCAGGGAGTCCCTCGCATTCCTTGGCACAAATGGCCCATAGCATGCTCGGTTGCTTGCGTAGCGACAGCCGAATAATAACCATCAGACAGAGGGATGACTTTTGGCTGTCCACCTTGTTGGACCCTCGCTACCGGTCCAAAATGGTGGCCTTTTTCACACCTGCTGAGAGGGAGGCCAAAATTACGTACTATAAAAACCACCTATGTAGTCAGTTGGTCTCTGCCTTTGTGCGCCAACGTCCATCCTCAGACACTGTGGGCCCTGTGCGCTCGCGTTCCGCTGGCATGGCAGCAGGGGAGGGGTGGGGTGGTAGGAGCAGTGGCAGCTCCACCAGCAGCGGCTGCCTCAGTCTGCAGTCGATGATGAGTAGCTTTCTTCACCAGCGCAGTGAGGAAACTACTAACCAGCCGCAGCAGCAGCAGCAGCATCAGGTGGACCTGGAGCAGGAGCTCAAACAACAGGCTTGGGCCTACTTGGACAGCACCCTGCCAACCGAGGTAGACAATCCCCTTGACTACTGGGCAACGAAACTTGACCTTTGGCCCCAACTAGCTGAATTTGCCCTTGAAAGGCTGTCATGCCCGGCCAGTAGCGTGGCATCGGAGCGCGTGTTTAGTGCGGCAGGAGGTATTGTAACTCCGCGGAGGACACGACTGTCCACCCAAAGTGTGGAGAGACTCACGTTTGTGAAAATGAATCAGGCGTGGATTAGTCTGGATTTCAAACCACCAGTTCCTGACACAACTGACTAAATCCGCCATGAATCATGCCTCAAACATGTGCCACTTTCAGGTCTCCTCACACTGCTGGTGTGTTGAATTTTTTGACATAGGGTGCTGGCAGATTACGGGCCTCCTATAGCTGCTGCCAGGCCCCTAATCTGCCATAGGCCCCTATATACCGCCTCCTCCTGCTGCTGCCAGGTCCAGAGTCTCTCATGGGTCCCTGTACGGCCTCCCATTGCTGCTGTCTCCATCGCCACACTCTGCTGCCATGTGCCACTTTCAGGTCTCTTCACACTGCTGGTGTGTTAAATTTTTTGACATAGGGTGCAGGCAGATTACGGGCCTCACATAGCTGCTGCCAGGCCCCTAATCTGCCATGGGCCCCTATATACCACCTCCTCCTGCTGCTGCCAGGTCCAGAGTCTCTCATGGGTCCCTGTACGGCCTCCCATTGCTGCTGTCTCCATCGCCACACTCTGCTGCCATGTGCCACTTTCAGGTCTCTTCACACTGCTGGTGTGTTAAATTTTTTGACATAGGGTGCTGCAAGATAACGGGCCTCACATAGCTGCTGCCAGGCCCCTAATCTGCCATGGGCCCCTATATACCGCCTCCTCATGCTGCTGCCAAGTCCAGAGTCTGTCATGGTCCCTGTACGGCCTCCCATTGCTGCTGTCTCCATCGCCACACTCTGCTGCCATGTGCCACTTTCAGGTCTCTTCACACTGCTGGTGTGTTAAATTTTTTGACATAGGGTGCTGCAAGATAACGGGCCTCACATAGCTGCTGCCAGGCCCCTAATCTGCCATGGGCCCCTATATACCGCCTCCTCATGCTGCTGCCAAGTCCAGAGTCTGTCATGGTCCCTGTACGGCCTCCCATTGCTGCTGTCTCCATCGCCACACTCTGCTGCCATGTGCCACTTTCAGGTCTCTTCACACTGCTGGTGTGTTAAATTTTTTGACATAGGGTGCTGCAAGATAACGGGCCTCACATAGCTGCTGCCAGGCCCCTAATCTGCCATGGGCCCCTATATACCGCCTCCTCATGCTGCTGCCAAGTCTAGAGTCTCTCATGGGTCCCTGTACGGCCTCCCATTGCTGCTGTCTCCATCGCCACACTCTGCTGCCATGTGCCACTTTCAGGTCTCTTCACACTGCTGGTGTGTTAAATTTTTTGACATAGGGTGCAGGCAGATTACGGGCCTCACATAGCTGCTGCCAGGCCCCTAATCTGCCATGGGCCCCTATATACCGCCTCCTCATGCTGCTGCCAAGTCTAGAGTCTCTCATGGGTCCCTGTACGGCCTCCCATTGCTGCTGTCTCCATCGCCACACTCTGCTGCCATGTGCCACTTTCAGGTCTCTTCACACTGCTGGTGTGTTAAATTTTTTGACATAGGGTGCAGGCAGATTACGGGCCTCACATAGCTGCTGCCAGGCCCCTAATCTGCCATGGGCCCCTATATACCGCCTCCTCATGCTGCTGCCAAGTCTAGAGTCTCTCATGGGTCCCTGTACGGCCTCCCATTGCTGCTGTCTCCATCGCCACACTCTGCTGCCATGTGCCACTTTCAGGTCTCTTCACACTGCTGGTGTGTTAAATTTTTTGACATAGGGTGCAGGCAGATTACGGGCCTCACATAGCTGCTGCCAGGCCCCTAATCTGCCATGGGCCCCTATATACCGCCTCCTCATGCTGCTGCCAAGTCCAGAGTCTGTCATGGTCCCTGTACGGCCTCCCATTGCTGCTGTCTCCATCGCCACACTCTGCTGCCATGTGCCACTTTCAGGTCTCTTCACACTGCTGGTGTGTTAAATTTTTTGACATAGGGTGCTGCAAGATAACGGGCCTCACATAGCTGCTGCCAGGCCCCTAATCTGCCATGGGCCCCTATATACCGCCTCCTCATGCTGCTGCCAAGTCCAGAGTCTGTCATGGTCCCTGTACGGCCTCCCATTGCTGCTGTCTCCATCGCCACACTCTGCTGCCATGTGCCACTTTCAGGTCTCTTCACACTGCTGGTGTGTTAAATTTTTTGACATAGGGTGCAGGCAGATTACGGGCCTCACATAGCTGCTGCCAGGCCCCTAATCTGCCATGGGCCCCTATATACCGCCTCCTCATGCTGCTGCCAAGTCTAGAGTCTCTCATGGGTCCCTGTACGGCCTCCCATTGCTGCTGTCTCCATCGCCACACTCTGCTGCCATGTGCCACTTTCAGGTCTCTTCACACTGCTGGTGTGTTAAATTTTTTGACATAGGGTGCAGGCAGATTACGGGCCTCACATAGCTGCTGCCAGGCCCCTAATCTGCCATGGGCCCCTATATACCGCCTCCTCATGCTGCTGCCAAGTCCAGAGTCTGTCATGGTCCCTGTACGGCCTCCCATTGCTGCTGTCTCCATCGCCACACTCTGCTGCCATGTGCCACTTTCAGGTCTCTTCACACTGCTGGTGTGTTAAATTTTTTGACATAGGGTGCTGCAAGATAACGGGCCTCACATAGCTGCTGCCAGGCCCCTAATCTGCCATGGGCCCCTATATACCGCCTCCTCATGCTGCTGCCAAGTCCAGAGTCTGTCATGGTCCCTGTACGGCCTCCCATTGCTGCTGTCTCCATCGCCACACTCTGCTGCCATGTGCCACTTTCAGGTCTCTTCACACTGCTGGTGTGTTAAATTTTTTGACATAGGGTGCAGGCAGATTACGGGCCTCACATAGCTGCTGCCAGGCCCCTAATCTGCCATGGGCCCCTATATACCGCCTCCTCATGCTGCTGCCAAGTCTAGAGTCTCTCATGGGTCCCTGTACGGCCTCCCATTGCTGCTGTCTCCATCGCCACACTCTGCTGCCATGTGCCACTTTCAGGTCTCTTCACACTGCTGGTGTGTTAAATTTTTTGACATAGGGTGCAGGCAGATTACGGGCCTCACATAGCTGCTGCCAGGCCCCTAATCTGCCATGGGCCCCTATATACCGCCTCCTCATGCTGCTGCCAAGTCCAGAGTCTGTCATGGTCCCTGTACGGCCTCCCATTGCTGCTGTCTCCATCGCCACACTCTGCTGCCATGTGCCACTTTCAGGTCTCTTCACACTGCTGGTGTGTTAAATTTTTTGACATAGGGTGCAGGCAGATTACGGGCCTCACATAGCTGCTGCCAGGCCCCTAATCTGCCATGGGCCCCTATATACCGCCTCCTCATGCTGCTGCCAAGTCTAGAGTCTCTCATGGGTCCCTGTACGGCCTCCCATTGCTGCTGTCTCCATCGCCACACTCTGCTGCCATGTGCCACTTTCAGGTCTCTTCACACTGCTGGTGTGTTAAATTTTTTGACATAGGGTGCAGGCAGATTACGGGCCTCACATAGCTGCTGCCAGGCCCCTAATCTGCCATGGGCCCCTATATACCGCCTCCTCATGCTGCTGCCAAGTCTAGAGTCTCTCATGGGTCCCTGTACGGCCTCCCATTGCTGCTGTCTCCATCGCCACACTCTGCTGCCATGTGCCACTTTCAGGTCTCTTCACACTGCTGGTGTGTTAAATTTTTTGACATAGGGTGCAGGCAGATTACGGGCCTCACATAGCTGCTGCCAGGCCCCTAATCTGCCATGGGCCCCTATATACCGCCTCCTCATGCTGCTGCCAAGTCCAGAGTCTGTCATGGTCCCTGTACGGCCTCCCATTGCTGCTGTCTCCATCGCCACACTCTGCTGCCATGTGCCACTTTCAGGTCTCTTCACACTGCTGGTGTGTTAAATTTTTTGACATAGGGTGCAGGCAGATTACGGGCCTCACATAGCTGCTGCCAGGCCCCTAATCTGCCATGGGCCCCTATATACCGCCTCCTCATGCTGCTGCCAAGTCCAGAGTCTGTCATGGTCCCTGTACGGCCTCCCATTGCTGCTGTCTCCATCGCCACACTCTGCTGCCATGTGCCACTTTCAGGTCTCTTCACACTGCTGGTGTGTTAAATTTTTTGACATAGGGTGCTGCAAGATAACGGGCCTCACATAGCTGCTGCCAGGCCCCTAATCTGCCATGGGCCCCTATATACCGCCTCCTCATGCTGCTGCCAAGTCCAGAGTCTGTCATGGTCCCTGTACGGCCTCCCATTGCTGCTGTCTCCATCGCCACACTCTGCTGCCATGTGCCACTTTCAGGTCTCTTCACACTGCTGGTGTGTTAAATTTTTTGACATAGGGTGCAGGCAGATTACGGGCCTCACATAGCTGCTGCCAGGCCCCTAATCTGCCATGGGCCCCTATATACCGCCTCCTCATGCTGCTGCCAAGTCCAGAGTCTGTCATGGTCCCTGTACGGCCTCCCATTGCTGCTGTCTCCATCGCCACACTCTGCTGCCATGTGCCACTTTCAGGTCTCTTCACACTGCTGGTGTGTTAAATTTTTTGACATAGGGTGCTGCAAGATAACGGGCCTCACATAGCTGCTGCCAGGCCCCTAATCTGCCATGGGCCCCTATATACCGCCTCCTCATGCTGCTGCCAAGTCCAGAGTCTGTCATGGTCCCTGTACGGCCTCCCATTGCTGCTGTCTCCATCGCCACACTCTGCTGCCATGTGCCACTTTCAGGTCTCTTCACACTGCTGGTGTGTTAAATTTTTTGACATAGGGTGCAGGCAGATTACGGGCCTCACATAGCTGCTGCCAGGCCCCTAATCTGCCATGGGCCCCTATATACCGCCTCCTCATGCTGCTGCCAAGTCTAGAGTCTCTCATGGGTCCCTGTACGGCCTCCCATTGCTGCTGTCTCCATCGCCACACTCTGCTGCCATGTGCCACTTTCAGGTCTCTTCACACTGCTGGTGTGTTAAATTTTTTGACATAGGGTGCAGGCAGATTACGGGCCTCACATAGCTGCTGCCAGGCCCCTAATCTGCCATGGGCCCCTATATACCGCCTCCTCATGCTGCTGCCAAGTCCAGAGTCTGTCATGGTCCCTGTACGGCCTCCCATTGCTGCTGTCTCCATCGCCACACTCTGCTGCCATGTGCCACTTTCAGGTCTCTTCACACTGCTGGTGTGTTAAATTTTTTGACATAGGGTGCAGGCAGATTACGGGCCTCACATAGCTGCTGCCAGGCCCCTAATCTGCCATGGGCCCCTATATACCGCCTCCTCATGCTGCTGCCAAGTCTAGAGTCTCTCATGGGTCCCTGTACGGCCTCCCATTGCTGCTGTCTCCATCGCCACACTCTGCTGCCATGTGCCACTTTCAGGTCTCTTCACACTGCTGGTGTGTTAAATTTTTTGACATAGGGTGCTGCAAGATAACGGGCCTCACATAGCTGCTGCCAGGCCCCTAATCTGCCATGGGCCCCTATATACCGCCTCCTCATGCTGCTGCCAAGTCCAGAGTCTGTCATGGTCCCTGTACGGCCTCCCATTGCTGCTGTCTCCATCGCCACACTCTGCTGCCATGTGCCACTTTCAGGTCTCTTCACACTGCTGGTGTGTTAAATTTTTTGA
Source organism: Staurois parvus (assembly GCF_062004578.1). Classification (NCBI taxonomy): domain Eukaryota; kingdom Metazoa; phylum Chordata; class Amphibia; order Anura; family Ranidae; genus Staurois; species Staurois parvus. Next base: position 537,897 of record NW_028319529.1, on the reverse strand, counting down.
CATAGGGTGCTGCAAGATAACGGGCCTCACATAGCTGCTGCCAGGCCCCTAATCTGCCATGGGCCCCTATATACCGCCTCCTCATGCTGCTGCCAAGTCCAGAGTCTGTCATGGTCCCTGTACGGCCTCCCATTGCTGCTGTCTCCATCGCCACACTCTGCTGCCATGTGCCACTTTCAGGTCTCTTCACACTGCTGGTGTGTTAAATTTTTTGACATAGGGTGCTGCAAGATAACGGGCCTCACATAGCTGCTGCCAGGCCCCTAATCTGCCATGGGCCCCTATATACCGCCTCCTCATGCTGCTGCCAAGTCTAGAGTCTCTCATGGGTCCCTGTACGGCCTCCCATTGCTGCTGTCTCCATCGCCACACTCTGCTGCCATGTGCCACTTTCAGGTCTCTTCACACTGCTGGTGTGTTAAATTTTTTGACATAGGGTGCAGGCAGATTACGGGCCTCACATAGCTGCTGCCAGGCCCCTAATCTGCCATGGGCCCCTATATACCGCCTCCTCATGCTGCTGCCAAGTCCAGAGTCTGTCATGGTCCCTGTACGGCCTCCCATTGCTGCTGTCTCCATCGCCACACTCTGCTGCCATGTGCCACTTTCAGGTCTCTTCACACTGCTGGTGTGTTAAATTTTTTGACATAGGGTGCAGGCAGATTACGGGCCTCACATAGCTGCTGCCAGGCCCCTAATCTGCCATGGGCCCCTATATACCGCCTCCTCATGCTGCTGCCAAGTCTAGAGTCTCTCATGGGTCCCTGTACGGCCTCCCATTGCTGCTGTCTCCATCGCCACACTCTGCTGCCATGTGCCACTTTCAGGTCTCTTCACACTGCTGGTGTGTTAAATTTTTTGACATAGGGTGCAGGCAGATTACGGGCCTCACATAGCTGCTGCCAGGCCCCTAATCTGCCATGGGCCCCTATATACCGCCTCCTCATGCTGCTGCCAAGTCCAGAGTCTCTCATGGGTCCCTGTACGGCCTCCCATTGCTGCTGTCTCCATCGCCACACTCTGCTGCCATGTGCCACTTTCAGGTCTCTTCACACTGCTGGTGTGTTTAATTTTTTGACATAGGGTGCAGGCAGATTACGGGCCTCACATAGCTGCTGCCAGGCCCCTAATCTGCCATGGGCCCCTATATACCGCCTCCTCATGCTGCTGCCAAGTCCAGAGTCTCTCATGGGTCCCTGTACGGCCTCCCATTGCTGCTGTCTCCATCGCCACACTCTGCTGCCATGTGCCACTTTCAGGTCTCTTCACACTGCTGGTGTGTTTAATTTTTTGACATAGGGTGCAGGCAGATTACGGGCCTCACATAGCTGCTGCCAGGCCCCTAATCTGCCATGGGCCCCTATATACCGCCTCCTCATGCTGCTGCCAAGTCCAGAGTCTCTCATGGGTCCCTGTACGGCCTCCCATTGCTGCTGTCTCCATCGCCACACTCTGCTGCCATGTGCCACTTTCAGGTCTCCTCACACTGCTGGTGTGTTAAATTTTTTGACATAGGGTGCAGGCAGATTACGGGCCTCACATAGCTGCTGCCAGGCCCCTAATCTGCCATGGGCCCCTATATACCGCCTCCTCATGCTGCTGCCAAGTCTAGAGTCTCTCATGGGTCCCTGTACGGCCTCCCATTGCTGCTGTCTCCATCGCCACACTCTGCTGCCATGTGCCACTTTCAGGTCTCTTCACACTGCTGGTGTGTTAAATTTTTTGACATAGGGTGCAGGCAGATTACGGGCCTCACATAGCTGCTGCCAGGCCCCTAATCTGCCATGGGCCCCTATATACCGCCTCCTCATGCTGCTGCCAAGTCTAGAGTCTGTCATGGGTCCCTGTACGGCCTCCCATTGCTGCTGTCTCCATCGCCACACTCTGCCATGTGCCACTTTCAGGTCTCTTCACACTGCTGGTGTGTTAAATTTTTTGACATAGGGTGCAGGCAGATTACGGGCCTCACATAGCTGCTGCCAGGCCCCTAATCTGCCATGGGCCCCTATATACCGCCTCCTCATGCTGCTGCCAAGTCTAGAGTCTGTCATGGGTCCCTGTACGGCCTCCCATTGCTGCTGTCTCCATCGCCACACTCTGCTGCCATGTGCCACTTTCAGGTCTCTTCACACTGCTGGTGTGTTAAATTTTTTGACATAGGGTGCAGGCAGATTACGGGCCTCACATAGCTGCTGCCAGGCCCCTAATCTGCCATAGGCCCCTATATACCGCCTCCTCATGCTGCTGCCAAGTCCAGAGTCTCTCATGGGTCCCTGTACGGCCTCCCATTGCTGCTGTCTCCATCGCCACACTCTGCTGCCATGTGCCACTTTCAGGTCTCTTCACACTGCTGGTGTGTTAAATTTTTTGACATAGGGTGCAGGCAGATTACGGGCCTCACATAGCTGCTGCCAGGCCCCTAATCTGCCATGGGCCCCTATATACCGCCTCCTCATGCTGCTGCCAAGTCTAGAGTCTGTCATGGGTCCCTGTACGGCCTCCCATTGCTGCTGTCTCCATCGCCACACTCTGCTGCCATGTGCCACTTTCAGGTCTCTTCACACTGCTGGTGTGTTAAATTTTTTGACATAGGGTGCAGGCAGATTACGGGCCTCACATAGCTGCTGCCAGGCCCCTAATCTGCCATGGGCCCCTATATACCGCCTCCTCATGCTGCTGCCAAGTCTAGAGTCTCTCATGGGTCCCTGTACGGCCTCCCATTGCTGCTGTCTCCATCGCCACACTCTGCTGCCATGTGCCACTTTCAGGTCTCTTCACACTGCTGGTGTGTTAAATTTTTTGACATAGGGTGCAGGCAGATTACGGGCCTCACATAGCTGCTGCCAGGCCCCTAATCTGCCATGGGCCCCTATATACCGCCTCCTCATGCTGCTGCCAAGTCCAGAGTCTGTCATGGTCCCTGTACGGCCTCCCATTGCTGCTGTCTCCATCGCCACACTCTGCTGCCATGTGCCACTTTCAGGTCTCTTCACACTGCTGGTGTGTTAAATTTTTTGACATAGGGTGCAGGCAGATTACGGGCCTCACATAGCTGCTGCCAGGCCCCTAATCTGCCATGGGCCCCTATATACCGCCTCCTCATGCTGCTGCCAAGTCCAGAGTCTGTCATGGTCCCTGTACGGCCTCCCATTGCTGCTGTCTCCATCGCCACACTCTGCTGCCATGTGCCACTTTCAGGTCTCTTCACACTGCTGGTGTGTTAAATTTTTTGACATAGGGTGCTGCAAGATAACGGGCCTCACATAGCTGCTGCCAGGCCCCTAATCTGCCATGGGCCCCTATATACCGCCTCCTCATGCTGCTGCCAAGTCCAGAGTCTGTCATGGTCCCTGTACGGCCTCCCATTGCTGCTGTCTCCATCGCCACACTCTGCTGCCATGTGCCACTTTCAGGTCTCTTCACACTGCTGGTGTGTTAAATTTTTTGACATAGGGTGCAGGCAGATTACGGGCCTCACATAGCTGCTGCCAGGCCCCTAATCTGCCATGGGCCCCTATATACCGCCTCCTCATGCTGCTGCCAAGTCCAGAGTCTGTCATGGTCCCTGTACGGCCTCCCATTGCTGCTGTCTCCATCGCCACACTCTGCTGCCATGTGCCACTTTCAGGTCTCTTCACACTGCTGGTGTGTTAAATTTTTTGACATAGGGTGCTGCAAGATAACGGGCCTCACATAGCTGCTGCCAGGCCCCTAATCTGCCATGGGCCCCTATATACCGCCTCCTCATGCTGCTGCCAAGTCCAGAGTCTGTCATGGTCCCTGTACGGCCTCCCATTGCTGCTGTCTCCATCGCCACACTCTGCTGCCATGTGCCACTTTCAGGTCTCTTCACACTGCTGGTGTGTTAAATTTTTTGACATAGGGTGCAGGCAGATTACGGGCCTCACATAGCTGCTGCCAGGCCCCTAATCTGCCATGGGCCCCTATATACCGCCTCCTCATGCTGCTGCCAAGTCTAGAGTCTCTCATGGGTCCCTGTACGGCCTCCCATTGCTGCTGTCTCCATCGCCACACTCTGCTGCCATGTGCCACTTTCAGGTCTCTTCACACTGCTGGTGTGTTAAATTTTTTGACATAGGGTGCAGGCAGATTACGGGCCTCACATAGCTGCTGCCAGGCCCCTAATCTGCCATGGGCCCCTATATACCGCCTCCTCATGCTGCTGCCAAGTCCAGAGTCTGTCATGGTCCCTGTACGGCCTCCCATTGCTGCTGTCTCCATCGCCACACTCTGCTGCCATGTGCCACTTTCAGGTCTCTTCACACTGCTGGTGTGTTAAATTTTTTGACATAGGGTGCAGGCAGATTACGGGCCTCACATAGCTGCTGCCAGGCCCCTAATCTGCCATGGGCCCCTATATACCGCCTCCTCATGCTGCTGCCAAGTCTAGAGTCTCTCATGGGTCCCTGTACGGCCTCCCATTGCTGCTGTCTCCATCGCCACACTCTGCTGCCATGTGCCACTTTCAGGTCTCTTCACACTGCTGGTGTGTTAAATTTTTTGACATAGGGTGCTGCAAGATAACGGGCCTCACATAGCTGCTGCCAGGCCCCTAATCTGCCATGGGCCCCTATATACCGCCTCCTCATGCTGCTGCCAAGTCCAGAGTCTGTCATGGTCCCTGTACGGCCTCCCATTGCTGCTGTCTCCATCGCCACACTCTGCTGCCATGTGCCACTTTCAGGTCTCTTCACACTGCTGGTGTGTTAAATTTTTTGACATAGGGTGCTGCAAGATAACGGGCCTCACATAGCTGCTGCCAGGCCCCTAATCTGCCATGGGCCCCTATATACCGCCTCCTCATGCTGCTGCCAAGTCCAGAGTCTGTCATGGTCCCTGTACGGCCTCCCATTGCTGCTGTCTCCATCGCCACACTCTGCTGCCATGTGCCACTTTCAGGTCTCTTCACACTGCTGGTGTGTTAAATTTTTTGACATAGGGTGCTGCAAGATAACGGGCCTCACATAGCTGCTGCCAGGCCCCTAATCTGCCATGGGCCCCTATATACCGCCTCCTCATGCTGCTGCCAAGTCTAGAGTCTCTCATGGGTCCCTGTACGGCCTCCCATTGCTGCTGTCTCCATCGCCACACTCTGCTGCCATGTGCCACTTTCAGGTCTCTTCACACTGCTGGTGTGTTAAATTTTTTGACATAGGGTGCAGGCAGATTACGGGCCTCACATAGCTGCTGCCAGGCCCCTAATCTGCCATGGGCCCCTATATACCGCCTCCTCATGCTGCTGCCAAGTCCAGAGTCTGTCATGGTCCCTGTACGGCCTCCCATTGCTGCTGTCTCCATCGCCACACTCTGCTGCCATGTGCCACTTTCAGGTCTCTTCACACTGCTGGTGTGTTAAATTTTTTGACATAGGGTGCAGGCAGATTACGGGCCTCACATAGCTGCTGCCAGGCCCCTAATCTGCCATGGGCCCCTATATACCGCCTCCTCATGCTGCTGCCAAGTCTAGAGTCTCTCATGGGTCCCTGTACGGCCTCCCATTGCTGCTGTCTCCATCGCCACACTCTGCTGCCATGTGCCACTTTCAGGTCTCTTCACACTGCTGGTGTGTTAAATTTTTTGACATAGGGTGCAGGCAGATTACGGGCCTCACATAGCTGCTGCCAGGCCCCTAATCTGCCATGGGCCCCTATATACCGCCTCCTCATGCTGCTGCCAAGTCCAGAGTCTGTCATGGTCCCTGTACGGCCTCCCATTGCTGCTGTCTCCATCGCCACACTCTGCTGCCATGTGCCACTTTCAGGTCTCTTCACACTGCTGGTGTGTTAAATTTTTTGACATAGGGTGCAGGCAGATTACGGGCCTCACATAGCTGCTGCCAGGCCCCTAATCTGCCATGGGCCCCTATATACCGCCTCCTCATGCTGCTGCCAAGTCTAGAGTCTCTCATGGGTCCCTGTACGGCCTCCCATTGCTGCTGTCTCCATCGCCACACTCTGCTGCCATGTGCCACTTTCAGGTCTCTTCACACTGCTGGTGTGTTAAATTTTTTGACATAGGGTGCAGGCAGATTACGGGCCTCACATAGCTGCTGCCAGGCCCCTAATCTGCCATGGGCCCCTATATACCGCCTCCTCATGCTGCTGCCAAGTCCAGAGTCTGTCATGGTCCCTGTACGGCCTCCCATTGCTGCTGTCTCCATCGCCACACTCTGCTGCCATGTGCCACTTTCAGGTCTCTTCACACTGCTGGTGTGTTAAATTTTTTGACATAGGGTGCAGGCAGATTACGGGCCTCACATAGCTGCTGCCAGGCCCCTAATCTGCCATGGGCCCCTATATACCGCCTCCTCATGCTGCTGCCAAGTCCAGAGTCTGTTATGGTCCCTGTACGGCCTCCCATTGCTGCTGTCTCCATCGCCACACTCTGCTGCCATGTGCCACTTTCAGGTCTCTTCACACTGCTGGTGTGTTAAATTTTTTGACATAGGGTGCTGCAAGATAACGGGCCTCACATAGCTGCTGCCAGGCCCCTAATCTGCCATGGGCCCCTATATACCGCCTCCTCATGCTGCTGCCAAGTCCAGAGTCTGTCATGGTCCCTGTACGGCCTCCCATTGCTGCTGTCTCCATCGCCACACTCTGCTGCCATGTGCCACTTTCAGGTCTCTTCACACTGCTGGTGTGTTAAATTTTTTGACATAGGGTGCTGCAAGATAACGGGCCTCACATAGCTGCTGCCAGGCCCCTAATCTGCCATGGGCCCCTATATACCGCCTCCTCATGCTGCTGCCAAGTCTAGAGTCTCTCATGGGTCCCTGTACGGCCTCCCATTGCTGCTGTCTCCATCGCCACACTCTGCTGCCATGTGCCACTTTCAGGTCTCTTCACACTGCTGGTGTGTTAAATTTTTTGACATAGGGTGCAGGCAGATTACGGGCCTCACATAGCTGCTGCCAGGCCCCTAATCTGCCATGGGCCCCTATATACCGCCTCCTCATGCTGCTGCCAAGTCCAGAGTCTGTCATGGTCCCTGTACGGCCTCCCATTGCTGCTGTCTCCATCGCCACACTCTGCTGCCATGTGCCACTTTCAGGTCTCTTCACACTGCTGGTGTGTTAAATTTTTTGACATAGGGTGCAGGCAGATTACGGGCCTCACATAGCTGCTGCCAGGCCCCTAATCTGCCATGGGCCCCTATATACCGCCTCCTCATGCTGCTGCCAAGTCTAGAGTCTCTCATGGGTCCCTGTACGGCCTCCCATTGCTGCTGTCTCCATCGCCACACTCTGCTGCCATGTGCCACTTTCAGGTCTCTTCACACTGCTGGTGTGTTAAATTTTTTGACATAGGGTGCAGGCAGATTACGGGCCTCACATAGCTGCTGCCAGGCCCCTAATCTGCCATGGGCCCCTATATACCGCCTCCTCATGCTGCTGCCAAGTCCAGAGTCTGTCATGGTCCCTGTACGGCCTCCCATTGCTGCTGTCTCCATCGCCACACTCTGCTGCCATGTGCCACTTTCAGGTCTCTTCACACTGCTGGTGTGTTAAATTTTTTGACATAGGGTGCAGGCAGATTACGGGCCTCACATAGCTGCTGCCAGGCCCCTAATCTGCCATGGGCCCCTATATACCGCCTCCTCATGCTGCTGCCAAGTCTAGAGTCTCTCATGGGTCCCTGTACGGCCTCCCATTGCTGCTGTCTCCATCGCCACACTCTGCTGCCATGTGCCACTTTCAGGTCTCTTCACACTGCTGGTGTGTTAAATTTTTTGACATAGGGTGCTGCAAGATAACGGGCCTCACATAGCTGCTGCCAGGCCCCTAATCTGCCATGGGCCCCTATATACCGCCTCCTCATGCTGCTGCCAAGTCCAGAGTCTGTCATGGTCCCTGTACGGCCTCCCATTGCTGCTGTCTCCATCGCCACACTCTGCTGCCATGTGCCACTTTCAGGTCTCTTCACACTGCTGGTGTGTTAAATTTTTTGACATAGGGTGCTGCAAGATAACGGGCCTCACATAGCTGCTGCCAGGCCCCTAATCTGCCATGGGCCCCTATATACCGCCTCCTCATGCTGCTGCCAAGTCCAGAGTCTGTCATGGTCCCTGTACGGCCTCCCATTGCTGCTGTCTCCATCGCCACACTCTGCTGCCATGTGCCACTTTCAGGTCTCTTCACACTGCTGGTGTGTTAAATTTTTTGACATAGGGTGCTGCAAGATAACGGGCCTCACATAGCTGCTGCCAGGCCCCTAATCAGCCATGGGCCCCTATACCGCCTCCTCCTGCTGCTGCCAGGTCCAGAGTCTCTCATGCCATGTGCCACTTTCAGGTCTCTTCACACTGCTGGTGTGTTTAATTTTTTGACATAGGGTGCAGGCAGATTACGGGCCTCACATAGCTGCTGCCAGGCCCCTAATCTGCCATGGGCCCCTATATACCGCCTCCTCATGCTGCTGCCAAGTCTAGAGTCTCTCATGGGTCCCTGTACGGCCTCCCATTGCTGCTGTCTCCATCGCCACACTCTGCTGCCATGTGCCACTTTCAGGTCTCTTCACACTGCTGGTGTGTTAAATTTTTTGACATAGGGTGCTGGCAGATTACGGGCCTCCTATAGCTGCTGCCAGGCCCCTAATCTGCCATGGGCCCCTATATACCGCCTCCTCATGCTGCTGCCAAGTTCAGAGTCTGTCATGGGTCCCTGTACGGCCTCCCATTGCTGCTGTCTCCATCGCCACACTCTGCCATGTGCCACTTTCAGGTCTCCTCACACTGCTGGTGTGTTGAATTTTTTGACATAGGGTGCTGGCAGATTACGGGCCTCCTATAGCTGCTGCCAGGCCCCTAATCTGCCATAAGCCCCTATATACCGCCTCCTCATGCTGCTGCCAAGTCCAGAGTCTGTCATGGGTCCCTGTACGGCCTCCCATTGCTGCTGTCTCCATCGCCACACTCTGCCATGTGCCACTTTCAGGTCTCCTCACACACTGCTGGTGTGTTGAATTTTTTGACATAGGGTGCTGGCAGATTACGGGCCTCCTATAGCTGCTGCCAGGCCCCTAATCTGCCGTAGGCCCCTATATACCGCCTCCTCATGCTGCTGCCAGGTCCAGAGTCTCTCATGGGTCCCTGTACGGCCTCCCATTGCTGCTGTCTCCATCGCCACACTCTGCCATGTGCCACTTTCAGGTCTCCTCACACTGCTGGTGTGTTCCATTTTTTGTCATAGGGTGCTGGCAGATTATGGGCCTCCCATAACTGCTGCCAGGCCCCTAATCTGCCATGGGCCCCTATACCGACTCCTCATGCTGTGACGTTGCAACAAGGTGGAATTCAACCCTACATATGTTAGACCGCCTTTACGAACAGCAAAAGGCCATCACAGATTTCCTGATGTTAAAAGCAGATAAAGGTACTCCCTGTGTAACTTAGATGTCAGCCATTGGCAGCTCATGCGTGACACCTGCGCTTGCTCAGGCCCTTTGAGGAGGCCACGCTATTCGTGAGTCGGCAGGACTATGGGATGAACGACGTCATTCCTCTGTTGCACGTCCTGGAACAAATGCTGTTAACAATGGCTGGTCAGGGTGCGGTAGACGTGGCGCACAGATCTCAACGCCACATGGCCCCTGTGGGGGCAGGACTGGAAGAAGAGGAGGAGGTAGAGGAGGACATTGGTGCTCAGGAATTATTGAGTGAAATGGGTGGTTTTTCCACTCAGCGGACAGGAGTGGAGGAGCAGGAGCATCTGGTAGAGGAGGAGGAAGAGGAGACAGAGGACCTAGACGCACCGTGGCAGTATGCTGTGGAGATGGAGGCAGGGAGTCCCTCGCATTCCTTGGCACAAATGGCCCATAGCATGCTCGGTTGCTTGCGTAGCGACAGCCGAATAATAACCATCAGACAGAGGGATGACTTTTGGCTGTCCACCTTGTTGGACCCTCGCTACCGTTCAAAAATGGTGGCCTTTTTCACACCTGCTGAGAGGGAGGCCAAAATAACGTACTATAAAAAACACCTATGTAGTCAGCTGGTCTCTGCCTGTCTGCGCCAACGTCCATCCTCAGACACTGTGGGCCCTGTGCGCTCGTGTTCCGCTGCCATGGCAGCAGGGGAGGGGTGGGGTGGTAGGAGCAGTGGCAGCTCCACCAGCAGCGGCTGCCTCAGTCTGCAGTCGATGATGAGTAGCTTTCTTCACCAGCGCAGTGAGGAAACTACTAACCAGCCGCAGCAGCAGCAGCAGCATCAGGTGGACCTGGAGCAGGACCTCAAACAACAGGCTTAGGCCTACTTGGACAGCACCCTGCCAACCGAGGTAGACAATCCCCTTGACTACTGGGCAACGAAACTTGACCTTTGGCCCCAACTAGCTGAATTTGCCCTTGAAAGGCTGTCATGCCCGGCCAGTAGCGTGGCATCGGAGCGCGTGTTTAGTGCGGCAGGAGGTATTGCAACTCCGCGGAGGACACGACTGTCCACCCAAAGTGTGGAGAGACTCACGTTTGTGAAAATGAATCAGGCGTGGATTAGTCTGGATTTCAAACCACCAGTTCCTGACACAACTGACTAAATCCGCCATGAATCATGCCCCAAACATGTGCCACTTTCAGGTCTCCTCACACTGCTGGTGTGTTCCATTTTTTGTCATAGGGTGCTGGCAGATTACGGGCCTCCCATAGCTGCTGCCAGGCCCCTAATCTGCCATGGGCCCCTATACCGCCTCCTCATGCTGCTGCCAAGTCCAGAGTCTCTCATGGGTCCCTGTACGGCCTCCCATTGCTGCTGCCTCCATCGCCACACTCTGCCATGTGCCACTTTCAGGTCTCCTCACACTGCTGGTGTGTTCCATTTTTTGTCATAGGGTGCTGGCAGATTACGGGCCTCCCATAGCTGCTGCCAGGCCCCTAATCTGCCATGGGCCCCTATACCGCCTCCTCATGCTGCTGCCAGGTCCAGAGTCTCTCATGGGTCCCTGTACGGCCTCCCATTGCTGCTGTCTCCATCGCCACACTCTGCCATGTGCCACTTTCAGGTCTCCTCACACTGCTGGTGGGTTCCATTTTTTGTCATAGGGTGCTGGCAGATTACGGGCCTCCCATAGCTGCTGCCAGGCCCGTAATCTGCCATGGGCCCCCGTACCGACTCCTCATGCTGCTGCCAGGCCCGTAATCTGTCATGGGCCACTGTTGTCGCTTGTTGGCATATTCCGCTCGTTCAGATGCTCCTTCTCCTGCTACTCCTCTTCACGGATTCCGTCAGCAGTCTTTCTTGGAATCCGTTTCCAAGAGACAACAGTTTGCGAGCACGCACCCGACGGTGCAGAAGCTGAACGTCCTCCTGTCCAAGTTGCTGCTGCCAGGCTCGTAATCTGTCATGCGCCCCTGTACCGCCTCCTCATGCTGCTGCCAGGTCCAGAGTGTGTCATGGGCCCCCGTACCGACTCCTCATGCTGCTGCCAGGCCCGTAATCTGTCATGGGCCCCTGTACCGCCTCCCCATGCTGCTGCCAGGTCCAGAGTGTGTCATGGGTCCCTGTACGGCCTCCCATTGCTGCTGCCAGGCCCGTAATCTGCCATGGGCCCCTGTACCGACTCCTCATGCTGCTGCCAGGCCCGTAATCTGTCATGGGCCCCTGTACCGCCTCCTCATGCTGCTGCCAGGTCCAGAGTGTGTCATGGGTCCCTGTACGGCCTCCCATTGCTGCTGTCTCTATCGCCACACTCTGCCATGTGCCACTTTCAGGTCTCCTCACACTGCTGGTGGTTTCCATTTTTGTCATAGGGTGCTGTATGGCCTCCCATTGCTGCTGCCTCCACCGCCACACTGTGGCTCCACACTCTGGTTTTGGCCCCGTGACTGCCCAAATGAGTGAAGTGTGCGGTGATTCTAAGATCGACGGCACTCATCTGCATGTCATACTGACTGACAGTATTATTTCTCTTCCCCAGCAGACTCCAAGGGCATTTAAATTAAAGGTACAGTGTTCTGCACTAATATTAAGTCTCTCTGAAGCCTAGAAACACCCTTTTTTAAGTTAAATTCACAGCGAATTTATTCGACTCGAATCGAATATTGTCCACGAATTCGCCGAATCAGTCGAATCGAATTTTTCATTTCTTCGCTCATCTCTAATGAGAAACATCCCCATATCATGTTGCTTGCACCACCATGCTTCACTGTCTTCACAGTGTACTGTGGCTTGAATTCAGTGTTTGGGGGTCGTCTGACAAACTGTCTCCGCCCACTAGACCCAAAAAGAACAATCTTACTTTCATCAGTCCACAAAATGTTGCGCCATTTCTCTTTAGGCCAGTCAATGTGCTCTTTGGCAAATTGTAACCTATTCAGCACGTCTTTTTTTCAATAGTGGGACTTTGCGGGGGCTTCTTGCAGATAGCTTGGCTTGACATAGGTGTCTTCTAATTGTAACAGTCCTCACAGGGAACGTCACACCTTCTTTCATCTTCCTGGAGCTGATTGTTGGCTGAGTCCGCGCCATTTTGCCTATTCTTCTATCCATTTGAATGGTAGTTTTTTGCTTTCTTCCATATCTTTCAGGTTTTGGTTGCCATTTTAAAGCATTTGCAATCATTTTAGCTGAGCAGCCTATCATTTTCTGCACTTCTTTATATGTTTTCCCCTCTCCAATCAACTTTATAATCAAGGTACGCTGTTCTTCTGAACAATGTCTGGAACTACCCATTTTCCTCAGCATTTCAGAGAGAAATGCACAGTAACCAGCATGTACAACATTTTCTGCCTTCCTTCCTTAAATAAGGGCAATAATTGCCACCTGTTTTTCAAAGAATGAATGACCTCACTAATAGAACTCCACACTGCTATTATTTTGAACATGCCCCTTTCAATTAGTGATTCAATTACACAGAATCAGCAGCATGCATGTCATGACCAGGGGCGGACTGACCATTAGAGCACTCGGGCACTGCCCAAGGGCTCAGGGTCAGTGGGGGGCCCCATGAGATGTCCCTAGTACCTTTCAGAGGCTTTCTTGGGTGTGGTTTGAGTGTGGGTGAGGACACGGGGCCCCATGATCCCCTATTGCCCGGGGGCCCCATGAGTTGTCAGTCCGCCCCTGGTCATGACTGTTGGGTTTGTTGGATTTCTATTACTCTACTACACCTGCTATTAAATTATTTGCCCTGTAGAAATATCATTTCTACCAAAAACAGTGATTGATCCGGTTAGTGATGTCTGACTGCTATTATTTTGAACACAACTGTATATATATATATATATATATATATATATATATATATATTTATTATTATTTTTAAACTGAGATTTATTTACAGTCAACAAAAGGTAAGCACACATCAGCAAGCAGTAAACATAAAAATACAAGGACAATGTAGATGGGAAAGACAGAACAGGGTTTTCCCTAAATTTAGCATTAACCACTTCAATACCGGGCACTTCTACCCCCTTCCTGTCCAGGACAATTTTCAGCTTTCAGCGCTGTCGCATTTTGAATGACAATTGCGCGGTCATGCAACACTGTACCATGACCGCTAGGGGCCAGAAGTGAACTGGCCCTTAGCTGGGAACACCTGAATATATTGGTTGAAGTGATTGGTCACCACCAGCACCCTGTCCGCAGAAAGTCAATGCACACCAGTTCCATTGGTCCTTGACTTTGGAGATGGCCCATTGGGGTAGCTCTGCTGGGTAAAGTCTTCCTATGTATACATTGTATGCAAGAGTGACAGTATTCTTTCATTTCAGCCCACATGCTAGGCCAAGATAAGTGGCCTTTCATTAGTATGAAAGGTTGTTTGAGCCCTAAATGTAGGGCAGTCAAAACAGTCTCTCTGTGCTTTTCTGGAAAACACACTTGTGACTTGTTTTTGGCATTATCCAAGGGGCCCTTTGGTAGACCACCCTCTCGCGTAACTGCAGTCAATCACATTCTTTGTCAACTAGGCATGCTTCATTTGGAAATCTGTCAGCAGAAAATTTGGACAGCAAAGCTCCAGGGTCTTTAAGGTTAAAACACAGAGGGGGTCCTCCATCTAATCCTTTCTTAAGTCTTTCTTTGAAAGCTTAGGTAGGCTTTCATCCTTTACTCAAATGGATGCTGCGCTAGGTGAACCCTTAAAAATTTTTGAGCACTGTGGAGACCTTCACAGCTCTGAAAAGTGATCAAAAAACTAAAATAAAACACTGCAATAGTTAAACTAAATAAGTGCATACATATGCCCTATGTAGACCCTCACCCCTCTGAAGGGTAATCAAAATTTGAAAAAAATTGATTGAATAAACTAAGTGATTACAGTGATCATAAATATGTGTAAGAAACCGTGAAATGTGGTCAAATTAATCTAAAATACCATGCATTATCTATAAGCCCTATGAAGACCCTCACATCTCTGAAGAGTGATCGAAGTTGAGGATAGGTCAAATCTCAATGTGCAAAAAATTAACCTCAAATATACATAAATGTTAGTAGAAAATTTTCAAAAACAAATAAAAAATAACAACAAAAAGTCCATATAGACATAAACCATAGTCCATAAGTATGAGAAGAAAATTCCACAATTGATGGTATTATTTAGACAATGCTGTCAGTGAAAATGTAGATAAACTTGCTACAACTGGTCACCAGAGTGCACACCACCACCAGTGTAACGAATGGAGGCTTACCAGAAATGGAGACCCCTTAATTACAGGGGGTCCCAACCAGCTTGATAATGTAGAGCACTGGCAAGCTTCCCGTATCACGCCCCAAAGCATGGAACTTCCCGGACTCCAACTCGAATGTAAACTCAAAGTGTAGTGCCAGACAAGGCCATGAAAGAAAAAACATGCCTCTCATAGTGCAATACATATCAAAAAATTCTTTATTTGTGCAAATAGGATCCTACTTACAAGCTGTAGAACAATTAAAAGCATTCACATGAACCATATCCAAGATGGCTGACAGTGCAATAATGTCAGAGGGAGGCTCTGCCCGACATGTTTCGTCATCAAAAGACGTCCTCTAGGGGCTACCCTAACCTGAGAAAGATCACTGTAGTATTTAGGGACACCTGCAAATGAGACTCCAATGGCTTCAACCATTGTTTCTCCTCTTAACCGATGCTCTACTCCTTGACACAAGGCTTGTATCTCTTCCGGTGTCAGCTAAGTCCACTCTCTGGGTCATATGCAGGGGCGGACTGGCAACTCATGGGGCCCCCGGGCAATAGAGGATCATGGGGCCCCTGTGTCCTTGCCCAAACTCAAAAAAGTCTATGAAAAAGGTACCATGGGCAACTCATGGGGCCCCCTACTGACCCCGGACCCTTGGGCAGTGCCCGAGTTTCCAAATGGTCAGTCTGCCCCTGGTCATAGGGTCTCCTTGACAGAGCAACAGCATCTCTGTTCCAGGCTGGATAGTAGTTTAGGCTGAAACGGAACCCCAATAGGCAGGCCAACCAACTATGATTGGTGGCACTCAGCTTGAATGTGGTAAGTATATTGTACATGGGAGGTTAGTGTCAGTTTTGACCACAAAGTCTGCAGCATACATGTAATCGTTCAGTTTATATACCACTGCCCACTTCTGGGCAAGGAACTCAAGCTTGTGGGAGGCCTAGTTCTTTTCAGTGAGGGCAAGGCTTTTGCTCACATAGGCAACAGGCCATCACACTCTTGGTATAACAACCCGCCTAGCCCATCTCTACTGGCATCTTTACATGTATTCTGTAAGGTTTGGTTAGATCGGCATAGGCCAGAACAGGTGCATTCGCTAATCTCCTTTTTAGCTTGCTCACAATGATCAGTCCACTGGTTTTGGATTGACTCCTTGGATTTCCTGCATTCTCCAGTTTGTTTGAATGGTTTTGGTGAGTGGGGGTCATCATCCTCACACTTCAAAAACTCATTAGGGGCCAAGCTATCTTAGAAAATCCCTCAGTAAATCTTCAATAGTATAAGCAGAACCCCAGGAACAACCTAAGCTCAGTCACGTTGGTAGGTCTTGATCAAGAGGTGACAGCTTCCAATATCTTGGGGTCAGTGGCCACTCCCTCAGCAGAGACAGCATGTCCCAATTAAATAACAGAAAGCTAGTAGAACTGACACTTCTCTAGGAACAACTTCAACTTCTCATCTTGAAGTCTCTTCAGGACCTTCTACAGGCAATCTTCATGCTCTGAAAGGGTTCTGACAAAGACAATGATATCATCCAGGTGCAACAGCAATTCATCCACTGTTGTCTTCTCCATCAATCTCTGGAAGGTTGCTGGAGCCCCAGACAGACTTCGGGCAATCTGTCAAATTTGAAGAACATTAGCGGACAGATGAAGGCTGTCTATTCTGTCTTCTGGATGCATGGGGATCTAGCAGTACCCACTATTCATGTCTAGCACACTGAACCACTTCTCCCCCCCCCAAACGACATTGTAGAGAATTTTCTATTCGAGGTGTGGTATACTGGTCAGGATCATTCTCCTGTTGAGTGTGTGATAGTAAATACACATCCTCAGGGAACTGTTCTTCTTCCCCACGACCACTATATGGGAGCCGTAAGGGCTCTGTGACTATTGAATGATACTAGAGATGAGCGAATCGAAGTATCCGAAGTGGAATTCGAGTCGAATATCGGAAAAATTTTGATTCGTGCCGAATCCGAAAAATAGCCTAATTCGGACGCGCGAATCGAAATTTTTCAGAAAATGGCGGCTGACATGTGCGGCGACGGAGCGGGGATGTCTGGGAAGGCGCGCAGACAAGGCGCGCTGACCCATAATGCATTCCTCAACTACATGTGATCGCATCAGCCTATCAGCAGCCAGCCAGCCAGCACTGTGTAATGGTCGAGCTATAAATAGCGGCCATTTTGGAATTCTTCATTTGCCTGCAGTTATTGAACAGAGGCAGACCGCTCTGTACTAGGGACAGGGACAGAGTTAGGGCCACAGAAACGATAATTGGGGACAGAGAAAAGTTACTTAGGGACAGAGAACCATTACTCAGGGACACAGACTTGTTAATGAGGGCCACAGAATCGTTATTTAGGGACAAAGAAACGCTAGTTAGGGCCACAGAATTCATAATCAGGGACAGACAGAATTGTTACTCAGTGCCAGAGAATTGTTACTTAGGGCCACAGAAACGTTATTAGGGCCACAGAATTGTTACTCAGGGACAGACAGAATTGTTACTGAGTGCCAGAGAATTGTTACTCAGGGACAGACAGAATTGTTACTGAGTGCCAGAGAATTGTTACTTAGGGCCACAGAAACTTTAATTAGGGCCACAGAATTTTTACTCAGGGACAGACAGAATTGTTACTCAGTGCCAGAGAATTGTTACTCAGGGACAGACAGAATTGTTACTGAGTGCCAGAGAATTGTTACTTAGGGCCACAGAAACTTTACTTAGGGCCACAGAATTTTTACTCAGGGACAGACAGAATTGTTACTGAGTGCCAGAGAATTGTTACTCAGGGACAGACAGAATTGTTACTGAGTGCCAGAGAATTGTTACTTAGGGCCACAGAAACTTTACTTAGGGCCACAGAATTGTTACTCGCACAGACACAGAATTGTTACTCGCACAGACACAGAATTGTTACTGAAGGCCACAGAACTGTTACTTAGGGCCACAGAATTGTTACTCGCACAGACACAGAATTGTTACTCGCACAGACACAGAACTGTTACTGAGGGCCACAGAACTGTTACTTAGGGCCACAGAATTGTTACTCGCACAGACACAGAATTGTTACTCAGGGCCACAGAACTGTTACTTAGGGACAAAGAAACGCTAGTTAGGGCCACAGAATTCATACTCAGGGACAGACAGAATTGTTACGGAGTGCCAGAGAATTGTTACTCTGGGCCACAGAAACTTTACTTAGGGCCACAGAATTTTTACTCAGGGACAGACAGAATTGTTACTGAGTGCCAGAGAATTGTTACTCAGGGACAGACAGAATTGTTACGGAGTGCCAGAGAATTGTTACTCAGGGCCACAGAAACTTTACTTAGGGCCACAGAATTTTTACTCAGGGACAGACAGAATTGTTACTGAGTGCCAGAGAATTGTTACTCAGGGACAGACAGAATTGTTACTGAGTGCCAGAGAATTGTTACTTAGGGCCACAGAAACTTTACTTAGGGCCACAGAATTGTTACTCGCACAGACACAGAATTGTTACTCGCACAGACACAGAATTGTTACTGAAGGCCACAGAACTGTTACTTAGGGCCACAGAATTGTTACTCGCATAGACACAGAATTGTTACTCGCACAGACACAGAACTGTTACTGAGGGCCACAGAACTGTTACTTAGGGCCACAGAATTGTTACTCGCACAGACACAGAATTGTTACTCAGGGCCACAGAACTGTTACTTAGGGACAAAGAAACGCTAGTTAGGGCCACAGAATTCATACTCAGGGACAGACATAATTGTTACGGAGTGCCAGAGAATTGTTACTCTGGGCCACAGAAACTTTACTTAGGGCCACAGAATTTTTACTCAGGGACAGACAGAATTGTTACTGAGTGCCAGAGAATTGTTACTCAGGGACAGACAGAATTGTTACGGAGTGCCAGAGAATTGTTACTCAGGGCCACAGAAACTTTACTTAGGGCCACAGAATTTTTACTCAGGGACAGACAGAATTGTTACTGAGTGCCAGAGAATTGTTACTCAGGGACAGACAGAATTGTTACGGAGTGCCAGAGAATTGTTACTTAGGGCCACAGAAACTTTACTTAGGGCCACAGAATTGTTACTCGCACAGACACAGAATTGTTACTCGCACAGACACAGAACTGTTACTGAGGGCCACAGATACTTTACTTAGGGACAAAGAAACGCTAGTTAGGGCCACGGAATTCATACTCAGGGACAGACAGAATTGTTACGGAGTGCCAGAGAATTGTTACTCAGGGCCACAGAAACTTTACTTAGGGCCACAGAATTTTTACTCAGGGACAGACAGAATTGTTACTGAGTGCCAGAGAATTGTTACTCAGGGACAGACAGAATTGTTACGGAGTGCCAGAGAATTGTTACTCAGGGACAGACAGAATTGTTACTGAGTGCCAGAGAATTGTTACTTAGGGCCACAGAAACTTTAATTAGGGCCACAGAATTTTTACTCAGGGACAGACAGAATTGTTACTGAGTGCCAGAGAATTGTTACTCAGGGACAGACAGAATTGTTACCGAGTGCCAGAGAATTGTTACTCAGGGACAGACAGAATTGTTACTGAGTGCCAGAGAATTGTTACTTAGGGCCACAGAAACTTTAATTAGGGCCACAGAATTTTTACTCAGGGACAGACAGAATTGTTACTGAGTGCCAGAGAATTGTTACTCAGGGACAGACAGAATTGTTACCGAGTGCCAGAGAATTGTTACTCAGGGACAGACAGAATTGTTACTGAGTGCCAGAGAATTGTTACTTAGGGCAACAGAAACTTTAATTAGGGCCACAGAATTTTTACTCAGGGACAGACAGAATTGTTACTGAGTGCCAGAGAATTGTTACTCAGGGACAGACAGAATTGTTACCGAGTGCCAGAGAATTGTTACTCAGGGACAGACAGAATTGTTACTGAGTGCCAGAGAATTGTTACTTAGGGCCACAGAAACTTTAATTAGGGCCACAGAATTTTTACTCAGGGACAGACAGAATTGTTACTGAGTGCCAGAGAATTGTTACTCAGGGACAGACAGAATTGTTACCGAGTGCCAGAGAATTGTTACTCAGGGACAGACAGAATTGTTACTGAGTGCCAGAGAATTGTTACTTAGGGCCACAGAAACTTTAATTAGGGCCACAGAATTTTTACTCAGGGACAGACAGAATTGTTACTGAGTGCCAGAGAATTGTTACTCAGGGACAGACAGAATTGTTACCGAGTGCCAGAGAATTGGTACTCAGGGACAGACAGAATTGTTACTGAGTGCCAGAGAATTGTTACTTAGGGCCACAGAAACTTTAATTAGGGCCACAGAATTTTTACTCAGGGACAGACAGAATTGTTACTGAGTGCCAGAGAATTGTTACTCAGGGACAGACAGAATTGTTACAGAGTGCCAGAGAATTGTTACTCAGGGACAGACAGAATTGTTACTGAGTGCCAGAGAATTGTTACTTAGGGCCACAGAAACTTTAATTAGGGCCACAGAATTTTTACTCAGGGACAGACAGAATTGTTACTGAGTGCCAGAGAATTGTTACTCAGGGACAGACAGAATTGTTACCGAGTGCCAGAGAATTGTTACTCAGGGACAGACAGAATTGTTACGGAGTGCCAGAGAATTGTTACTCAGGGCCACAGAAACTTTACTTAGGGCCAGAGAATTTTTACTCAGGGACAGACAGAATTGTTACTGAGTGCCAGAGAATTGTTACTCAGGGACAGACAGAATTGTTACTGAGTGCCAGAGAATTGTTACTTAGGGCCACAGAAACTTTACTTAGGGCCACAGAATTGTTACTCGCACAGACACAGAATTGTTACTGAGGGCCACAGAACTGTTACTTGGGGCCACAGAAACGTTAATCAGGGACACAGAATTGTTACTGAGGGCCACAGAACTGTTACTTAGGGCCACAGAATTGTTACTCGCACAGACACAGAATTGTTACTCAGGGACACAGAATTGTTACTCAGGGACACATAATCGTTTAATTAAAGAGTATGTCAGACAACATGCAGAGGAGTGGCAGAGGAGGCAATGTTTTAGGAGCGAGCAGACGTGGCAGCAGAGGAAGGGGTCGAGGCAGCACTATTCGCAGCCAGAGGCCAGTGCTCCCGGTGTCATCCAGCGGTCGTGTCTCCACCGACAACCCTGCCGTCGTCGATTGGTTGGCTCGGTCGTCTTCCTCTTCCCAGGTCACCTCTGACACCTACAGCCAACGGTCGGTGGGTACGTCAGACACAACCGTTAGTTGGCATGGCCCGGGACCTAGCCCACTGAAATCACGTGTCCTCTACCTGCCCCTGTCCTTTGGTGTTCCCTCACCAAGCGAAGTATCGCATGCTGTGGGCTCAGCCCCACTGTACAGTGAGGAAGAGCTAACAGAGGGCGGTCAGGAACGGGGGGAGACATCCGCCTTTTCAGCAGCTAGGCGAAGAAGTAGTGGCGAGGAGAGTGGCCCGGTAGCCGGTCTAGAGACAGGTCTGTCTCCTGACCCAGACGCAGCCGAGGGGGCTAGTAGTGAGGCGGAGACCCTACTTGATGATGAGGAGGTTGATCGCACTTGGCAGCCTCGTCGTCATCAGGCAATTTCTTCCGCATCATCAGGAGAAGAGGGTGGCAGCTTGGCAGTGAGCGAAACAGTCGGTGGGTTGCCCAGGAGACAGCAGGAGGGTCGCAGCAGTGTCAGTGGAAGCAGTGTCAGTGGAGCCAAACGGCCACGGAGTAGAGCACCAGCTCCACTGCAGCCTACCACCACGGCCAGTAGTGGTGCCGGTGTGCACGGAGGAAGCAGCAGTCAGCCAGTGAGGAGTATCGGGGGCAAAGTTTCCTACTCGGCGGTGTGGCAATTTTTCGTCAAGCCGCCCGAGGAAGTAAACGTAGCCGTATGTCGACTATGTGGCCAGAAAGTCAAGCGTGGCCAGGGGGCCCATGTTAGGACTATTTGGGCCATGTTGGGACAATGGGAGACCTCCCATTGCTGCTGTCTCCATCGCCACACTCTGCCATGTGCCACTTTCAGGTCTCCTCACACACTGCTGGTGTGTAGAATTTTTTGACATAGGGTGCTGGCAGATTAAGGGCCTCCCATAGCTGCTGCCAGGCCCCTAATCTGCCATAGGCCCCTATATACCGCCTCCTCATGCTGCTGCCAGGTCCAGAGTCTCTCATGGGTCCCTGTACGGCCTCCCATTGCTGCTGTCTCCATCGCCACACTCTGCCATGTGCCACTTTCAGGTCTCCTCACACACTGCTGGTGTGTAGAATTTTTTGACATAGGGTGCTGGCAGATTACGGGCCTCCCATAGCTGCTGCCAGGCCCCTAATCTGCCATAGGCCCCTATATACCGCCTCCTCATGCTGCTGCCAGGTCCAGAGTCTCTCATGGGTCCCTGTACGGCCTCCCATTGCTGCTGTCTCCATCGCCACACTCTGCCATGTGCCACTTTCAGGTCTCCTCACACACTGCTGGTGTGTAGAATTTTTTGACATAGGGTGCTGGCAGATTAAGGGCCTCCCATAGCTGCTGCCAGGCCCCTAATCTGCCATAGGCCCCTATATACCGCCTCCTCATGCTGCTGCCAGGTCCAGAGTCTCTCATGGGTCCCTGTACGGCCTCCCATTGCTGCTGTCTCCATTGCCACACTCTGCCATGTGCCACTTTCAGGTCTCCTCACACTGCTGGTGTGTAGAATTTTTTGACATAGGGTGCTGGCAGATTACGGGCCTCCCATTGCTGCTGCCAGGCCCCTAATCTGCCATGGGCCCCTATATACCGCCTCCTCATGCTGCTGCCAGGTCCAGAGTCTCTCATGGGTCCCTGTACGGCCTCCCATTGCTGCTGTCTCCATCGCCACACTCTGCCATGTGCCACTTTCAGGTCTCCTCACACTGCTGGTGTGTAGAATTTTTTGACATAGGGTGCTGGCAGATTACGGGCCTCCCATTGCTGCTGCCAGGCCCCTAATCTGCCATGGGCCCCTATATACCGCCTCCTCATGCTGCTGCCAGGTCCAGAGTCTGTCATGGGTCCCTGTACGGCCTCCCATTGCTGCTGTCTCCATCGCCACACTCTGCCATGTGCCACTTTCAGGTCTCCTCACACACTGCTGGTGTGTAGAATTTTTTGACATAGGGTGCTGGCAGATTACGGGCCTCCCATAGCTGCTGCCAGGCCCCTAATCTGCCATGGGCCCCTATATACCGCCTCCTCATGCTGCTGCCAGGTCCAGAGTCTGTCATGGGTCCCTGTACGGCCTCCCATTGCTGCTGTCTCCATCGCCACACTCTGCCATGTGTCACTTTCAGGTCTCCTCACACACTGCTGGTGTGTAGAATTTTTTGACATAGGGTGCTGGCAGATTACGGGCCTCCCATAGCTGCTGCCAGGCCCCTAATCTGCCATAGGCCCCTATATACCGCCTCCTCATGCTGCTGCCAGGTCCAGAGTCTCTCATGGGTCCCTGTACGGCCTCCCATTGCTGCTGTCTCCATCGCCACACTCTGCCATGTGCCACTTTCAGGTCTCCTCACACTGCTGGTGTGTAGAATTTTTTTGACATAGGGTGCTGGCAGATTACGGGCCTCCCATTGCTGCTGCCAGGCCCCTAATCTGCCATGGGCCCCTATATACCGCCTCCTCATGCTGCTGCCAGGTCCAGAGTCTCTCATGGGTCCCTGTACGGCCTCCCATTGCTGCTGTCTCCATCGCCACACTCTGCCATGTGCCACTTTCAGGTCTCCTCACACACTGCTGGTGTGTAGAATTTTTTGACATAGGGTGCTGGCAGATTATGGGCCTCCCATTGCTGCTGCCAGGCCCCTAATCTGCCATAGGCCCCTATATACCGCTTCCTCATGCTGCTGCCAGGTCCAGAGTCTCTCATGCCATGTGCCACTTTCAGGTCTCCTCACACTGCTGGTGTGTTGAATTTTTTGACATAGGGTGCTGGCAGATTATGGGCCTCCTATAGCTGCTGCCAGGCCCCTAATCTGCCATAGGCCCCTATATACCGCCTCCTCATGCTGCTGCCAGGTCCAGAGTCTGTCATGGGTCCCTGTACGGCCTCCCATTGCTGCTGTCTCCATCGCCACACTCTGCCATGTGCCACTTTCAGGTCTCCTCACACACTGCTGGTGTGTAGAATTTTTTGACATAGGGTGCTGGCAGATTATGGGCCTCCCATTGCTGCTGCCAGGCCCCTAATCTGCCATAGGCCCCTATATACCGCTTCCTCATGCTGCTGCCAGGTCCAGAGTCTCTCATGCCATGTGCCACTTTCAGGTCTCCTCACACTGCTGGTGTGTTGAATTTTTTGACATAGGGTGCTGGCAGATTATGGGCCTCCTATAGCTGCTGCCAGGCCCCTAATCTGCCATAGGCCCCTATATACCGCTTCCTCATGCTGCTGCCAGGTCCAGAGTCTCTCATGCCATGTGCCACTTTCAGGTCTCCTCACACTGCTGGTGTGTTGAATTTTTTGACATAGGGTGCTGGCAGATTATGGGCCTCCCATAGCTGCTGCCAGGCCCCTAATCTGCCATAGGCCCCTATATACCGCCTCCTCATGCTGCTGCCAGCTCCAGAGTCTGTCATGGGTCCCTGTACGGCCTCCCATTGCTGCTGTCTCCATCGCCACACTCTGCCATGTGCCACTTTCAGGTCTCCTCACACACTGCTGGTGTGTAGAATTTTTTGACATAGGGTGCTGGCAGATTAAGGGCCTCCCATAGCTGCTGCCAGGCCCCTAATCTGCCATAGGCCCCTATATACCGCCTCCTCATGCTGCTGCCAGGTCCAGAGTCTCTCATGGGTCCCTGTACGGCCTCCCATTGCTGCTGTCTCCATCGCCACACTCTGCCATGTGCCACTTTCAGGTCTCCTCACACACTGCTGGTGTGTAGAATTTTTTGACATAGGGTGCTGGCAGATTATGGGCCTCCCATTGCTGCTGCCAGGCCCCTAATCTGCCATAGGCCCCTATATACCGCTTCCTCATGCTGCTGCCAGGTCCAGAGTCTCTCATGCCATGTGCCACTTTCAGGTCTCCTCACACTGCTGGTGTGTTGAATTTTTTGACATAGGGTGCTGGCAGATTATGGGCCTCCTATAGCTGCTGCCAGGCCCCTAATCTGCCATAGGCCCCTATATACCGCCTCCTCATGCTGCTGCCAGGTCCAGAGTCTGTCATGGGTCCCTGTACGGCCTCCCATTGCTGCTGTCTCCATCGCCACACTCTGCCATGTGCCACTTTCAGGTCTCCTCACACACTGCTGGTGTGTAGAATTTTTTGACATAGGGTGCTGGCAGATTATGGGCCTTCCATTGCTGCTGCCAGGCCCCTAATCTGCCATAGGCCCCTATATACCGCTTCCTCATGCTGCTGCCAGGTCCAGAGTCTCTCATGCCATGTGCCACTTTCAGGTCTCCTCACACTGCTGGTGTGTTGAATTTTTTGACATAGGGTGCTGGCAGATTATGGGCCTCCTATAGCTGCTGCCAGGCCCCTAATCTGCCATAGGCCCCTATATACCGCTTCCTCATGCTGCTGCCAGGTCCAGAGTCTCTCATGCCATGTGCCACTTTCAGGTCTCCTCACACTGCTGGTGTGTTGAATTTTTTGACATAGGGTGCTGGCAGATTATGGGCCTCCCATAGCTGCTGCCAGGCCCCTAATCTGCCATAGGCCCCTATATACCGCCTCCTCATGCTGCTGCCAGGTCCAGAGTCTGTCATGGGTCCCTGTACGGCCTCCCATTGCTGCTGTCTCCATCGCCACACTCTGCCATGTGCCACTTTCAGGTCTCCTCACACACTGCTGGTGTGTAGAATTTTTTGACATAGGGTGCTGGCAGATTAAGGGCCTCCCATAGCTGCTGCCAGGCCCCTAATCTGCCATAGGCCCCTATATACCGCCTCCTCATGCTGCTGCCAGGTCCAGAGTCTCTCATGGGTCCCTGTACGGCCTCCCATTGCTGCTGTCTCCATCGCCACACTCTGCCATGTGCCACTTTCAGGTCTCCTCACACACTGCTGGTGTGTAGAATTTTTTGACATAGGGTGCTGGCAGATTATGGGCCTCCCATTGCTGCTGCCAGGCCCCTAATCTGCCATAGGCCCCTATATACCGCTTCCTCATGCTGCTGCCAGGTCCAGAGTCTCTCATGCCATGTGCCACTTTCAGGTCTCCTCACACTGCTGGTGTGTTGAATTTTTTGACATAGGGTGCTGGCAGATTATGGGCCTCCTATAGCTGCTGCCAGGCCCCTAATCTGCCATAGGCCCCTATATACCGCCTCCTCATGCTGCTGCCAGGTCCAGAGTCTGTCATGGGTCCCTGTACGGCCTCCCATTGCTGCTGTCTCCATCGTCACACTCTGCCATGTGCCACTTTCAGGTCTCCTCACACACTGCTGGTGTGTAGAATTTTTTGACATAGGGTGCTGGCAGATTATGGGCCTCCCATTGCTGCTGCCAGGCCCCTAATCTGCCATAGGCCCCTATATACCGCTTCCTCATGCTGCTGCCAGGTCCAGAGTCTCTCATGCCATGTGCCACTTTCAGGTCTCCTCACACTGCTGGTGTGTTGAATTTTTTGACATAGGGTGCTGGCAGATTATGGGCCTCCTATAGCTGCTGCCAGGCCCCTAATCTGCCATAGGCCCCTATATACCGCTTCCTCATGCTGCTGCCAGGTCCAGAGTCTCTCATGCCATGTGCCACTTTCAGGTCTCCTCACACTGCTGGTGTGTTGAATTTTTTGACATAGGGTGCTGGCAGATTATGGGCCTCCCATAGCTGCTGCCAGGCCCCTAATCTGCCATAGGCCCCTATATACCGCCTCCTCATGCTGCTGCCAGGTCCAGAGTCTGTCATGGGTCCCTGTACGGCCTCCCATTGCTGCTGTCTCCATCGCCACACTCTGCCATGTGCCACTTTCAGGTCTCCTCACACACTGCTGGTGTGTAGAATTTTTTGACATAGGGTGCTGGCAGATTAAGGGCCTCCCATAGCTGCTGCCAGGCCCCTAATCTGCCATAGGCCCCTATATACCGCCTCCTCATGCTGCTGCCAGGTCCAGAGTCTCTCATGGGTCCCTGTACGGCCTCCCATTGCTGCTGTCTCCATCGCCACACTCTGCCATGTGCCACTTTCAGGTCTCCTCACACACTGCTGGTGTGTAGAATTTTTTGACATAGGGTGCTGGCAGATTATGGGCCTCCCATTGCTGCTGCCAGGCCCCTAATCTGCCATAGGCCCCTATATACCGCTTCCTCATGCTGCTGCCAGGTCCAGAGTCTCTCATGCCATGTGCCACTTTCAGGTCTCCTCACACTGCTGGTGTGTTGAATTTTTTGACATAGGGTGCTGGCAGATTATGGGCCTCCTATAGCTGCTGCCAGGCCCCTAATCTGCCATAGGCCCCTATATACCGCCTCCTCATGCTGCTGCCAGGTCCAGAGTCTGTCATGGGTCCCTGTACGGCCTCCCATTGCTGCTGTCTCCATCGCCACACTCTGCCATGTGCCACTTTCAGGTCTCCTCACACACTGCTGGTGTGTAGAATTTTTTGACATAGGGTGCTGGCAGATTAAGGGCCTCCCATAGCTGCTGCCAGGCCCCTAATCTGCCATAGGCCCCTATATACCGCCTCCTCATGCTGCTACCAGGTCCAGAGTCTCTCATGGGTCCCTGTACGGCCTCCCATTGCTGCTGTCTCCATCGCCACACTCTGCCATGTGCCACTTTCAGGTCTCCTCACACTGCTGGTGTGTAGAATTTTTTTGACATAGGGTGCTGGCAGATTACGGGCCTCCCATTGCTGCTGCCAGGCCCCTAATCTGCCATGGGCCCCTATATACCGCCTCCTCATGCTGCTGCCAGGTCCAGAGTCTGTCATGGGTCCCTGTACGGCCTCCCATTGCTGCTGTCTCCATCGCCACACTCTGCCATGTGCCACTTTCAGGTCTCCTCACACACTGCTGGTGTGTAGAATTTTTTGACATAGGGTGCTGGCAGATTATGGGCCTCCCATTGCTGCTGCCAGGCCCCTAATCTGCCATAGGCCCCTATATACCGCTTCCTCATGCTGCTGCCAGGTCCAGAGTCTCTCATGCCATGTGCCACTTTCAGGTCTCCTCACACTGCTGGTGTGTTGAATTTTTTGACATAGGGTGCTGGCAGATTATGGGCCTCCTATAGCTGCTGCCAGGCCCCTAATCTGCCATGGGCCCCTATACCGACTCCTCATGCTGTGACGTTGCAACAAGGTGGAATTCAACCCTACATATGTTAGACCGCCTTTACGAACAGCAAAAGGCCATCACAGATTTCCTGATGTTAAAAGCGGATAAAGGTATTCCCTGTGTAACTTAGATGTCAGCCATTGGCAGCTCATGCGTGACACCTGCGCTTGCTCAGGCCCTTTGAGGAGGCCACGCTATTCGTGAGTCGGCAGGACTATGGGATGAACGACGTCATTCCTCTGTTGCACGTCCTGGAACAAATGCTGTTAACAATGGCTGGTCAGGGTGCGGTAGACGTGGCGCACAGATCTCAACGCCACATGACCCCTGTGGGGGCAGGACAGGAAGAAGAGGAGGAGGTAGAGGAGGACATTGGTGCTCAGGAATTATTGAGTGAAATGGGTGGTTTTTCCACTCAGCGGACAGGAGTGGAGGAGCAGGAGCATCTGGTAGAGGAGGAGGAGGAGGAGACAGAGGACCCAGACGCACCGTGGCAGTATGCTGTGGAGATGGAGGCAGGGAGTCCCTCGCATTCCTTGGCACAAATGGCCCATAGCATGCTCGGTTGCTTGCGTAGCGACAGCCGAATAATAACCATCAGACAGAGGGATGACTTTTGGCTGTCCACCTTGTTGGACCCTCGCTACCGTTCAAAAATGGTGGCCTTTTTCACACCTGCTGAGAGGGAGGCCAAAATAATGTACTATAAAAACCACCTATGTAGTCAGCTGGTCTCTGCCTGTCTGCGCCAACGTCCATCCTCAGACACTGTGGGCCCTGTGCGCTCGCGTTCCGCTGCCATGGCAGCAGGGGAGGGGTGGGGTGGTAGGAGCAGTGGCAGCTCCACCAGCAGCGGCTGCCTCAGTCTGCAGTCGATGATGAGTAGCTTTCTTCACCAGCGCAGTGAGGAAACTACTAACCAGCCGCAGCAGCAGCAGCAGCAGCAGCATCAGGTGGACCTGGAGCAGGACCTCAAACAACAGGCTTAGGCCTACTTGGACAGCACCCTGCCAACCGAGGTAGACAATCCCCTTGACTACTGGGCAACGAAACTTGACCTTTGGCCCCAACTAGCTGAATTTGCCCTTGAAAGGCTGTCATGCCCGGCCAGTAGCGTGGCATCGGAGCGCGTGTTTAGTGCGGCAGGAGGTATTGCAACTCCGCGGAGGACACGACTGTCCACCCAAAGTGTGGAGAGACTGACGTTTGTGAAAATGAATCAGGCGTGGATTAGTCTGGATTTCAAACCACCAGTTCCTGACACAACTGACTAAATCCGCCATGAATCATGCCCCAAACATGTGCCACTTTCAGGTCTCCTCACACTGCTGGTGTGTTCCATTTTTTGTCATAGGGTGCTGGCAGATTACGGGCCTCCCATAGCTGCTGCCAGGCCCCTAATCTGCCATGGGCCCCTATACCGCCTCCTCATGCTGCTGCCAAGTCCAGAGTCTCTCATGGGTCCCTGTACGGCCTCCCATTGCTGCTGTCTCCATCGCCACACTCTGCCATGTGCCACTTTCAGGTCTCACACACTGCTGGTGTGTAGAATTTTTTGACATAGGGTGCTGGCAGATTACGGGCCTCCCATAGCTGCTGCCAGGCCCCTAATCTGCCATAGGCCCCTATATACCGCCTCCTCATGCTGCTGCCAGGTCCAGAGTGTGTCATGGGTCCCTGTACGGCCTCCCATTGCTGCTGTCTCCATCGCCACACTCTGCCATGTGCCACTTTCAGGTCTCCTCACACTGCTGGTGGGTTCCATTTTTTGTCATAGGGTGCTGGCAGATTACGGGCCTCCCATAGCTGCTGCCAGGCCCCTAATCTGCCATGGGCCCCTGTTGTTGCTTGTTGGCATATTCTGCTCGTTCAGATGCTCCTTCTCCTGCTACTCCTCTTCACGGATTCCGTCAGCAGTCTTTCTTGGAATCCGTTTCCAAGAGACAACAGTTTGCGAGCACGCACCAGACGGTGCAGAAACTGAACGTCCTCCTGTCCAAGTTGCTGCTGCCAGGCTCGTAATCTGTCATGCGCCCCTGTACCGCCTCCTCATGCTGCTGCCAGGTCCAGAGTGTGTCATGGGCCCCCGTACCGACTCCAAATGCTGCTGCCAGGCCCGTAATCTGTCATGGGCCCCTGTACCGCCTCCCCATGCTGCTGCCACGTCCAGATTGTGTCATGGGTCCCTGTACGGCCTGCCATTGCTGCTGCCAGGCCTGTAATCTGCCATGGGCCCCCGTACCGACTCCTCATGCTGCTGCCAGGCCCGTAATCTGCCATGGGCCCCTGTACCGCCTCCTCATGCTGCTGCCAGGTCCAGAGTGTGTCATGGGTCCCTGTACGGCCTCCCATTGCTGCTGTCTCTATCGCCACACTCTGCCATGTGCCACTTTCAGGTCTCCTCACACTGCTGGTGGTTTCCATTTTTGTCATAGGGTGCTGTATGGCCTCCCATTGCTGCTGCCTCCACCGCCACACTGTGGCTCCACACTCTGGTTTTGGCCCCGTGACTGGCCAAATGAGTGAAGTGTGCGGTGATTCTAAGATCGACGGCACTCATCTGCATGTCATACTGCCTGACAGTATTATTTCTCTTCCCCAGCAGACTCCAAGGGCATTTAAATTAAAGGTACAGTGTTCAGCACTAATATTAAGTCTCTCTGAAGCCTAGAAACACCCTTTTTTAAGTTAAATTCACAGCGAATATATTCGACTCGAATCGAAATTTTTCTACGAATTCGCCGAATCAGTCGAATCGAATTTTTGAATACTTCGCTCATCTCTAAATGATACCCATCCTCTTCAACTCTGCTAGTTGCTCACAGAGATATTCCAGAACATCCAGTGGAATCAGTCAGACTCTTTCTCTGAATGGCTTGTCTTCCCGAAGATGAACTTAGTGCTGTGCACATCCCATCAAAATCACTTTTCACCAACTCATAAGCTGGGCTTTGACTCTTTCTTTCTTTCCCATGGGTAAGAGCAGGTTGTACTGCAGGAAGAACCTTTCTATTGGAATCTCATCTTCTGCTCCCACCACCAATTTAGAGGGAGAGACTGAGGTAGCTGGATTCACTTGTCCTTTCAGCATTTAGGCCTGTAGTTTCACTGGTGAATAAGGGATGTTGTGAACACTGACTGGTCCTGTGACCTCATTGTAAGGCCCTAGTCAACACTACTTCATCAATTACCTCTACCCATGTGTCTTTTCCCCAAGAATCAGCTTCAAGGACACAAAGGGTTTTGGTTGATGCCAGTTGAACTTGACTGAAGTCTAAAGATATGCTACTTTCCTTGGTCTTCTCTTCTCTGTCTAATCACCACAACTTCCTCACACCTTCTGCTGGGGCTTTCTGTTCTTGGAAGACAATAAACTTGCCATACCATAGAGTGTACACTCTCAGGGTATCATGCTTGGAGACAAAAGGAGTGAGTACTCTCCTGACGAGGTCAGTGTTTGTTCCTACTATCAGGGAACTCTTGTTGGCCTCAGGTGGGTGAGAGCAGACAGAGCCTAATGTATCAAATGTCTCTTATTGCCCAGCCACGGATGAGTCAAAGGTCAACTTGATTGGATCTAAGGGCTATGATCCGCTTAAAACCTGCTGTGCCCAAACTTTGTCTACTTAACTAGGGTCTATACCTTTCTTTAGCAACACCTAAAGCATTATCTGGTAAAGATGCCTCATATAATCAGACAGCTTTTCCCCCCCATTCTGGTAGATATTTTCAGACTGGTACATGAGGTCGGAGGCATCTCAAACACTTTTTGCAGGATACTGTACATAAGTAGTCTTGGTTTCTGAGTTTTAGGTTGTGGATAGCTTCTGAGGCAGGCCCTCTAAAGTGATTCTAAAGGTACAAAAAACCCTTCAGTATGCAGGTCCTTCCACAGAACTATTGGCTCCTGCTGCTGTAAATCACAGCCAGTGAGGAGAGAATGGGGGGCGGGCCCAAGCCTGAGCCTAGTTCTGTGTGTCTTATAGACACACAGAGTGGGGCTAGGGAGCAAGCATGCATGCATGAGTGCCCCCAGAGCAAGAGGTGTACTCTGGGGGCACTCTGCAAGAGCGAGTAGCTAGGAGCACAAGTTGGGGATCCGAGAAGAGAAGGATCAGGGCTACTCTGTGCAAAACCAATGCACAGAGCAGGCAAGTACGAAATGTTTGTTAATTTTTTTTTTTTTTTTTTTTTTGTATTTCAATGGTTTTTATTAATTTTAAACAGTATAAAACAGAGGCAACAGAGGCAACAAAACACGCCCACGCAGGGGCTATCAATTGCACCGATAGAAAATGCATAATAGAGCAGACAACGCTCTAATTCCAATAAGGCAAAACGTATGCCCGCGCAGGGGCTATCAATGGCACATAGGTTACAATAACATCAGTGAAACTCAGATTATCGCACCTAAAGACAGCTGTCCACTGTCACATCAAAACAAACAGAAAAGGAAAGAAGAAAAGCAGAGAAGAAAGAAAGAGAAAAAAGAAAAAAAAAAAAAAAAAAACAAAACAAAAAAAAACACACACCAAAGAGCAAGGGTCCATGAGCGCCAATACAAAACTCCTTCACCTCCCTACACTGGCAGGGGGGAGCGTGGGAAAGGCATATTGCAACCACGGCTCCCATATTGTCAAAAATTTATGTTGAGAGTCGTTGCATATACTCGACATCTGTTCATTGAGCATCATAGTAGTCATACGATCCCGCACCCCCTGAAAAAGTACAAACGGACTCTTCCAGGCCTGGGCAATTGTCCTAGCGGCCGATAAAAACAAATAGGAAGCCAACCGCTGCTGACGAGCCAAGAGGCCCGGTATGGGGCAATGAAGCAAAGCATACCGAGCATCCCGGCGTATGGAGAGATGAAACAAAGTGAAAAGGAGGCCAAACACACGAGACCAAAAACGAACCAACCTCGGGCATGACCACCAGATATGCAGTACATCGCCACGATGGCCACAACCCCGAAAACATCGATCACTACAGGCAGGGTTAGCCTGGGCCAAACGAGCCGGCACCCAATACCAACGAAACAATACCTTATAGGCTGCTTCCAGCGTGGTCGTATTAAACGAACATTTAGCTATGAGTGACCAGGCTTTATGCCAGTCCTCCGGATCCACAGCCACTCCCAGGTCGCGTTCCCACTGAACTACATATGAAAGAGAAGTGTGCGACGAGCATCTGTTCAAAGCTGCGTAAAGAAGGGAGATAAGGCCCGGGGCGCCCGGACGCTGTTGGCAAAGCCGTTCAAAGGCAGATTTCTGATATGGGAAAGCAGAAGTGGCCCTCAGCGAGAGCAGCCAGTGCCGCAATTGAAGGTACCGAAAAAATTCCGCTGGGGGAACATCCCGAGACTCCCGGAGGACATTCCAGGTGGGAAAGGACCGAAAAATCAAAAAGTGTTGCACCTGTGAGAAACCATGAGCCACCCACCAAGAAAATGCCCTCGGGTGATCTAGACCCGGCGGGAAAAGAGGATTATTAACGATTGGAAGCAAGGGCAAGAAAGGCGACATCAGACCACTGGAGTAACGTACCGAGTCCCAGACTCGTAGGCCATGGAGCAACATCGGACTCAGCACCGTAGGGCGCAGGGCAGGGGGAAGCCATAGAAGTGTCGATAGTGCGATAGGGGCACAATTAGGTAGTTCCAGCAGGACCCAGAGAAGAACGTCGGAGGAAGCGTGCAACATAGACAGCGGGGCAATTTGGCTCGCCTGATAATACTTAGTTACATTGGGTACCCCAAGACCACCTTGGAGTCTATGAGCAAAGAGCGTATTTCTAGAAACTCTGGGATGCTTATTGGCCCAGATAAAACGCATAAACTTCGCCTGAAGCAACCGAAGAAAATGAGGGGGAACCCGCACTGGGAGGGTGCGAAAATAATATAACAATTTCGGCAAGATGGTCATTTTCACTGAGTGAACCCGTCCTATCCAAGACAGGTGCGGAAATTGCCAGGAATGCATAAGAGAAGATAAGGAGCTAAGCAAAGGATAATAATTTGCAGCAAAAAGGGAGTCATAGGTGGGGGTCAAGCGAATGCCCAAGTATTCAAGAGAAGAGGAAGCCCACCGGTAAGGGAAATGGGATTGTAGGCGTGAAACCAAATCTGAAGCCAAAGTAATATTGAGAGCAACGGTTTTATCCAAATTAATACGTAGACCCGAGATCAAGGAAAAGCGCTCAAGAACCCGTTGCAAATTAGGAAGCGTCGTCAGAGGATTAGTAAGGGTCAAGAGGGCATCGTCCGCAAAGAGGCTCAGCTTAAACTCCTGTCCTGCGTATGGAACCCCCGATACATTGCAGTCGGTCCGGAGCGCTAAAGCCAGTGGCTCAAGCGCCAGGACAAAGAGTGCCGGGGACAGTGGGCAGCCCTGCCTCGTCCCTCGCCCAACAGGAAAGGGATCCGAGAAATATCCAGCGTATTTAACGGAAGCCGAAGGAAAGGAATACAAGGCTTGAATCCATGAGAGAATAGAATCCCCAAAACCCCAGCGAGACAGCACAAACCGCAGATATTCCCAGGATAGAGAATCAAAAGCTTTATATATGTCCAAGGACAGTAAGAATCCTGGGATTTTCCGTTGTTGCAGAAAATGTATAAGATGGACCACCTTACGGACGTTATCACCCGCCTGCCTCCCGGGGACGAACCCTACTTGGTCCCTGTGGACCAGGCTACACAAATATTTATTGATGCGAAAACTAAGGATCTTGCCCAATATTTTCAAGTCTTCATTAAGAAGAGAGATGGGCCGGAAGGCTTGCGGTTCCTGGACATCATCGGTCGTCTTAGGAATCATAGAGATATGTGCCCTAAGTGCGTCCGGAGAGGGCAAGGAGCCCTGTCGTAACTCATTAAAGTAGGCAGCTAAAAAGGGTGCCAAAAGGGCTGAGAATTTTTTATAATAGAGACCGGAGAAGCCGTCTGGACCTGGGGCCGCGGTGGACCGTAAAGATTTGATTGCTTGTAGCACTTCCGGTACGGTGACACCTGCGTTGAGGGCCGCCTGTGCTGCCTCGGTTAATCCAGGAAGATGGAGGTCCTGAAAGAATGCCTCTGCCTGGGCCACAGGGAAGGGATCTGGGGCAGCATAGAGGCGCGAAAGGAAGTCCGAGAATCGGGAAACAATCTGCTGGGGATTAGAAGTACAGCCACCCGTGGAAAGTCGAAGCCGAATCGGTTTATGAGGTTTCCCCACAGAATTTAGTTTCCTGGCTAGCATGGGACCGGGCTTATTAGCACACGAATAGAATTTATGTTTGGTCCAACGCAAGGCCCGTTCCGCCTCCGAAGAGGCAAGGAGGTCCAATTCTGTCGCCAGAGCGTCCCGAGCGCGTTTATGGGCCACGGATGGAGATGACTTCCAACGCGCATCCGCAGAGGCCAGGAGAGAATGAAGCTCCGAGAGTCGACGTTCCCGCTCCCGCCTCCGGACCGCAGCCAGCTGTATAACATGACCCCGCACCGTGGCCTTATGCGCTTCCCATAGGGGCACTGCTGAAGAGACCGATCCCGAGTTTTCCGTAAAGTATGTCCGTAAGAAGAATTCTATTTCTTGGCAGGTAGCCTGAGTGGTCAGTAAAGAGTCATTGATGCGCCAATGAAAAGGGCGTCGTTCTGACCCAGAAAGGGCAAGGAGGAGTACCAAAGGATCATGGTCTGACCAGGGTGAGGAGGGAATAGTTATCCGCCGGACCGAGGGGAGTTGCTGGACCTGCATGAATATATGATCAATTCTACAAAAACTGTCATGAGGGTTAGAATAGAACGTAAAGTCGCGTTCAGTTGGATGAAGTTCCCTCCAGACGTCCGCTAACCCCGCTGTCCGCAAAAGAGAGCGCATACGTGCCTCCAGCACCAAGTCATGAGAGGGGGTCGCTCCTTGTGCGTAGCGCCTATCCAGTGTGGAATCCAAGGTAACATTCGAATCCCCCATAACAAGAAGAAGACCCTTAGAGTGTCGAGAAATAATGGTGCAAAGATGTGAAAAGAATTTATGCTGGAAACGGTTAGGCGCGTAGTAAGAGACAAAGGTAACCTCCTGGTCCCAGAGGGTGCCTTGCAGAAGCAAATACCTGCCCGTGGGGTCCGCTATATTCCGAGCACAGACAAAGGGGAGATTGCGTTTAAAAGCTATCAGAACACCCCGACGCTTCTCAGGAGCCGAGGCCGTGTAAAAGATGGGATAGTGAGGTGAAAGATAACGCGGAGCGGAGGACTGAGAAAACCTGGTCTCCTGTAGACATACCACATCAATTTGTTGTGACTTGAGATGATGAAAAACTTTAGCCCGCTTCTGAGGCGAATTGAAGCCTTGAACATTATGTGAATATATTTTCAAAAGGGGTGAGGCCATGGCGGTATCAACGCAACACGCTCAGCAGAAAAAAGCCCAAAGCAGCCAGCAATTTCCACTCCCAATGGCGATCGGACCATGGCGTCCCGGAACCCTGCAGAAAACAAAAACAAAAAAAAACAGAGAAAAAGAGAAGAACAAAGAAAGAAAAAAGGAAAAAGACACAAAAAGTATACACAACAGTGCAATCGTGTCACACCAATGGTGACGTGCATCCTACACATGAAGGATACAGTTAGGGGTAACTCTACCACCGGACAAATGGCTGCAAATGGAAACATCAAAACAGAAGCCCTCAGGGGGCAAAAAGGCAATGTACATAATAGAATATAGTAAATCTTAATAAACTAAAAGTCCCAGGAGCAGGAACCTCCGCGACAACCTCCCCATAGAAACCCGGAGAACCACAGGGGCCAACCCCCCTCCACCCAACCAGGCCCACCGGGTCAACCTCCCACCCCGGAGCCCAAGGGAACCATCACCCAATGCCACAAACGTAGACCCAAGCACCATCACATGGACCCAAAACAGGCTGCGGCAGCAAAAAGTCCCGATTCCTAAGTCCAGGAAGAGACCCCCCCAACCCGGGATGAAACCCAAAAGGGCAAGCCGGAGCAGTCTCAACCTAGAATGTTGACAAACCGGGGAGGCCCTAAGGGCCAAACTCACGATCTCGTCAGGGTAGTCCCTCGGTGAGACAATATGTGGGAGTTCCAAGGCGCATCTTCAGCCTGGAGAAGAACAGGAAGGACTTGATCGCGAAGGGGTCTGAGGGAGAGCCCCCCTCCTGGTGGACGACCGCTCCCAGATGCGGCCCAGAGCGGGCGGCCTTGCCGAGGATCCAGATGAATGAGCCGGGCTCCGATCAGCAGCTTCCGGCGAGAGAAGATGTAGAGATTCCAAGAGAGAATGGGCCTCCTCCGGCGTAGCCACAGAATGACTGCGGCCCTGGTAGGTGAAGGTGAGGCGGAACGGAAAGCCCCAAGCATATTTAATTCTGTGTTTCACCAGGACCGAAGTGAAGGGCTTCAACTGGCGTCGCTTCTGGAGAGTGGTCTGAGAGAGGTCTGCGAAAAGCTGGTAGCGGTGCCCCTGGAAGCTAAGATCAGGGTTATTTCTGGCCGCCAAGAGGATAGTTTCCTTAGTGCGGTAATAAGTAAACTTGATGATAATGTCCCTCGGGGGCCCATCCGGTCGTCTGGGGCCCAAAGAACGATGTATGCGGTCAAATTCGAGCCGGTCAATGGGAATAGCGGGTGTCAGCTCCTGAAACAGAGCAGTAGCAGTGGAGGTAAGATCCGTGACCGTTTCCGGAATACCCCTTAACCGCAAATTGCCACGGCGGGAACGGTTTTCGAAATCCTCAAGCCGCAGTAGTGCGTCCGCCAATTCCTTCTTAAGGTCGCACAGGTCCTGTTCGTGATTTTCAATGACCGTGGCAGCAGCGTCCATTTTATCTTCGAGATCATTCGTCCGATTGCCCAAATCCCGAATTTCCCGCGAAAGACGGTCGGCCAGCTTGGAGGTAGCGGAGGACAATTCTG
This sequence comes from Staurois parvus, assembly GCF_062004578.1. Taxonomy (NCBI): domain Eukaryota; kingdom Metazoa; phylum Chordata; class Amphibia; order Anura; family Ranidae; genus Staurois; species Staurois parvus. Next base: position 500,083 of record NW_028319529.1, on the reverse strand, counting down.
ATTGCAACATAGTTTTAAAGCGGCGCAGGAGCTCGGCATCCCGCAGGGATGGAATGTGCGACTGCCGGGATGGCTCGGGATCCAGGTCCTCCCCACTGCCAGGATCCATCTCACCTGCAGGTAGTGATGGCAGGGGACCCAAACTTGCAGCCAGGGCTTCAGCTGTTGTCCCGGGCGAAAACCGCGAATCCGCGGCCGGGGTCCTGGAAGCCTCCGGCGGCCGGCCCAAAATCGAGGCCGCGGCTTCACCCGCGATCTCCGGCGGGTAGGCCGCAACCTCCCGAACGGTCCGTCGGACACTGGAGGTGCGGGCAGCCGGGGTTTTTTTCCCCATCAGGGTGCTAGAAGGACAGGGGGACAGGTAGGAAGCGGAGGGACCCCCCCTGAGGGTCAGAAATCGGCCGATTTGTCCGGTGGCCGAGACAGTGAATTAATAGGCAGCCATCCTGGCTGCTGCTCACGAGCGCTGTTTGTTAATTTTTTTGAATTATTTTTACCTTGTATATCACTTTAAGTTCTCAGTGATCCTTTGTGTTTTTTCTGGACCTCAGGAATGTCCCATTCACCCAGGGTTTACATGGTTTGCTTCAGCCATTCTCCTCACCAGCAGGCACTAGCTTTTTCCCTGAAAAGGTTCTCACTTTTAAGTACCCAGACCCAGTGGATGTTGGGTTCTGGGAATTTACCACAAAGTTTTCCAAAGCAACAATTAAGTCAGGCCCTACAGGAGATGGTGGGGCGGCTCCTTCTGTCGAAGTTGCTTGACTTGAACTTTCTGAGTTGATGTCTGGAACATATAGCTGAACCAGGCATGCTTCAACATTGTTAGTCAGCTGTAGACTGCTCTGCACCTAGATGACTCTGGCTGCCAGCACTCCTCAACTCAGCAATTCAGATACTGCTCTGGCCACCTATATGCAGCAGTTATGGTGAATCCTTAACAATGGCCTACACTCTCTGGGGTCCCATGGCAAGAGTAAACTGGGCCTTCTACAGCCTGGAAAAATCCAGCTCTTTTCCCTTCTTCTTCTGCAGGATCTGGTGGGGGATGTAGTTCAGGCCCCATTACTTTCACGGGGCAGCACTCACAAGGGGACTATATGTCCCATGCTCCTCCTCCAACGTTTCTTGATTGGTCCCTCTGCTACTTGCCAGGAGGGAGGGGGAGAGATCAGAGAATCAAGCACAGAACTGTTTTGAAGCTGCAGAGCAGAGAAGCTCAAAGTGAGAGGAAGCTGCTGCACACAGATCCCAGCAGCGCAGGGGGTTGTAAGCAGGAGATCGACACAGTTGGCAAGCGCCAGGTCACACACTTTTTCGACCAAAAAACCTTTGGTCCCCAAAATGGGGACACAGTTCATTGTCATACAATGTCCATGTTTTTAGATTAATTTACATTAAGTTAAATAAAAGATAGACAAAAAATGAATGCAAGCTTTAGAGAGAGGAGGGGGATCAACACAGCCGGCAAAGCACCCGGCTACACTGCAGTGGAGGATCTGAAGATTTCCATGTTCCTGACAACTGAACAGAACAAAAGGAAAGCACAAGGATAGTAAGCAGGGGCGGACTGACAACTCAGGGATCATGGGGCCCCTGTGTCCTTGCGCAAACTCAAAAAAGCCTATGAAAAAGGTACCAGGGGCATCTCATGGGGCCCCCTACTGACCCGGGCCCTCGGGCGGCGCCTGAGTTTCCAAACGGTCAGTCCACCCCTGATAGTAAGTAAGCACTTCTAGAAACAAGGACATTAAAATGAACACGGTGCTTGGGTCTGCATGAAGAAATACATATAAAAGCTAGTAAATTAAATGGCAGATCAGCATTAGAATGAAAAATACTTTGTTTGCTAAATCGGCTAAATCTGAGTTGAATGTCCAAAGTTGCTAACTAATTCCCCAGTGTCTATTCTTGGAAAAACAAAGAAAAGTTACTGACTGTAAAAAATAAAAGCAGCTATTCTGTATTATTATCTTGTCAGGTGCATCTTCATTCCCCGTATTCCCCTGTCGGTCTCCTCACCTCTCTGTACATAGAACTTTCCTATATAAGGGGAGCCAAGTTTAGCCAGTGTGCACCAGTGCCGCAGATCCCCGGACACCCTGCTGGTAGAGCGCCCTGTAAGTAGAATCATCTTCATCCTCTGTAGGAGGGAGGGAGGGGGAGATACAGAATAGAGATACACACAGCTCATCACTTCATGTCATCTGATATATTTCATATACATTACATTCACACCAAATATGTGAGCGCTCATGAATCCTCATGCTCATGCTGGTTTTCTCCTGTAAGGTGAAAAGAGGTTTCACAAATGCAGTGTCCTTGAACCAAATGTCTTGGGGCAGTGATGTCCAAGGACACAAGCTGAGACAGTTCAGATTTCCACCTTGGAGCTTGAATTGGGTTTGGTGATTAGAGGGTTGAGATTTCTATTAGATGTTTTGTGATATATCCCCTATAATTAAAGGGAACCAGACAATATTCCATGACCTGTGTGAGAAACCTCAGACTGAACACAGCACACAATACGGGGAGGGAGGGAGGTCTGCTCACAGACAAGGCACTGAATATTCGGGATTAGCTGGGCTGAAATTTCACATGTTACTAGCAGAAGGAGGTTAGGGTGACAGTGACCTATACTGGGACATTGCCACCATTGATAGGGATGATGGGACTTGTAGTATCACAGAACTTGTAGTATACAGACAGAATATAGGAATGATGGGAGTTGTAGTTTTTCAGGCTCTGGATAGGGATAATAAATCTAGTAGTATCACAGACACTGGATAGAGATGCTGGGACTTGTAGTATCACAGACACAGGATAGAGATGCTGGGACTTGTAGTATCACAGACACGGGATAGAGATGTTGGGACTTGTAGTATCACAGACACAGGATAGAGATGCTGGGACTTGTAGTATCACAGACACAGGATAGAGATGCTGGGACTTGTAGTATCACAGACACAGGATAGAGATGCTGGGACTTGTAGTATCACAGACACAGGATAGAGATGATGGGACTTGTGGTATCACAGACACAGGATAGAGATGCTGGGACTTGTAGTATCACAGACACGGGATAGAGATGCTGGGACTTGTAGTATCACAGACACTGGATAGAGATGCTGGGACTTGTAGTATCACAGACACGGGATAGAGATGCTGGGACTTGTAGTATCACAGACACAGGATAGAGATGCTGGGACTTGTAGTATCACAGACACAGGATAGAGATGCTGGGACTTGTAGTATCACAGACACAGGATAGAGATGCTGGGACTTGTAGTATCACAGACACAGGATAGAGATGCTGGGACTTGTAGTATCACAGACACGGGATAGAGATGTTGGGACTTGTAGTATCACAGACACAGGATAGAGATGCTGGGACTTGTAGTATCACAGACACAGGATAGAGATGCTGGGACTTGTAGTATCACAGACACAGGATAGAGATGCTGGGACTTGTAGTATCACAGACACAGGATAGAGATGATGGGACTTGTAGTATCACAAACACGGGGTAGAGTTACTGGGACTTGTGGTATCACAGACACAGGATAGAGATGCTGGGACTTGTAGTACCACAGACACTGGATAGAGATGATGGGACTTGTAGTATCTCAGACACTGGATAGAGATGCTGGGACTTGTAGTACCACAGACACTGGATAGAGATGATGGGACTTGTAGTACCACAGACACTGGATAGAGATGCTGGGACTTGTAGTACCACAGACACTGGATAGAGATGATGGGACTTGTAGTATCTCAGACACTGGATAGATTTGCTGGGATTTGTAGTATCACAGACACTGGATAGATTTGCTGGGATTTGTAGTATCACAGACACGGGATAGAGATGCTGGGACTTGTAGTGTCACAGACACTGGATAGAGATGCTGGGACTTGTAGTATCACAGACACTGGATAGAGATGCTGGGACTTGCAGTATCGCAGACACTGGATAGAGATGCTGGGACTTGTAGTATCACAGACACTGGATAGAGATGCTGGGACTTGTAGTACCACAGACACTGGATAGAGATGATGGGACTTGTAGTATCGCAGACATTGGATAGAGATGCTGGGACTTGTAGTATCTCAGACACTGGATAGATTTGCTGGGACTTGTAGTATCACAGACACTGGATAGAGATGCTGGGACTTGTAGTGTCACAGGCACTAGATAGAGATGCTGGGACTTGTAGTGTCACAGGCACTAGATAGAGATGCTGGGACTTGTAGTATCACAAACATGGGATAGAGTTGCTGGAACTTGTAGTATCACAGACACAGGATAGAGATGCTGGGACTTGTAGTGTCACAGACACAGGATAGAGATGCTGGGACTTGTAGTGTCACAGGCACTGGATAGAGATGCTGGGACTTGTAGTATCACAGATACTTGATAGAGATGCTGGGACTTGTAGTGTCACAGGCACTAGATAGAGATGCTGGGACTTGTAGTATCACAGACAGATAGAGATGCTGGGACTTGTAGTATAACAGACACTGGATAGAGATGCTGGGACTTGTAGTATCACAGACACTGGATGGAGATGCTGGGACTTGTAGTGTCACAGACACTGGATAGAGATGCTGGGACTTGTAGTGTCACAGACACAGGATAGAGATGTTGGGACTTGCAGTATCACAGACACTGGATAGAGATGCTGGGACTTGCAGTGTCACATACACAGGATAGAGATGCTGGGACTTGCAGTATCACAGACACAGGATAGAGATGCTGGGACTTGTAGTATCACATAATCTGGATAGAGATGCTGGAACTTGTAGTATCACAGACAAATGCAGAGATGCTGGGACTTTTATTATCACAGACACAGGATAGAGATGCTGGGACTTGTAGTGTCACAGACACTGGATAGAGATGATGGGACTTGCAGTATCACAGACACTGGATAGAGATGCTGGGACTTGTAGTATCACAGACACAGGATAGAGATGCTGGGACTTGCAGTATCACAGACACTGGATAGAGATGCTGGGACTTGCAGTGTTACATACACAGGATAGAGATGCTGGGACTTGCAGTATCACAGACACTGGATAGAGATGCTGGGACTTGTAGTATCACATAATCTGGATAGAGATGCTGGAACTTGTAGTATCACAGACACTGGATAGAGATGCTGGGACTTGTAGTATCACAGACAAATGCAGAGATGCTGGGACTTGTAGTATCATAGACACTGGATAGAGATGCTGGGACTTGTAGTATCACAGCCACTGGATAGAGATGCTGGGACTTGTAGTATCACAGACACGGGATAGAGATGCTGGGACTTGTAGTGTCACAGACACAGGATAGAGATGCTGGGACTTGTAGTATCACATAATCTGGATAGAGATGCTGGAACTTGTAGTATCACAGACACAGGATAGAGATGCTGGGACTTGTAGTGTCACAGACACAGGATAGAGATGCTGGGACTTGCAGTGTCACAGACACTGGATAGAGATGCTGGGACTTGTAGTGTCACAGACACTGGAGAGAGGTGCTGGGACTTGTAGTGTCACAGACACTGGAGAGAGATGCTGGGACTTGTAGTGTCACAGACACTGGAGAGAGATGCTGGGACTTGTAGTGTCACAGACACTGGAGAGAGTTGCTGGGACTTGTAGTGCAACAGACACAGGATAGAGATGCTGGGACTTGTATCGTCACAGACACTGGATAGAGATGATGGGACTTGTAGTGTCACAGACACTGGATAGAGATGCTGGGACTTGTAGTATCACAGACAGGGGATAGAGATGTTGGGACTTGTAGTGTCACAGACACGGGATAGAGATGCTGGGACTTGTAGTATCACATAATCTGGATAGAGATGCTGGGACTTGTAGTATCACAGACAAATGCAGATATGCTGGGACTTGTAGTATCACAGACACTGGATAGAGATGCTGGGACTTTTATTATCACAGACACAGGATAGAGATGATGGGACTTGTAGTATCACATACACTGGATAGAGATGCTGGGACTTACAGTGTCACAGACACTGGATAGAGATGCTGGGATTTGTAGTTTCACAGACACTGGATAGAGATGCTGGGACTTGTAGTGTCACAGACACTGGAGAGAGATGCTGGGACTTGTAGTATCACAGACACAGGATAGAGATGTTGGGACTTGTAGTATCACTGACACTGGATAGAGATGCTGGGACTTGCAGTATCACAGACACTGGATAGAGATGCTGGAACTTGTAGTATCACAGACACTGGATAGAGATGATGGGACTTGTAGTATCACAGACACGGAATAGAGATGTTGGGACTTGTAGTATCACAGACACTGGATAGAGATGTTGGGACTTGTAGTGTCACAGACACAGGATAGAGATGCTGGGACTTGTAGTATCACAGACACTGGATAGAGATGATGGGACTTGTAGTGTCACAGACACTGGATAGAGATGATGGGACTTGTAGTATCACAGACACTGGATAGAGATGCTGGGACTTTTAGCACATATTCAATATATATATATATATACACTGCATATTGAAATGCGTTTTTATTTTAAAAAATATATGAAAATTGTTTTTAAAAATACATTTCAAATATTTTGTATGTCTTCAAAAATGCAAATCTGCATTATTTGAATGCATTTACAAATATATGTAAACATAGATGTTACAATTACTTTCTTATATTTTTAAAAAATATATTTTTAAAAATATATATATTTTTAAATATATTCTTCAGAATTTTGTATAGTGATGGTTGGATTAGTAGTATTTCAGACTTTGGATGGAGATGATGGGACATGTAGTATTACAGATGCTGGATAGAGAAGATGGGACTTGTAGTAAGACAGACACTGGATATCATTGCATACTAGCACATTAGAACAAAGCCCTCCAGTCCTCACCGCTGAGAGGTCTTCCATCTTCACCAGGTCTCCCTGGGCTGCAGCTACTTGAAAGTCTGAGCTGCTGATGGTAAGTTTCGGACACGGCACACAGGTATGCCGTTCCTTCAGAGCGCATGCGCCGGTGATGTAACTGGTTGCTGCTCTGTAGAATATCTCCTAAACAATGAATGTTTAGGAGATATTCATTTTACCTACAGGTAGGCTTTATTATAAGATTGCCTGTAGGTAAAAATATAAAACGAGAGTTTACTACCACTTTAAGAGTGGAGCTGAGTTTAGGATTCACTTCTGCCATGGGTTTTCTGTGGATCCAGTGCATTTAAGATTCATGGCTCCATTTAATTTACGGTGGATTTTTCCTGCCCATAGTCTCTGCTACTATAATGCACTGCATGGCTTTTGAACTTAGGTCAATTTGCTTAGAAAAGCAAATATTGGGGGCTTTTTCATCTGTCAACCCCCTCATTATATAAAAAAGTGGGCAGCCAGCAGCCATTTTTCAGTGTGTTGAAGCTGTTTAGGGGGCGCTATCAGTCTGTGTGTAGGGAGAGTTAGCTCTGTACAATGCTATACTGGGCTATATTGTGCTATGATATTTTAGATTGCAGTGTGGTGGGCTACATATTCTTTTTACCCATCTGCCTCACTTCTTCACAGTTTATTATTATTATTATACAGTATTTATATAGCGCTAACAGGTTTGCTCAGCGCTGTACATTATAGTGGGGGACAGTACATGAGACAATACAGTGACAAAACAATACACGAGGGGTTCGAGGGCCCTGCTCTTTCGAGCTTACAATCTAGGAGGGAGGGTATAGTGGTACAGGAGGAAGTGGCTGTGGGGGATGGAGTGGTAGGAGGAGTGGAGGAGATCGGCTGTTAGGTGAGGACGGGGTCGGCTTCCCTGAAGAGATGGGTTTTCAGGGTGCGCCTAAAGGTGAGGAGGGTAGGTGACAGTCTGATGGATTGGGGTAGTGAGTTCCAGAGGAAGGGGGAAGTCCTGGAGAAGTCCTAGAGAAATCCTGCAGTCGAGCATGGGAGGTGGAGACCAGGGAGCTAGAAAGTAGGAGGTCTTGTGAGGAGCGAAGATTACAGGTAGCGTGGTATTTGGGTATCAGGTCAGTGAGGTAGTTTGGGGCAGCATTATGAAGGTTTTTGTATGTCTGTGTTAGTATTTTGAATTTAATGCGTTGGGAAATTGGAAGCCAGTGGAGGGAATGACAGAGGGGGGTGGCAGAAGTGGAGCGGTTGGTAAGGTGGATGAGTCTGACCGCTGAGTTCAGGATAGACTGAAGCAGGGATAGTCTGTGATGAGGTAGGCCGGCGAGGAGGGAGTTGCAGTAGTCCAGACGTGAGATAATAAGGGAGTGAACGAGTTGTTTAGTAGTGTCTGGGGTTAGGAACAAACGTATTTTGGAGATGTTGCGGAGGTGGAGCCTGCATGAGTTTGCCAACGATTGGACATGGAGTTGGAAGGACAGGTTTGAGTCTAGAGTGATACCTAGGACTTTGGCTTGTGGAGTGGGACTGATGGTGGCGTTGTTGGTCGTGATGGAGAGGATGGGGGGGGGGCGCGGGCTGGGGGGAAAATCAGGAACTCGGTTTTGGAAAGGTTTAATTTAAGGAAATGAAGCGACATCCAGTCTGATATGTCGTTCAGTAGGTGGGTGATACGGACGGAGAGTGAGGGGGTGAGGTGAGGGGTGGAGAGGGAAATTTGCGTGTCATCGGAGTAGAGGTGATAGTTGAAGCCGTGGGAGTGTATCAGTTTGCCGAGGGAGGATGTGTAGATGGAGAAGAGAAGGGGCCCGAGGACAGAGCCTTGGGGGACCCCAACAGAGAGGGGGAGAGAGGGGGAGGTGGTAGCGTTATAGGTAACGCTGAAGGAGCGTTGGGATAGATAGGAGGAGAGCCAGGAGAGAGTGGAGTCTCTGATGCCGAGGGAGTGTAGTTTGTTAAGAGACCAAACAGGTCTTTTAAAGACGACCTTGCTGCTTTTGTTAGCAACAGCTACTGTATATTTGCTATGTAGCTAATGGGCCTCCCCTGGCTTTTTTTTTTATTTTTATTTCTCATTTTTATTATCTTTTATTTTGCAATTATCAATTTTTTTTAAATGTCGTGCTAGGTGAAAAAAATTAGAGGGGTTTAGTGATTAGGATTTAAGTTTGTTTTTCTATTGAGTTGTGCAGTTTATAAGTCACATTAAAGGTTGAAAAAGTTCTGAAATGATTTATCTTTGTCTCATTTTATTACATCACAGAAACCTGACATTTTAACAGGGGTGCGTAGACTTTTTATATCCACTGTATGTGCATATATGTGAGAACAAGAGCTTTTACATTTTTTTTAATATTTTTAATTATCACCTTTTTTTTTCCACAAACTTTTTATGCTATCATATACTGTAGGGGACCAATAGTGAGTATTTAATCATAGCGGGTACAGAATAAAAACTAAATATAAAAAAAAAAATAGGTAAGCATGGATGAATCCCCTTTGTTTATATATACCCACTTACTAAACAATATAGGTAAAGGATAATGATAACAGCCAAAATATATTACTACAAGATCAAAAAAAATCATTCAAATCTAAAAACATCAAGCCATTCTAAAAACTTCTTACTATACACAATATACTGACAGCATAAAGGTACATAGTTACTGCAGGTAGGTAGGTGGTCTTTTTCCTGTTCCTTGGGGGCCCCCTCAGGTACCAATGGTCACACCTGGACACAGCTACGAGATCTCAGAAAGTGAGTGCACTCAAGTCACCTCAGTTGCGATTGCAAACACTTCAGCTTTATTGGCATAACATCAGGGTTTTTATACTGTAGTCTTTGGGCAAACTCCAGATGTCACACTTTCAGACCATCCAATCAAATACATGTACATTATCTATACCTTAACTCAACAATTACAGTGGGGCAAAAAAGTATTTAGTCAGCCACCAATTGTGCAAGTTCTCCCACCTAAAAAGATGAGAGAGGCCTGTAATTGGCATCATAGGTAGACCTCAACTATGAGAGACAAAATGAGAAAACAAATCCAGACAATCACATTGGCTGATTTGGAAAGAATTTTCCAAAAAACAAAGTTTATTGAAAACAAGATACAAATTATCACACGAAAATGTACAGATGAAATGCACATAGGACAAACAGCAAAGCATAAATCATACAAAGGCAAATGAGGTCCAACGCAAGACCAAACAGTGTGGATGAACTAGGCCACGACAGGGTTGTGCCTGCAATATTTAGGTATGCTTGTCAAGTGCTAAAAATAAAGAGACGTCTGGCCTTCCACCATAACGTCTGGCGATAAAAATCTGTAGGGGGGAGAAGAACAAGTACGATGCCTATGTGAGAGTCAATACTACAGAATACGATGGTGGAATTGTGCGAATGTAGGAGTAATTGTCGTGGGAACCGCGAACGAATTGCGGGAAGTGATGCTGACAGCATACTTAGTGTGCTATCGGAAAAATTGTCCAAAACGTGTAAAAGCATATGAAAGAAAAGAAAAGAGAAGGCGAGAAAAAAGGGAAAGAAAGAGGAAGAGGGGGAGAGAGAAAAGAAAAAAAAAAAAAAGGGGGGGGGGGAGGAAGGGAAGCAAGTGGGGAGGGCAAAATAAGAGAAGGGACAACCGTCAAAAAGATCGTATCCTCAAGACAAACAGTAGCGGGAGTGGGTGGAACCTAAGCTATCATCGGCGTCAAAAGAAAGCGTGTGTAACACAGGGGGGAGTATGATAGCACCCTCAGGTCAAATACCACTAAATAACACTATCAGGAAGTCCAAATTAGGTTTTAGACAGATTGGTCCATGAGGGATCGATACTCCGGGGTAGTCAGAAAATGGGTCCAGCAGGCCCATACATGAGAGAATTTCGTAGGAGTATCAAGGGCAGTCGCAACCAGTTCTTCCATGTCCGCCGTTTTACCCACTCGAGTGAGCCATTCACGGATAGAGGGAGAGCGTGTGGAGCCCCATAGAACCGGAATACAGAGTCTGGCTGCGTTGATCATGTGCATGGCTAATGATTTAAAGTACTGAGCTCTGGGAATTGAAGAGTGATGGAGGAGGAATTGGGCAGGAGAGAGAGCTAAGGGTAAGGTAGTTATAGACACTACTAACCTATGGACCTCCTGCCAAAATGGTTGAAGAATCGGGCAAGACCACCAAATGTGGAGAAAGGACCCATCCGGGGTCCCGCATCTCCAGCAGCTGTTGGGGAAGGCGGGGTTAAAATGATGAATTCTTGAGGGAGTTCGGTACCATCTAGAGGCTATTTTGTAGCTGTTTTCTTGTGTCGAGACATTGAGGGAACATTTATGAGAGTATTGGAAAACCAGGTCCCAGTCTGAGTCCGACAGCTCAGCATTCAGATCTCTCTTCCAAGCCCGACATGCGGGGAGGGAGTCATAAGACCGGCTCTCCACTAGAAGTGGGTAGATCTTCGAGATCAGATGTTTCCGCGGTTCAGCCTTCGCGCATGCAGATTCAAATGGGGTAAGAGAGCGATGCCAGTTATGAGGGGGTTTATGAGAGAGCAGATAATGTCTGATCTGGAAATATACCCAGAAAGGGAATTCGCGAATACCCAGGCTTTCCTGCAGTTCACTGAGCGTTTTCACCTTGCCTTTGTGGAGAAAATGTTTCACTAAGATCTGTTTGTGTGGCCAGTGTTGCATTAAAAAGTCTTTATGCATCCCAGGGGGGAAGTCAGGGTTGAAGCGTATAGGGGTCAGGGGGTTGGGTGTGTCAGAAATGGCTGCAGATCTACAAGCCGATCGGAAAATTTTTAACGTAGGTCCCACCAAGGGATGGGTGAGAAGAGCTTGTGGCGTGTGTTTCGGCGAGAGCCAAGGAATCAATGCCAGGGGGAAGGGCGAGCAAGCATTCTCTATAGATATCCAGTCTTTAGAGGCAGTATGAACGTGCCAATCAACTATCCGGGAAAGATGACAAGCCCAATAGTAGCGGTAAAGATCAGGAAATCCTATACCCCCTTTAAGTTTAGAGAGGGTTAATTGGGAGTAGGCAATACGCGGACGTTTGTGGCTCCAAAGGAACAGTGAACACAGTCTTTTGCAAGATGCAAAGAAAGCAAGAGGTAAGTGAATTGGTAATGTTTGGAAGAGATACAGGAGACGGGGAAGTATATTCATTTTAATGATCGCTGCCCTTCCAAACCACGAGAAACAGGGACGGTGCCATTTGTTGAGGTCTTCTTGCATAGAGCGAAGAGCGGTAAGATAGTTTTTCACATAAAGGTCATCAAGGTTACTGGTGAGCTGGATACCGAGATAAGTTAGGGAATCCCTTTCCCAATGAAATGGTAATTGGGCCTCACAAGCAGAGACTAGCTCAGCAGACAAAGTAATGTTAAGGGCGGCAGATTTGGAAAAATTAATTTTAAAATTCGACAAATATCTGAAAAGGGCAAAGTCTTGCAGTAGGTTCGGGAGGGTGATGTGAGGGTCCGCCAGGAACAAGAGAATATCATCCGCATAAGCTGCAAGCTTATATTCCTTGTCTGCCACCGTGATTCCTTTAACATCAGGGTTTAAACGAATTTTCCGCAACAGGGGCTCAAGGGATGGGACAAACAAAAGCGGGGAGAGGGGGCATCCCTGACGTGTACCGTTCCGTAGATGAAAGGAGTTTGACAGATGACCGTTCACCCGGACCCGGGCAGTAGGTGCAGAATAGAGGGCCATTATAAAGTTGAGCATCTTCTCACCCAGACCCAGTGCCACTAAAGATGCGTTCAAGTAATCCCAGGCAATCCTGTCAAAGGCCTTTTCTGCATCCAAGGAGAGGAAAAAACCCGGAGTGTTAGACCTGCGAAGCCAGTGGTGGAGATTAAGGGCCTTGATAGTGTTGTCCCTTGCTTCTCTACCAGGGATAAATCCTGCTTGGTCCAAATCGACCATGGAGGGAAGCAAGGGAAGAAGACGATTAGCAATGATCTTAGCGAATAGTTTGACGTCCACGTTCAGCAAGGAAATGGGTCTATAATTGGAGACCTGGGTGTTGTCCTTCCCGTCTTTGGGGATAACTGTAATGTGAGCCTCCAACAGGTGGTTAGGCGACCCTGAAGGTTGAGCGAGAGTGTTAAAAGCAGCGAGAAATGGAATACCCAGTATATCTAAAAAAGATTTATAATAGGCTACTGAAAAACCATCAGGGCCCGGGCTCTTCCCCGGTTTCATCTGTTTTACTGCGGATTGCAGTTCAAGTAAGGTGAGATCATTTTCCAAAGCGTGCACCAGATCCTCTGAGAGGGCGGGTGAACCGTAGAGATGGAGAAAATCAGAGATCAAGGCAGTTCTAGATTTGTCCGAATGGATAGGGGGACGTTCCTGAGGGAGGTTGTACAAAGATTTATAGTAGCGTTCAAAATGGGCGGCAATATCGGGGTTGGATGTAGCCTCAATGCCATCAGAGCCTCTGATTTTATGCACCGTCATACTAGCCCGTTTTTCAGGAAGAGCTCTGGCTAGAAATTTCCCGCTCTTGTTTGCGAACTCGTAATACAGCTTATGTGAAAGAATGTATCTTTTTCTAACCACCTTACCCAGTTCCGTGAGAAGCTGTGTGCATGTACTCGTGAGTTCCAAAAGGGTCGACGCAGCCAGAGTCTGTTTGTGTACTCTTTCCAAAGAGCGGATCCTATCTGAGAGGAGCTTCAGACGCTCCTGTTTGGCTTTCTTACGTCTCGTCGCAATGGCTATGAGGCTGCCCCGAATGACACACTTTTGGGCCTCCCATCGTGTGATGGGTGAGGTGTCTGACGAGCTATTCAAGGAAAAATATTCAGCCATATTAGAGCGGAGCTCTTGAACAGTAGCGGCATCTGCAAGAAGGGAAGCATCCAAACGCCAGTATTTGGAGCGCGGGTGCGAGATGGGAAACCGAAGCGTCATGGTGATAGGATGATGATCGGAAAGGACCATCGGTTCTATGGTAGCAGCATGGAGGAGAGGGAGATCTGGTTGCGACAAAAAAAAATAGTCTATCCTAGAATACTTATTGTGTGGTGGGGAAAAAAAAGTATAATCTTTAACAGTGGGGTAAAGTGTACGCCAGGTGTCATGTAATTGTAGAAGCTGTAATTGTATATGTATTTGCCTGAGGGCCTTGTAGGGTAAAAAAGAACTACCCGAGGAGGAGTCTAGCAGAGGGCTCAAAGGGACATTCAGATCGCCTCCAAGTACCAGTAACCCTTCCTGGAAAGCGGCCAGGTCAGAAACGATTGAGCGCAGGAAGGAGACCTGTTGAACATTGGGGGCATAGACATTGGCGAATGTGATAGGTCTGTTAGCGAATACTCCCTTTATAAACAGGTATCTACCCTCAGGATCCACCATGGAATCTGTTATATGAAACTGGAGGTGCCTGGCGAACAGTATCGCAACCCCCTTAGACTTAGCCAGGGGGTTGGTGGCGTGGAGGACTGTGGGGAAGCAGAAATTGTAAAGCTTTGGAATGGAGTCTTGGCGAAAATGCGTTTCTTGTAAAAAGACCACATCCGCTTTCTGTTTGTGTAAGTAAGAGAGGAGCATGGAGCGCTTTTTGGGTATGTTCAGACCTTTGATATTAAGTGAAAGGAGTTTCAGAGACAATTGTCCCGATTGTGAGGTGGAAGAAAGCATGACTGCTGGAAGGCGAAGCCTAAGTCCGAAGCTTCGGTATGCCGAGGATTCGGGGGATGGGAAAAGGAAGGGGGGAGGGGAAAGAAAAGAAAAAAAAAAAAAAGGGGGGGGGTGGAAAAGAAGATTATAGATAGGATACGGCTTGAGGAACAGACCCGCTGTTCCACGTGAGAGAAAGAGAAACAGGAAAAGGGGAAAAGGATGGGAAAAAGGAAGAGAAACACAAAGATAAAAGAGAAGCACAGAAAAAAGATAAGGATAGAAGCTGAAAGAAAAGGATCAGTGGAAGCTCGCCGAGCTCACTGTGTGGGGAACGAGGTCGGTGTAAAACCAGGAAGTGCGCATCCGCAGGCCGGTAGCCCCCGATGGGAAATTATTTTAAAAAAGGCAAGAATAAGGGGGCGGGGTTCGAGAGAGATAAGTGGTGTCAGGAGTCCGCAGGGGTGGAGCACAGAGAAGGTTTGGGTACCGGTCTTCCGTGGGGGATGAAGTGTTATGTAACATGCAGAAGAAGAAGACCTGGGCAGATTTATTAGAAGTAGCGCAAGTGAAATGTTGCCGAGTGAGGGGTCTAGCTACACTTAGTATTAAAGAAGTGTAAAGGCACATACAGAGTGAACGCAATGGGAAGGACAGCCTAAGCCAAGGTGAGCGCAAGACAGTAAAGGGGCACCTCGCTAAACGGAGAACAGCGAAAGACCCCTGCACATATTACAGGCAAACCGCATCACAAGGCAAAAATATAACAAGTCAACATTATCAAAACATGAATGAGCGTGACAAGAACAGATAAAACGTCAATAAGCCCCTGTTCAGCAGTTACCAATGAAGCCCCCTAAGATCAAGGCCCGTCATCAAACCCCCAAAAATATAAGTATCAAGGGGACTAAATAAGACACAAGAAACCCCCCTCCCCCTTCCCCCACACACAATTATAGTAGCTGGCGCCCTCAGGGAAGCAAAGGGGGCGAGCATCACCTCTCTTGGAATGACGTAGGAGTGGGGAGGAGGAGGTGGAGGGAAGTGAGCATGGGGGTGAGCAAAGGCACACAGGCCCTCAGGTATGCCATTTCGGCCAAGTGAAAGCCGGGCTGGAGAGAATGATATGGTTCCATGTTGAAATGGCTAACCAGTAGCGGGGAGAGGTGGCGCTCATCCACCCAACCAAACTCCACTGACTATACGAACAATAACACTCCCCTAAAAAAAAAAAAAGGCAGTTACCCGTCCCCGCCTACAATAACCACCTCCCCTCAGACCACCCCCCGGTTGAATTTTAAAGACACTAACATATGCACACCAAAAATATAAAATATACGTTACAAATTGAGCAGTAATCACTTCCGAAGGATTGGGAAGGCCAGGCGTTCCAATGTCCACGGAGGGGGTGGGGGGGGGTGAACAAATCATCACAGAACAGCCCCAAGCGAGCAGCAGGACGTCCGCAAAGATGTGAGGGCGAAGTTCAGAGCTTGCCAGGAAGACGAGGCTGGAGGACTTTCATTGCCCAGGATGCATCCGGATGGTAATTGGAGATAGAAGGCTGGGAGACGGCACAAATCGCTAGCCAACTGGAGGCGGAGGACTCGCTGTGGGATGCAGAGAACTAGGTGACGATTAGCAAGGCAGAGCCCAGAAACTGTTCCCTCTTGTAAGAGGACGAGTCAGTTAGAATGAGGCCACCGCCCGACCTCTTGGAAGGCAGGAAGGAACTGTGGAGGCCCAAAATTTTTCGTATAGGATAGTGACAGAGTCCCATGAATCGCAGGCTGTCATCTTGACGAATAAGTAGGAAAGGCAGTAAAGTAGGAGTCCGACGAGCATTGATCATAGAGCGCCAGTGCACAACTGGAACATGTGGGGCGAGTGGACGAAAAAAGGTGCGCAGTCACAGTAGAACGTAAACACTCAGCAGTGTATGCATCGAAGAAGCAGCGTTGAGGGAAGGACAGGGACCATTAGGTTTCGCGTCGTGGCCTCCTGTGCGCTGGAGAGGCCGTCGGGCTAAAGGTAGTCGTGGCGTCCCCTATGAGGGGTCTCGGAGGGGTCGATGGGGCCATCCTCCCTCTACGATAAGACTGACCGCGCCAATCCATAGCACTATCCTCGGCTATCAAATCTTGGGATAGCGGTAGTCTCATGGAGCTGAACCAATCAGGCAGGTCAATCAGTGGGATGTCTATGGAGGCACAGAAAGAGGGCAGTTCTTCAGGGGTTCGCAGGTTGTAAGAACGACCACCAACTTGTACAGAGAGACAGAATGGGAACCTCTATCTGTACGGAATGTTACGCGAACATAGCGTATCCAGAAGAGGGCGTAAAGCGCGCCGCTGGCGTAGGGTGGTGCTGGATAAGTCCTGAAACAATTGTATTTCTGACCCCTCATATAGAAGGCGCCCTCTGTCTCTAGCACATCGGAGGACATCTTCTTTGAGCGGAAAACTTACTAGGCAGCAAACGATATCCCTGGGTGGGTCTGCGTCTCCCCTCCTGGGGCGGATCGCTCTGTGCACACGTTCGATGTCAATCGGGGTTACTGGCGGGCGACCAAGGAGGTTATTGAATATGGCCATTGCTGCCTTTGGAATATCGGCATTTTCTACTGATTCTGGGAGACCGCGGATTCTGATATTACGCCTGCGGCCACGGTTATCTAAATCCTCAATATGCCTGTGGAGTTCTCTGATATTGGAAGCGTGTATCGTTGACTGATGTTGTAAATCAAAGATGGCGGAGTCAGTTTGCCTGGATGCGGATTCCACGTGTTCCAATCGCGTACCCAAGGCCCTTAAATCAGTATGCAGATCCCCCAATGCTGCAGTGAGTGTGGCCGTCAGGGTGGCCTTAATGTCAGCTGCCACAGCCTGAAGATCCCTTAGGGACAGAGATTGTGAGGCAGGGGGGACATCATGCTGAGGCACTGTGTCAGGGTCTGCCTGCATATCAGAGCAGGGAGGGTGGAGTGTATCAGCAGCCGTAGAGAGGGGGGGGGGAGGGGGAAGCAGCAGGAGAAGGAGATGGCTGCGGCCCTTCCCTTTGCTGCTGGGAGCGGAAGAGCTCCTGTATGTGTCTCCTCTGCACACCCTGGCTCCGAGGGGAGCGCGATCGGGCACCGGATGAGGTCCGGTCATTCTTCCCCATATCGTGGCAGCTCTCTCTCACCCCACTCCGTTGTGTGGCGATTCAGAGGGATCCGGCCGGCGGGAGCTCCCTCACTATGCGGCCATCTTCCAGCCGCGGCAGACCACGCCCCTCTGATTTGGAAAGAATTTATTTGCAAATTATGCTGGAAAATAAGTATTTGGTCACCTACAAACAAGCAAGATTTCTGGCTCTCACAGACCTGTACCTTCTTTTTAAGAGGCTCCTCTGTCCTGCAATCATTAGCTGTATCAATGGCACCTGTTTGAACTTGTTATCAGTATAAAAGACACCTGTCCACAACCTCAAACAGTCATACTCCAAACTCCACTATGGTGAAGACCAAAGAGCTGTCGAAGGACACCAGAAACAAAATTGTAGACCTGCACCAGGCTGGGAAGACTGAATCTGCAATAGGCAAGCAGCTTGGTGTGAACAAATCAACTGTGGGAGCAATAATTAGAAAATGGAAGACATACAAGACCACTGATAATCTCCTTCAATCTGGGTCTCCACGCAAGATCTCACCCCGTGGGGTCAAAATGATCACAAGAACAGTGAAGCAAAAATCGCAGGGACCACACAGGGGGACCTACTGAATGACCTGCAGAGAGCTGGGACCAACGTAACAAAGGCTACCATCAGTAACACACTACGCCACCAGGGACTCAGATTCTGCAGTGCCAGACGTGTCCCCCTGCTTAAGCCAGTACATGTCCGGGCCCATCTGAAGTTTGCTAGAGAGCATTTGGATGAACCAGAAGAGGATCGGAAGAATGTCATATGGTGAGATGAAACCAAAATAGAACTGTTTGCTAGAAACACAACTCGTCGTGTTTGGAGGAGAGAAAATGCTGAGTTGCATCCAAAGAACACCATACCTACTGTGAAGCATGGGGGTGGAAACATCATGCTTTGGGGCTGTTTCTCCACAAAGGGACCAGGACGACTGATCCATGTACAGGACAGAATGAATGGGGCCAAGTATCGTGAGATTTTGAGTGCAAACCTCCTTCATCAGCAAGGACATTGAAGATGAAATGTGGCTGGTTTTCAACATGACAATGATCCCAAACATAACCACCCTGGAAATGAAGGAGTGGCTTCGTAAGAAGCATTTCAAGGTCCTGGAGTGGCCTAGCCAGTCTCCAGATCTCAACCCCATAAAAAACCTTTAGAGGGAGTTGAAAGTCCGTGTTGCCCAGCGACAGCCCCAAAAACATCACTGCTCTAGAGGAGATCTGCATGGAGGAATGGGCCAACATACCAGCAACAGTGTCTCCCAACCTTGTGAAGACTTACAGGAAACGTTTGACCTCTGTCATTGCCAACAAAGGATATATAACAAAGTATTGAGATGAACTTTTGATATTGACCAAATACTTATTTTCCACCATAATATGCAAATAAATTCTTTCCAAATCAGCCAATGTAATTGTCTGGAATTTTTTTTCTCATTTTGTCTCGCATAGTTGAGGTCTACCTATGATGCCAATTACAGGCATCTCTCATCTTTTTAAGTGGGAGAACTTGCACAATTGGTGGCTGACTAAATACCTTTTTTTCCCCACTGTATTTGTATGATGTCTGCATTACACCCAAGTTTCTGCCTTATCTTTTACACCATATCTGGCCTAACGCCCAGACCGTGGCTATAATCTGGGCCAAGCTGTGGTTACAGCTTTTCAGAAATGAGAGTAAAGGTGTCAGGGCTCCCAGGTATGACCAGAGGTGTGTGACTGAAGCAGGGAAACGCAGACCTCAGATATGTTATAAACAATATAATTTATTAACACTAACAGTACAAACATAAACGCAGTGCAATACTAAACATAATACAGTGCAAACAAACCCAACCAAACCACCCACAGATAACAGTATATACAAGCAAGCGTCGTCAGGCAGGCCGGGTCAATATCAATTGGGCAGGTAGGTACAGGGGGAGCAAGCGGAGAATGGTCGGGGTCACAGGCCAGGTTCAGCAGGTAGCAAGCAGCATAGTACAGAGGGTCAAGCAGAGGGATGGTCCGGGTCACAAGCCAGGGATCAGAACAGGTAGCAAGCAGCGTAGTACAGAGGGTCAGACAGAGGGATGGTCAGGGTCACAAGCCAGGATCAGAGCAGGAGAAGTCAGCAAAGGAACAGAAACAGGATGCAGGACAGATACAGGGCCCAGGACAAACACAACACCAAGGCAGAGTCTGCAAGTCTGGCCATCCCTTAAATACCCCAGTATCATCAGTTCCAGGTGTAGCTGGCTGAAAGGTTGAGTCTCTGATTGCTGGGAGCACCCGCTGGCCAGCCCTGGTACTGCAGATCAAAAGGCAGGTGAGTCCCACCATTGCTGGCCAGTCCATTCCTAACAGTACCCCCCCCCCCCCAAGGAGCGGCCTCAGGACGCTCCAAACAGTCCTAGCTGGGCAAAATGTTCCACCGCCCGGGTCTGGTAACTGGCGGGATATCAAAGACTGGCACACCGGGCAGGACTCCGGGCAGCGGCACACCGGGCTGGACTCCGGGCAGAGGCACACCGGGCTGGACTCCGGGCAGAGGCACACCGGGCAGAGGCACACCGGGCAGAGGCACACCGGGCAGAGGCACACCGGGCAGAGGCACTCCGGGCAGAGGCACATCGGGCAGAGGCACATCAGGCAGGACTCCGGGCAGAGGCACATCGGGCAGGACTCCGGGCAGAGGCACATCGGGCAGGACTCCGGGCAGAGGCACATCGGGCAGGACTCCGGGCAGAGGCACATCGGGCAGGACTCCGGGCAGAGGCACATCGGGCAGGACTCCGGGCAGAGGCACATCGGTTTACCAGGCGAAGCAGCAGGCAGCGGGCCACCAGGCGGAGCAGCAGGCACCGGGCCCCCGGGCGGAGCAGCAGGCACCGGGCCCCCGGGCGGAGCAGCAGGCACCGGGCCCCCGGGCGGAGCAGCAGGCACCGGGCCCCCGGGCGGAGCAGCAGGCACCGGGCCCCCGGGCGGAGCAGCAGGCACCGGGCCCCCGGGCGGAGCAGCAGGCACCGGGCCCCCGGGCGAAGCAGCAGGCAGCGGGCCACCAGGCGGAGCAGCAGGCACCGGGCCCCCGGGCGGAGCAGCAGGCACCGGGCCCCCGGGCGGAGCAGCAGGCACCGGGCCCCCGGGCGGGGCGACAGGCACCGGGCCCCCGGGCGGAGCGGCAGGCACCGGGCCCCCGGGCGGAGCGGCAGGCACCGGGCCCCCGGGCGGGGCGACAGGCACCGGGCCCCCGGGCGGAGCGGCAGGCACCGGGCCCCCGGGCGGAGCGGCAGGCACCGGGCCCCCGGGCGGGGCGACAGGCACCGGGCCCCCGGGCGGGGCGACAGGCACCGGGCCCCCGGGCGGGGCGACAGGCACCGGGCCCCCGGGCGGGGCGACAGGCACCGGGCCCCCGGGCGGGTCGACAGGCACCGGGCCCCCAGGCGGGGCGACAGGCACCGGGCCCCCAGGCGGGGCGACAGGCACCGGGCCCCCAGGAGGGGCGACAGGCATCGGGCCCCCAGGCGGGGCGACAGGCATCGTGCCCCCAGGCGGAGTGGCAGGTGCCGGACCCCCAGGCGGAGCAACAGGTCTCGGGCCCTCAGGCGGAGCGACAGGTCTCGGGCCCCCAGGCGGGGCGGCGGGCGCCGGATCCCCAGGCGGAGCGGCGGGCGCTGGACCCCCAAGCGGAGCAACAGGTCTCGGGCCCCCAGGCGGAGCGGCGGGCACCGAGACACCAGGCACGACAGTGGGCTCCGAGTCAACTGGTATGACCGCAGGCACTGGGTCAGACATTGGATGGTCTGGCTGGACAGCGGGCATCGGGTCACCAGGCATCAGGTCATTTGGCTCGACAGCGGGCACCGCGTCATCTGGCAAGGCAGTGGGCTCCGAGTCAACTGGTATGACCGCGGGCACTGGGTCAGACACTGGATCGTCTGACCGGACAGCGGGCATCGGGTCACCAGGCATCAAGTCATTTGGCTCGACAGCGAGCACCGCGTCATCTGGCAAGGCAGTGGGCTCCGAGTCAACTGGTATGACCGCGGGCACTGGGTCAGACATTGGATCGTCTGACTGGACAGCGGGCATCGGGTCACCAGGCATCAAGTCATTTGGCTCAACAGCGGGCACCGCGTCATCTGGCAAGGCAGTGGTCTCCGAGTCAACAGGCACGACAGTGGGCACCGGGTCATCAGGTACCGGATTGTCTGGCTCGACAGCGGGCATCGGGTCATCAGGTATGACAGCGGACACTAGGTCACCAGGCATCAGGTAATTTGGCTTGCCAGCGGGCACCGCGTCATCTGGCAAGGCAGTGGGCACCGAGTCACCAGGTACGACAGCGGGCTCTGAGTCAATTGGCACGACAGCGGGCACCGGATCAGGTACCGGATCATCTGGATCAACAGCGGGCATCGAGTCAACTGGCCTAATAGGATCGTCAGGCTGGATCAGTTCATCATGCTGGGTAGAGGCATTAGGCCGAGTAGAGGCATCAGGCCGAGTAGAGGCTTCAGGCCGAGTAGAGGCTTCAGGCCGAGTAGAGGCTTCAGGCCGAGTAGAGGCTTCAGGCCGAGTAGAGGCTTCAGGCCGCGTAGAGGCTTCAGGCCGAGGAGAGGCTTCAGGCCGCGTAGAGGCTTCAGGCCGAGTACAGGCATCAGGCCGAGTACAGGCATCAGGCCGAGTACAGGCATCAGGCCGAGTAGAGGCTTCAGGCCGAGGAGAGGCTTCAGGCCGCGTAGAGGCTTCAGGCTGAGTAGAGGCTTCAGGCCGAGTAGAGGCATCAGGCTGCGTACAGGCATCAGTCTGAACCACGGAAGGCAGGCTCACCGGTTTGGATACTGGCAGGATGGTATTGGTTGGAAAGAATTTTCGCTTTTTTCTGGTTTTAACTACTGGAGCACTGCAAGTAAACGCAGGTCTGCAAACGAATGGAGCAGCTGGAGACAGAGAAGAACTGGAGGATGGAACAGGAGAGGGAGCAGTTGCTACAGAGGGCTTTTTTACAGGGTTAAAGGCAGGATAGGTGCAGCGAGTGGGAACAGGGTACTGACATGCGGTAGATAGCCAAGTATACTGGGCTGTAACTGGAGGAGCTGGTGGGAATACAGGAGTAGAGTTAGAAGCAGGACTGGGTCTTTGTAAGCTGACTGAGGCTGGGTGCAACAAATC
Source organism: Staurois parvus (assembly GCF_062004578.1). Classification (NCBI taxonomy): domain Eukaryota; kingdom Metazoa; phylum Chordata; class Amphibia; order Anura; family Ranidae; genus Staurois; species Staurois parvus. The sequence continues at coordinate 477,192 of NW_028319529.1, read as the reverse complement.
TGTCCATGTCTGCAGTAGGGGTTGAACAAAGCTGAGCTTACACAAAGCCTGTCTGGTCAATGACTGCACTGCGTTTATACAATCTCTCAGTGTCTGTGGTGAACATGTGGAATAACGCTCCAGAAAGTAACCCACATCATCCTCTAATAACCACACCAGGGACTCTACCTGGTCTGCACTAAATGGTGGCAAAAATTCATCCCTGCATTCGGGGGAACCAGATGAAACCAACTCAGCACAAACCTCAATCAAAGGCTGCACCTCAGAGAACTCTGTGCCCTGATCTACTAGAACATGAGCGAGCCGTATACATTCTAGCAGTTCATCCCGGGGATACTCCTTCAGAGTCTGATAAGCATACTCCCTGTCATCAAACACTAGCAGATATAAATATTCAACCTCATCAAGATCCATCCTTCCCATCAACAAGCCAAGATGGCTTCCCTGTGCAGCCACTTCTGGTCAGGATTGGCCTTGGTGTAATGTCAGGGCTCCCAGGTATGACCAGAGGTGTGTGACTGAAGCAGGGAAACGCAGACCTCAGATATGTTATAAACAATATAATTTATTAACACTAACAGTACAAACATAAACGCAGTGCAATACTAAACATAATACAGTGCAAACAAACCCAACCAAACCACCCACAGATAACAGTACATACAAGCAAGCGTCGTCAGGCAGGCCGGGTCAATATCAATTGGGCAGGTAGGTACAGGGGGAGCAAGCGGAGAATGGTCGGGGTCACAGGCCAGGTTCAGCAGGTAGCAAGCAGCATAGTACAGAGGGTCAAGCAGAGGGATGGTCCGGGTCACAAGCCAGGGATCAGAACAGGTAGCAAGCAGCGTAGTACAGAGGGTCAGACAGAGGGATGGTCAGGGTCACAAGCCAGGATCAGAGCAGGAGAAGTCAGCAAAGGAACAGGAACAGGAACAGAAACAGGATGCAGGACAGATACAGGGCCCAGGACAAACACAACACCAAGGCAGAGTCTGCAAGTCTGGCCATCCCTTAAATACCCCAGTATCATCAGTTCCAGGTGTAGCTGGCTGAAAGGTTGAGTCTCTGATTGCTGGGAGCACCCGCTGGCCAGCCCTGGTACTGCAGATCAAAAGGCAGGTGAGTCCCACCATTGCTGGCCAGTCCATTCCTAACAAAAGGTTATCTCCTTTTTTGTAAAGTTTGCAAAAACACTTATTTCTACATAAAACTGGCATAGACAGTTTTGTTAGTGTGTACAAAATTCTTATACAGTGGGGATCGAACGTTTGGGCAACCCAGCTAAAAATTTGTATTAATGTGCATAAAGAAGCCAAGGAAAGATGGACAAAACCTCCAAAAGGCATCAAATTACAGATTAGACATTTTTATAATATGTCAACAAAAGTTAGATTTTTTTTCCATCATTTACACTTTCAAAATAACAGAAAACAAAAAAATGGCGTCTGCAAAAGTTTGGGCACCCTGCAGAATTTATAGCATGCACTGCCCCCTTTGCAAAGCTGAGACCTGCCAGTGTCATGGATTGTTCTCAGTCATCATCTGGGAAGACCAGGTGATGTCAATCTCAAAGGTTTTAAATGCCCAGACTCATCTGACCTTGCCCCAACAATCAGCACCATGGGTTCTTCTAAGCAGTTGTCTAGAAAACTGAAAATAGTTGACGCTCACAAAGCTGGAGAAGGCTATAAGAAGATAGCAAAGCGTTTTCAGATGTCAATATCCTCTGTTCGGAATGTAATTAAGAAATGGCAGTCATCAGGAACAGTGGAAGTTAAAGCAACATCTGGAAGACCAAGAAAAATATCAGACAGAACAGCTCGCAGGATTGTGAGAAAAACAATTCAAAACCCACGTTTGACTGCACGATCCCTCCAGAAAGATCTGGCAGACACTGGAGTTGTGGTACACTATTCCATTATAAAGAGATACTTGTACAAATATGGTCTTCATGGAAGAGTCATCAGAAGAAAACCTCTTCTACGTCCTCACCACAAAAATCATCGTTTGAACTTTGCAAATGAACATATAGACAAGCTTGATGCATTTTGGAAACAAGTTCTGTGGACTGATGAGGTTAAAATTGAACTTTTTGGCCGGAATGAGCAAAGGTACGTTTGGAGAAGAAGGGGCACAGAATTTAATGAAAGAACCTCTGTCCAACTGTTAAGCATGGGGTTGGATCAATCATGCTTTGGGGTTGTGTTGCAGCCAGTGGCACAGGGAACATCTCACGAGTAGAAGGAAAAATGGATTCAATAAAATTTCAGCAAATTTTGGATGGTAACTTGATGCCATCTGTGAAAAAGCTGAAGTTAAAGAGAGGATGGCTTCTACAAATGGATAATGATCCTAAACACACCTCGAAATCCACAGGGGATTACATCAAGAGGCGTAAACTGAAGGTTTTGCCATGGCCTTCACAATCTCCTGACCTCAACATAATTGAAAATCTATGGATAGACCTTAAAAGAGCAGTGCATGACAGACAGCCCAGAACTCTCAAAGAACTGGAAGACTTTTGTAAGGAAGAATGGGCAAAGATACCTCAAACAAGAATTGAAAGACTCTTGGCTGGCTACAAAAAGCGTTTACAAGCTGTGATACTTGCCAAAGGGGGCAGTACAAGATATTAACTCTGCAGGGTGCCCAAACTTTTGCAGACGCCATTTTTTTGTTTTCTGCTATTTTGAAAGTGTAAATGATGGAAATAAAATCTAACTTTTGTTGACATATTATAAGAATATCTAATCTGTAATTTGATGCCTTTTGGAGATTTTTCCATCTTTCCTTGGCTTCTTGCACATTAATACAAATTTTTAGCTGGGGTGCCCAAACTTTCAATCCCCACTGTATATATATGTATGTTAAGCAAGCATCTTGTATTAGTGTGTACAAAATAGATTCTGTTATATTCTATTAATCCTTTCAGTTACATAGTTAGTCTGGCTGAAAAAAAGACAAAAGTCCATTCAGTTCAACCATTAAAAAAAAAAGTTATAAAGTATATACAAAAGGGAAAATCATGAGAAAAATGTCAACATTAGATACAGAGCTCAATGTCCCACCTATGATTAAAACCTTGGGACATTTTAGTCTTAACCTAAAAATCCAAAATGTGTCATGATGAAGTTAAAATAAATGTTGTAAACCAACCCTATGTATATTATTATTATTATACAGGATTTATATAGCGCCAACAGTTTGCTCAGCGCTTTACAATATAAAGGGAGACAATACAGTTCAATACAATAGGGACAGGAGGGCCCTGCTCCTTGGAGCTTACAATCTAGGAGGGAAGGGCTAGTTGTACAAAAGGTAGTAACTGTGGGGGATGGACTGGTTGGAAGAGTAGAAGATTCCATTGTTAGCTGAGGGCAGGATAGGCAGAGATAGGTTTTCAGAGATCACCTAACAGTGAGCAGAGTAGGCGATAGTCTCATAAATTGGGGTAGAGAGTTCCAGAGGATGGGGGAAAGCTCTGGAGAAGTCCTGGAGACGAGCATAGGAGGAGGAGACAAGGGAGCTAGAGAGTAGAAGGAATGTATAGAACAGGGGCGGACTGACCATTTGGAAACTCGGGTCAGTAGGGGGCCCCATGAGATGCCCCTGGTACCTTTTTCATAGGCTTTTCTGAGTTTGGGCAAGGACACAGGGGCCCCATGATCCCCTATTGCCCATGAACCCCATGAGTTGTCAGTCCGCCCCTGATATAGAACCATCATCAAGCTTAATAGCGTGAAAAGAAAAGGAACCCATATTGTCCCTTTGTATCTTCCAATCATTTTTAATTAGCAACCTTAGATTAGTTATACACGGTGGGGCACTGAATGCACAATTGGGAAGAGCTGAGTGTTTAGACTGAAATTAGGACTGAACATTCCCTGTTCAGATGTTTGGTCAATCCAAAACTTTAAGGACATTTGGCAGATATTCCTCTGATGCGAATTGCATGACATATTGCCAACATTCTCCTCTGCAAGAATTTTCTTGTTGGGTTATGGTGCTCTGTCTCTAAGTGAACTACACAAAACCTAATTTTTAAAAATCTTTGTTTTATGGAGGTAGAAATTGTTAATTTTTTGGGAATGGGTAAATATCAGGGGCGGACTGACCATTTGGAAATTCGGGCACTGCCCGAGGGCCCGGGGTCAGTAGGGGGCCCCATGAGATGCCCCTGGTACCTTTTTCATAGGCTTTTTTGAGTTTGGGCAAGGACACAGGGGCCCCATGATCTCCTGTTTCCCAGGGGCCCCATGAGTTGTCAGTCCGCCCCTGGTAAATACTGTGTTGGTCATTAACTTTTGGGTGTAAAACTGTAGAGCTTCATGATTAAAAATGTACAGCACAATTCCCTGGAATTCATATGGAGTGACAGATTTTACAAAAGTATCTCTCATGTTTACTAAAAGTGGTACAACATGTAAAATTTGCCAAAAAAGTTTAATAATTGGTGTGAAAGCTAACACTGAAAAAAGTGGTGACAAATGTAAGTCAGACAGCCACGTCCTTATTATATTGTCAGTATTGCCTAACAAATTGCCCATTTTTTCCACTGAAAGTGTTGCTGACTTTATTCAAAGTCAACTGTGGGTATTTTCTCTGTCTCAGTCACTACATGATGACCTCAATTTTCATACCAAAAGATTTATCTTTGGAGAAATGTATTTTGGCTCTCAGTTAACCCACTGGCACAATTTGATCAATATGTCACAATGTAACAACTGGTAGCAAGCAATGTTGATTTTCTTCTGCACTCTTTATGAAAGGTAATCCTTCTGTCAGGATCACCTTTCAAAGTCAGATCGATCCAGAAAGCTAACATTTGATTGATCCCTTGATACGCTTGTGATTTAGCTGGTTGTCAGTGACATACTCTAGCAGTGTTTCCCAACCTTTTTTCAGTCAAAGACCACTTTCAAAGTATGGACAGTCCCAAGGCACCCATTAAAATTATGGACAGTCCCGAGACACCCTTTAAAATTATGGACATTCCCTAGGCACCCTTTATTATTATTATTATTATTATTATACAGTGTTTATGTAGCGTCAAAAGGTTTGCTCAGCGCTGTACATTAAAGTGGGGGGACAGTACATGAGACAATGCAGTAACAATACAATACACGAGGGGTTCGAGGGCCCTGATCTTTCGAGCTTACAATCTAGGAGGGAGGGGGTAGAGGTACAGGAGGGAGTGGCTGAGGGGGGTGGAGTGGTAGGAAGAGTGGAGGAGAATGGTTGTTAGGTGAGGGTGGGGTAGGCTTGCCTGAAGAGATGGGTTTTCAGGGTGCGCCTGAAGGTGAGGAGGGTAGGTGACAGTCTGATGGATTGGGGTAGGGAGTTCCAGAGGATGGGGGAATTCCTGGAGAAGTCCTGCAGTTGGGCGTGGGAGGAGGAGACCAGGGAGCTAGAGAGTAGGAGGTCTTGTGAGGAGCGAAGGGCATGGGTAGGGTGATATTTGGGTATCAGGTCAGTGAGGTAGTTTGGGGCAGCGTCGTGAATGGCTTTGTATGTCAGAGTTAGTAATTTGAATTTAATGCGTTGGGCAATCGGGAGCCAGTGAAGGGATTGGCAGAGGGGGGCGGCAGAAGTGGATCGGTTGGTGAGGTGGATGAGTCTAGCCGCTGAGTTCAGGATAGACTGGAGTGGGGATAGCATGTGTTTGGGTAGGCCGGTAAGAAGGGAGTTGCAGTAGTCTAGGCGTGAGATGAGGGAGTGTATGAGTTGTTTAGTAGTGTCTGGGGTTAGGAACGTACGTATCTTGGAGAATGAGAATGAATTTGATAGTGATTGGACATGAGGTTGGAAGGAAAGGTTTGAGTCCAGGGTGACACCTAGGACTTTGGCTTGCGGGGTGGGATTGATGGTGTCATTGTTAGTCGTGATGGAGAGGATGGGGAGGGGAGCGGGCTGGGGGGAAAACTAGGAGCTCAGTTTTGGAAAGGTTTAACTTGAGGAAATGGAGCGACATCCAGTCTGATATGTCGTTTAGGAGGTGGGTGATGCGGGCGGAGAGTGAGGGGGTGAGTCGAGGGGTGGAGAGGTAAATTTGTGTGTCATCGGCATAGAGGTGATAGTTGAAGCCGTGAGAGTGTATCAGTTTGCCAAGGGAGGAGGTGTAGATGGAGAAGAGAAGGGATCCGAGGACAGAGCCTTGGGAGACCCCCAACAGAGAGGGGGAGAGAGGGGGAGGTAGCAGCTTTATAGGTAACGCTGAAACAACGTTGGGATGGATAGGAGGAGAACCAGGAGAGAGCAGAGTCCCTGATGCCAAGGGAGTGTAGTTTAGTAAGGAGGAGGGGGTGGTCGACTGTGTCGAAGGTCGCGGAGAGGTCGAGGAGTAGGAGGACTGTGTAGTGGCCATTAGCTTTGGCGGTTAGCAGGTCGTTAGTGATTTTAAGTAGGGCGGTTTCGGTGGAGTGTAGGGGACGGAAGCCAGACTGTAGTGGATCAAGGAGGGTGTTGTCAGTGAGGTGGGTGCTTAGGCGATTGTAGACTAAGCGCTCAAGGAGCTTGGAAGTGAGTGACAGCAGGGAGATGGGCTAAGGTTGTTCAGGTCAGTGGGGTCCAGGGAGGGTTTTTTGAGTATGGGGGTGATGTGCGCGTGCTTTAGGGGGGAGGGGAATGCGCCAGTAGAGAGGGAGAGATTGAAGATGTGGGTGAGGGAGCGAATGATGGAGGAGGGGGGTGACCGGAGGAGTTGTGAGGGGATAGGGTCCAGGGGGCAAGAGGTGAGGCGGGCTTCAGTGAAGACCTTATTGACCTCCTCAGTGGTATCAAGGCTGAAGGAGCGGAGTGTTTGAGAGGTTATAGTGTGCGGGTCTTTAGGTGTGGTAGGGGGCAGTGCGGTTGCGAGGTCAGAGGAGGGGAGAGTTGAGGGGGTGATGGAGGGAGGGAGGCTAGGTGGACAGTTCCTAGGCACCCTTTAAAATTTTTAAAAATTTTGGACGGTCCTGAGGCATCTTTTAAAATTGTGGACAGTCCCAAGGCACCTTTTAAAATTATGGACAGTCTCGTGGCACCCTTTAAAATTATGGACAGTCTTGAGGCACCCTTTAAAATTATGGACAGTCCCGAGGCACCCTTTAAAATTATGGACAGTCCCGAGTCACCCTTTAAAATTATGGACAGTCCCGAGGCACCCTTTAACCCATTCTAAAATGGGGTGCCTCAAGACTGTCCATAAATTTAAAAAGCCACCCCATTCTAAAATATGAAAAACTATTCTAATAGTTTGATATAATGCAGCAACATCCACACATGTAGGACACCCAACATTAGAGGTGATTTATTCTTCCAAAGCAAATACACCTTTGCACGCTGGTACTGACTAGTATTCCAGTGTTTCTCTTCTCCCTCAGTTTTTCTCCATCACTGAGATAATGTGACCCCAGCACTGATGGAGAGGGGCAGGGGAGGGTCAAACTAGGATGCTGTGCAGGCAACTGACATCCTCCTTATCAATTGATGATGGTATTGGTTGTCAGGACACCAGCAGCTAGAAGGTCGTAATGGTGCACAATGAAAACCTGTTACTTTGTGTAACTAAATGGCAGGCTCGTTCCACCTGCTGGTTTGTATACAAGTTTTGGGAATATTTTAGACATTTTTCCAAGGCACCCCTAAAGAAACCTCAAGGCACCCTGGTTGAGAAAGGCTGCTCTATAGGTTCATTTAATTCCTCCTGTGTATCTTACCAAATTAATAACAGGTCATCAATATGGCAACCATACTGTATGTGGTCACTGCTGTGGTTTCAAATCACTAAGATGTGGCACTCCTTCGATCAAGCCATGTAAAGGTTGGTGAGCCAGGGCAAAATTACTCCATCAACTGGGAGTAGAAACCTCCATCAAACAGAAACGAAATCGCGCAAAAGCAAAATTTCTGCCGCCAACATCAGGAAATTACTCAAATCCTCTGAGTAATCACTGCAGGTGAACAAGTGATGTTTCCAATTAGAGATGAGCGAATCGAACCAGGCGAAGTGGAATTCGATACGAATTTCAGGAAAAATTCGATTCGCGTCGAATCCGAATATTTGCCTACTTCGGGTGCGCGAATCGGATTTTTCCCGATCAGCCGGCAAAAGTGTCCCTGCAGAGAGCTCCGCTATTTCTGACAGTTCTGTGACATTCCCTCCATACAGCGGTTGAAACTGCTGTATGGAGGGAATGTCACAGAACTGTCAGAAATAGCCTATTTCTGTCAGTTCTGTGACATTCACTCCATACAGCGGTTGAAACATTGTATCTATTTGTTTCCATTTATGGAAACAAATAGATACAATGTTTCAACCGCTGTATGGAGGGAATGTCACAGAACTGTCAGAAATAGCGGAGCTCTGCAGATACACTTAGCGGAGCTCTGCAGATACACTTTTTGCCGGCTTGGAATTCTTCTTATTTTCATCCTACTTCTTCTTCTTCTTCTTCTTCTTCTTCATCCTCATCCTCAGAAGAAGAAGAAGAGGATGAGGATGAGGATGAAGAAGAAGAAGAAGAAGAAGAAGTAGGATGAAAATAAGAAGAATTCCAAGCCGGCAAAAAGTGTATCTGCAGAGCTCCGCTAAGTGTATCTGCAGAGCTCCGCTAAGAAATAGCGGAGCTCTGCAGATACACTTTTTGCCGGCTTGGAATTCTCCTTCTTCTCATCCTTCTTCTTCTTCTTATCCTTCTTCTTCTTCTCATCCTTCTTCTTCTTCTCATCCTTCTCCTTCTTCTCATCCTTCTCCTTCTTCTCATCCTTCTTCTTCTTCTCATCCTTCTCCTTCTTCTCATCCTTCTTCTTCTCATCCTTCTCCTTCTTCTCATCCTTCTTCTCATCCTTCTTCTCATCCTTCTCCTTCTTCTCATCCTTCTCCTTCTTCTCATCCTTCTCCTTCTCCTTCTTCTCATCCTTCTCCTTCTTCTCATCCTTCTCCTTCTTCTCATCCTTCTCCTTCTCCTTCTTCTCATCCTTCTCCTTCTTCTCATCCTTCTCCTTCTCCTTCTTCTCATCCTTCTCCTTCTCCTTCTTCTCATCCTTCTCCTTCTTCTCATCCTTCTCCATCTTCTCATCCTTCTCCTTCTTCTCATCCTTCTCCTTCTCCTTCTTCTCATCCTTCTCCTTCTTCTCATCCTTCTCCTTCTTCTCATCCTTCTCCTTCTTCTCATCCTTCTCCTTCTTCTCATCCTTCTTCTCATCCTTCTCCTTCTTCTCATCCTTCTTCTCATCCTTCTCCTTCTTCTCATTCTTCTTCTCATCCTTCTTCTCATCCTTCTCCTTCTGCTCATCCTTCTCCTTCTTCTCATCCTTCTCCTTCTCCTTCTTCTCATCCTTCTCCTTCTTCTCATCCTTCTCCTTCTCCTTCTTCTCATCCTTCTCCTTCTCCTTCTTCTCATCCTTCTCCTTCTCCTTCTCCTTCCTCATCTCCAAGGGCATTTAAATTAAAGGTACAGTGTTCTGCACTAATTTAAAGGCTCTCTGAAGCCTAGAAACCCTTTTTATAAGTTAACTTCGTAGCGAATAAATTCGCATCGAATCGAATTTCTTCCTGAAATTCGGCGAATCAGCCGAATCGAATTTTTGAATAATTCGCTCATCTCTATTTCCAATAGTCTGGTTTTTATCCTGTACTCATTATGAACAAACAAGTCTAAAAGATCAAAAAATTTAAAAAAACAGAGGTGATCAAATACCACTAAAATAAAGCTCTATTTGTGAGGGAAAAAAATCACATGCATTTCATTAATGTACAGTGTTGCAGTGTCATTTAACCACCTCCCGTCCGGCCGTTGTATATAAATGGCCAGACGGTGGCAGTGCAGGGTCGGGTGGCCGTTTATAAACGGCCTTCCCACACCCTGCTTGTGCGCGCTCCCTAGGAGCGCGCAGGAGCGCGATCCGGTGCCCGCTGTGTCCTCCAGAGACAGTGAAACACCAATCATCGGACGGGACCTCTCTGCGAGGTCCCAATCATGTGATCACTGATTGGCCAATCAGTGATCACATGCAGAGTAGTAAGCAAGATGCCACTTCTGACATCATTGCTTACTACGTGTGAAATCTGTGAATGATCACAGAGGTCACATGGTACAAGGCTATTCACAACAGCCTTGTATCATGTGACAAGCTGTGATCAATCACAGTTCACACAGTAGTTCTCAATGACTGCAAGAATACAGCCAGAGAGAAATAGAAATTATTGCTTTTACAGCCTTTATGGGTGTAAAAGCAATAGGTGTAAAAAAAAATATCTTCATAACCCCCCTGAAGTAGTACAGTGTCACCATGGTGACAGTATGTAAAAAAAATAATAATAATAATATAAAAAAAATAAAATAAAAATGTAAAATAAAATGTTTAAAAATTAAACTTTTTGGTTATAAACTAATTTGTTTTTTGTTTTTTTTTTACTAAAAAGATAACGGAAAAAATTTTGGTCAAGATTTATGATGACATTTTATTTATTTGCAAAATGTTATAAGAAAAACACTTTTTTTTCAAAATTTTTGGAATTTTTCATTTACATAGCAAAAAAAAAAAATCCCAGTAGTGAATAAAATACCACCAAAATAAATATGTATCTGTCTCAAAAAAATGGTAAAAAATTCATATGGGTACAGTGTTGCATGACCGCGCAATTGTCATTCAAAGTGTGATAGTGCTAAAAGCTGAAAATTGGCCTGGACAGGAAGGGGGTAAAAGTGTCCGGACTGGAAGTGGTTAAAATAATGCAGCACCGTATGGTCTGGTCAGGAAGGGGGGTAAATCTCCTGGAGGACAAGTGGTTAATATATATGACCTGTGACCTAAATACATTTCCCAGTCATTTTCCCCTTCTCCTTTCCTTAGTAACCTAGTGTGCAGAAGAGTGTCTGGTCCTACTTGGTTTCATTCCTGTGGTGTCACCTTTTTGTGTAGGTCTTAATTGTGTTGGTAATGAATGGAGCCCTAGTTAGCACATTTAGGATGGTCAGATACTTTCTCTCTAATTATACTTTATGACAGGGGAGTTGCAACCATTGTAGTAATTCTCACACAGTCCATATTGAACAAGAATACATTTTTCTGGTGAGTCACTACTCTTTATATTTTATTCACAGGAAAAACAGAGGAAACAAAGTCAGCTCCAGAACAGTCATTTCAGAAGATATGAATGTAAGTGTAGTGCCTCCCCCTCAGGGGCCGCTTGTATTAACTGGTTCTTTCCTAAAAGTACAGAGGCTGCCCACCACTGCAAGCACTAGTCCATTTACACCGGCCCCGATAATACAGTCTAGGGGATGTCTTTTTAAGATTTATTGCTTGAAAAACTTTAAACAAAAGAGGAGATAGGGTACTGGATACTCCAAAATGCTGCACAGGAACAAGAGGACACTCATCTCTCCAGAATTCTGCTGAGGGTAGGGGAAAGGTCAGTATTCTGAGACCCTATGAGAGTTGTCTCAGTCCAAGCTACCTCTGGCACTTACACCTGAAAAGTACACAAAGGAATCAGTTCAGTGTCACTACTCACAAGTCCCCAGGACAGCTTCCTCTGCACACAGCCGAATGAGGGAGACAATTCTTCTCCAGTCCTGATCCCTACGGTGAATTCCCACAGACAGCTCCTCAGAAGATCACTCCATGCCTTTAGAAGTGACACTGCTGAGGCCTCAAGTACACAATCCACAGGATACCTCAGAAAGACAGTAGAACCTCCTACAGCTTGGAATCCTCCTGAGGACAGAGAGCAATCTCTCCAGGGCTTTAGATTATTTATCACCTGACCAGCCACCTTCTGGACACTCCTCTCCTGGAATTGGCAAGGTCATGATAAATAGTCAGGCTGGTCACTTGAATATTCCTTCCTATGATCTAGAAGTTACGTCCAGAGGCAGGGGGCAGCAATACAAATCTCAGTCTGTGAAACTCCTAACAGACCAGAATGAACAATCACTGCTCCCTTGACCAGAGAAGAAGCCAAACACTAAATGTGCCAGGCATCCTATGTTAACAAGGTGTTACATAAGTAAATAAACCATTGATATTTGTTTTGACAGTTACAGAAATAAAAGCCGAACAATGGATGGGGGTACAACTGGGGGAATCAATGGTGGAGAAGGATCTGTGGGGAATCAATGGTGGAGAAGGATCTGGGGGTTCTGGTAGATCACAAGCTTAATAATGGCATGCAGTGCCAAGCTGCGGTTTCTAAAGCGAGAAAAATCCTTTCTTGTATTAATAGAGGTATAGACTCCAGAGAGAGAGATATCATTTCCCCCGGTACAAATCATTAGTAACACCTCTTCTGGAATATGCAGTTCAGTTTTGGGCACCAATTCATAAAAATAACATTGGGGAACTGGAGAAAGTACAGAGAAGGGCAAACAAACTGATAAGAGGCATGGAGGAGCTCAGCTATGAGGAAAGATTAGAGGAACTGAATTTATTCTCTCTTGAGAAGAGGAGACTAAGGGGGGATATGATCACCATGTATAATACATAAGGGGGGATATGATCACCATGTATAATACATAAGAGGGGATATGATCTCCATGTATAATACATAAGGGGGGATATGATCTCCATGTATAATACATAAGGGGGATATGATCTCCATGTATAATACATAAGGGGGATATGATCTCCATGTATAATACATAAGGGGGGATATGATCTCCATGTATAATACATAAGGGGGGATATGATCTCCATGTATAATACATAAGGGGGGATATGATCTCCATGTATAATACATAAGGGGGATATGATCTCCATGTATAATACATAAGGGGGATATGATCTCCATCTATAATACATAAGGGGGATATGATCACCATGGATAATACATAAGGGGGGATATGATCTCCATGTATAATATATAAGGGGGGATATGATCAACATGTATAATACATAAGGGGGGATATGATCTCCATGTATAATACATAAGGGGGATATGATCTCCATGTATAATACATAAGGGGGGGGGGGGATATGATCTCCATGTATAATACATAACGGGGAGATATGATCTCCATGTATAATACATAAGGGGGGATATGATCTCCATGTATAATACATAAGGGGGGATATGATCTCCATGTATAATACATAAGGGGGCTATGATCTCCATGTATAATACATAAGGGGGATATGATCTCCATGTATAATATATAAGGGGGGATATGATCTCCATGTATAATACATAAGGGGGGATATGATCACCATGTATAATACATAAGGGGGGATATGATCTCCATGTATAATACATAAGGGGGGATATGATCTCCATGTATAATACATAAGGGGGATATGATCACCATGTATAATACATAAGGGGAGATATGATCTCCATGTATAATACATAAGGGGGGATATGATCTCCATGTATAATACATAAGGGGGGATATGATCTCCATGTATAATACATAAGGGGGATATGATCTCCATGTATAATACATAAGGGGGGATATGATCTCCATGTATAATACATAAGGGGGGATATGATCTCCATGTATAATACATAAGGGGGGATATGATCTCCATGTATAATACATAAAGGGGATATGATCTCCATGTATAATACATAAGGGGGATATGATCTCCATGTATAATACATAAGGGGGGATATGATCTCCATCTATAATACATAAGGGGGATATGATCAACATGTATAATACATAAGGGGGGATATGATCTCCATGTATAATACATAAGGGGGGATATGATCTCCATGTATAATATATAAGGGGGGATATGATCTCCATGTATAATACATAAGGGGGCTATGATCTCCATGTATAATACATAAGGGGGGATATGATCTCCATGTATAATATATAAGGGGGGATATGATCTCCATGTATAATACATAAGGGGGGATATGATCTCCATGTATAATACATAAGGGGGATATGATCACCATGTATAATACATAAGGGGGGATGTGATCTCCATGTATAATACATAAGGGGGGATATGATCTCCATGTATAATACATAAGGGGGCTATGATCTCCATGTATAATACATAAGGGGGGATATGATCTCCATGTATAATATATAAGGGGGGATATGATCTCCATGTATAATACATAAGGGGGGGATATGATCTCCATGTATAATACATAAGGGGGATATGATCACCATGTATAATACATAAGGGGGATATGATCTCTATGTATAATACATAAGGGGGATATGATCACCATGTATAATACATAAGGGGAGATATGATCTCCATGTATGATACATAAGGGGGGATATGATCTCCATGTATGATACATAAGGGGGGATATGATCTCCATGTATAATACATAAGGGGGGGATATGATCTCCATGTATAATACATAAGGGGGGATATGATCTCCATGTATAATACATAAGGGGGATATGATCTCCATGTATAATACATAAGGGGGGATATGATCTCCATGTATAATACATAAGGGGGGATATGATCTCCATGTATAATACATAAGGGGGGATATGATCTCCATGTATAATACATAAGGGGGGATATGATCTCCATGTATAATACATAAGGGGGATATGATCTCCATGAATAATACATAAGGGGGGATATGATCTCCATGTATAATACATAAGGGGGATATGATCACCATGTATAATACATAAGGGGGGATATGATCACCATGTATAATACATAAGGGGGGATATGATCTCCATGTATAATACATAAGGGGGATATGATCTCCATGTATAATACATAAGGGGGGATATGATCTCCATGTATAATACATAAGGGGGATATGATCTCCATGTATAATACATAAGGGGGGATATGATCAACATGTATAATACATAAGGGGGGATATGATCTCCATGTATAATACATAAGGGGGGATATGATCTCCATGTATAATACATAAGGGGGGATATGATCTCCATGTATAAAACATAAAGGGGATATGATCTCCATGTATAATACATAAGGGGGATATGATCTCCATGTATAATACATAAGGGGGGATATGATCTCCATCTATAATACATAAGGGGGATATGATCACCATGGATAATACATAAGGGGGGATATGATCTCCATGTATAATATACAAGGGGGGATATGATCAACATGTATAATACATAAGGGGGGATATGATCTCCATGTATAATACATAAGGGGGGATATGATCTCCATGTATAATACATAAGGTATAATACATAAGGGGGAAATGATCTCCATGTATAATACATAAGGGGGGATATGATCTCCATGTATAATACATAAGGGGGGATATGATCTCCATGTATAATACATAAGGGGGCTATGATCTCCATGTATAATACATAAGGGGGGATATGATCTCCATGTATAATATATAAGGGGGGATATGATCTCCATGTATAATACATAAGGGGGGATATGATCTCCATGTATAATACATAAGGGGGGATATGATCACCATGTATAATACATAAGGGGGGATATGATCTCCATGTATAATACATAAGGGCGGATATGATCTCCATGTATAATACATAAGGGGGGATATGATCTCCATGTATAATACATAAGGGGAATATGATCACCATGTATAATACATAAGGGGAGATATGATCTCCATGTATAATACATAAGGGGGGATATGATCACCATGTATATTACATAAGGGGGATATGATCTCCATGTATAATACATAAGGGGGGATATGATCTCCATCTATAATACATAAGGGGGATATGATCACCATGGATAATACATAAGGGGGGATATGATCTCCATGTATAATATATAAGGGGGGATATGATCAACATGTATAATACATAAGGGGGGATATGATCTCCATGTATAATACATAAGGGGGATATGATCTCCATGTATAATACATAAGGGGGGGGGATATGATCTCCATGTATAATACATAAGGGGGAGATATGATCTCCATGTATAATACATAAGGGGGGATATGATCTCCATGTATAATACATAAGGGGGGATATGATCTCCATGTATAATACATAAGGGGGCTATGATCTCCATGTATAATACATAAGGGGGATATGATCTCCATGTATAATATATAAGGGGGGATATGATCTCCATGTATAATACATAAGGGGGGATATGATCACCATGTATAATACATAAGGGGGGATATGATCTCCATGTATAATACATAAGGGGGGATATGATCTCCATGTATAATACATAAGGGGGATATGATCACCATGTATAATACATAAGGGGAGATATGATCTCCATGTATAATACATAAGGGGGGATATGATCTCCATGTATAATACATAAGGGGGGATATGATCTCCATGTATAATACATAAAGGGGATATGATCTCCATGTATAATACATAAGGGGGATATGATCTCCATGTATAATACATAAGGGGGGATATGATCTCCATGTATAATACATAAGGGGGATATGATCAACATGTATAATACATAAGGGGGGATATGATCTCCATGTATAATACATAAGGGGGGATATGATCTCCATGTATAATACATAAGGGGGGATATGATCTCCATGTATAATACATAAGGGGGGATATGATCTCCATGTATAATACATAAGGGGGGATATGATCTCCATGTATAATACATAAGGGGGCTATGATCTCCATGTATAATACATAAGGGGGGATATGATCTCCATGTATAATATATAAGGGGGGATATGATCTCCATGTATAATACATAAGGGGGGATATGATCTCCATGTATAATACATAAGGGGGGATATGATCACCATGTATAATACATAAGGGGGGATGTGATCTCCATGTATAATACATAAGGGGGGATATGATCTCCATGTATAATACATAAGGGGGCTATGATCTCCATGTATAATACATAAGGGTGATATGATCACCATGTATAATACATAAGGGGGGATATGATCTCCATGTATAATACATAAGGGGGGATATGATCTCCATGTATAATACATAAGGGGGGATATGATCTCCATGTATAATATATAAGGGGGGATATGATCTCCATGTATAATACATAAGGGGGGGATATGATCTCCATGTATAATACATAAGGGGGGATATGATCACCATGTATAATACATAAGGGGGATATGATCTCTATGCATAATACATAAGGGGGATATGATCACCATGTATAATACATAAGGGGAGATATGATCTCCATGTATGATACATAAGGGGGGATATGATCTCCATGTATGATACATAAGGGGGGATATGATCTCCATGTATAATACATAAGGGGATATGATCTCAATGTATAATACATAAGGGGGGATATGATCTCCATGTATAATACATAAGGGGGGATATGATCACCGTGTATAATACATAAGGGGGATATGATCTCCATGTATAATACATAAGGGGGGATATGATCTCCATGTATATTACATAAGGGGGATATGATCTCCATGTATAATACATAAGGGGGATATGATCTCCATGTATAATACATAAGGGGGGATATGATCTTCATGTATAATACATAAGGGGGATATGATCTCCATGTATAATACATAAGGGGGATATGATCACCATGTATAATACATAAGGGGAGATATGATCTCCATGTATAATACATAAGGGGGGATATGATCTCCATGTATAATACATAAGGGGGGATATGATCTCCATGTATAATACATAAGGGGGATATGATCTCCATGTATAATACATAAGGGGGGATATGATCTCCATGTATAATACATAAGGGGGGATATGATCTCCATGTATAATACATAAGGGGGGATATGATCTCCATGTATAATACATAAGGGGGATATGATCTCCATGTATAATACATAAGGGGGGATATGATCTCCATGTATAATACATAAGGGGGATATGATCAACATGTATAATACATAAGGGGGGATATGATCTCCATGTATAATACATAGGGGGGGATATGATCTCCATGTATAATACATAAGGGGGGATATGATCTCCATGTATAATACATAAGGGGGCTATGATCTCCATGTATAATACATAAGGGGGGATATGATCTCCATGTATAATATATAAGGGTGGATATGATTTCCATGTATAATACATAAGGGGGGATATGATCTCCATGTATAATACATAAGGGGGATATGATCACCATGTATAATACATAAGAGGGGATATGATCTCCATGTATAATACATAAGGGGGGATATGATCTCCATGTATAATACATAAGGGGGCTATGATCTCCATGCATAATACATAAGGGGGGATATGATCTCCAAGTATAATATATAAGGGGGGATATGATCTCCATGTATAATACATAAGGGGGGGATATGATCTCCATGTATAATACATAAGGGGGGATATGATCACCATGTATAATACATAAGGGGGATATGATCTTTATGTATAATACATAAGGGGGATATGATCACCATGTATAATACATAAGGGGAGATATGATCTCCATGTATGATACATAAGGGGGGATATGATCTCCATGTATGATACATAAGGGGGATATGATCTCCATGTATAATACATAAGGGGGATATGATCTCCATATATAATACATAAGGGGGGATATGATCTCCATGTATAATACATAAGGGGGATATGATCTCCATGTATAATACATAAGGGGGGATATGATCACCGTGTATAATACATAAGGGGGATATGATCTCCATGTATAATACATAAGGGGGGATATGATCTCCATGTATAATACATAAGGGGGATATGATCTCCATGTATAATACATAAGGGGGGATATGATCTCCATGTATAATACATAAGGGGGATATGATCTCCATGTATAATACATAAGGGGGGATATGATCTCCATGTATAATACATAAGGGGGGATATGATCTCCATGTATAATACATAAGGGGGATATGATCAACATGTATAATACATAAGGGGGGATATGATCTCCATGTATAATACATAGGGGGGGATATGATCTCCATGTATAATACATAAGGGGGGATATGATCTCCATGTATAATACATAAGGGGGCTATGATCTCCATGTATAATACATAAGGGGGGATATGATCTCCATGTATAATATATAAGGGTGGATATGATTTCCATGTATAATACATAAGGGGGGATATGATCTCCATGTATAATACATAAGGGGGGATATGATCACCATGTATAATACATAAGGGGGGATATGATCTCCATGTATAATACATAAGGGGGGATATGATCTCCATGTATAATACATAAGGGGGCTATGATCTCCATGTATAATACATAAGGGGGATATGATCTCCAAGTATTATATATAAGGGGGGATATGATCTCCATGTATAATACATAAGGGGGGGATATGATCTCCATGTATAATACATAAGGGGGGATATGATCACCATGTATAATACATAAGGGGGATATGATCTCTATGTATAATACATAAGGGGGATATGATCACCATGTATAATACATAAGGGGAGATATGATCTCCATGTATGATACATAAGGGGGGATATGATCTCCATGTATGATACATAAGGGGGATATGATCTCCATGTATAATACATAAGGGGGATATGATCTCCATGTATAATACATAAGGGGGGATATGATCTCCATGTATAATACATAAGGGGGATATGATCTCCATGTATAATACATAAGGGAGGATATGATCACCGTGTATAATACATAAGGGGGATATGATCTCCATGTATAATACATAAGGGGGGATATGATCTCCATGTATAATACATAAGGGGGGATATGATCTCCATGTATAATACATAAGGGGGGATATGATCTCCATGTATAATACATAAGGGGGATATGATCTCCATGTATAATACATAAGGGGGGATATGATCTCCATGTATAATACATAAGGGGGATATGATCAACATGTATAATACATAAGGGGGGATATGATCTCCATGTATAATACATAGGGGGGGATATGATCTCCATGTATAATACATAAGGGGGGATATGATCTCCATGTATAATACATAAGGGGGCTATGATCTCCATGTATAATACATAAGGGGGGATATGATCTCCATGTATAATATATAAGGGTGGATATGATTTCCATGTATAATACATAAGGGGGGATATGATCTCCATGTATAATACATAAGGGGGGATATGATCTCCATGTATAATACATAAGGGGGGATATGATCTCCATGTATAATACATAAGGGGGCTATGATCTCCATGTATAATACATAAGGGGGGATATGATCTCCAAGTATAATATATAAGGGGGGATATGATCTCCATGTATAATACATAAGGGGGGGATATGATCTCCATGTATAATACATAAGGGGGGATATGATCACCATGTATAATACATAAGGGGGATATGATCTCTATGTATAATACATAAGGGGGATATGATCACCATGTATAATACATAAGGGGAGATATGATCTCCATGTATGATACATAAGGGGGGATATGATCTCCATGTATGATACATAAGGGGGATATGATCTCCATGTATAATACATAAGGGGGATATGATCTCCATGTATAATACATAAGGGGGGATATGATCTCCATGTATAATACATAAGGGGGATATGATCTCCATGTATAATACATAAGGGGGGATATGATCTCCATGTATAATACATAAGGGGGATATGATCTCCATGTATAATACATAAGGGGGGATATGATCAACATGTATAATACATAAGGGGGGATATGATCTCCATGTATAATACATAAGGGGGATATGATCAACATGTATAATACATAAGGGGGGATATGATCTCCATGTATAATACATAGGGGGGGATATGATCTCCATGTATAATACATAAGGGGGGATATGATCTCCATGTATAATACATAAGGGGGCTATGATCTCCATGTATAATACATAAGGGGGGATATGATCTCCATGTATAATATATAAGGGTGGATATGATTTCCATGTATAATACATAAGGGGGGATATGACCTCCATGTATAATACATAAGGGGGGATATGATCACCATGTATAATACATAAGGGGGGATATGATCTCCATGTATAATACATAAGGGGGGGATATGATCTCCATGTATAATACATAAGGGGGCTATGATCTCCATGTATAATACATAAGGGGGATATGATCTCCAAGTATAATATATAAGGGGGGATATGATCTCCATGTATAATACATAAGGGGGGGATATGATCTCCATGTATAATACATAAGGGGGGATATGATCACCATGTATAATACATAAGGGGGATATGATCTCTATGTATAATACATAAGGGGGATATGATCACCATGTATAATACATAAGGGGAGATATGATCTCCATGTATGATACATAAGGGGGGATATGATCTCCATGTATGATACATAATGGGGATATGATCTCCATGTATAATACATAAGGGGGATATGATCTCCATGTATAATACATAAGGGGGGATATGATCTCCATGTATAATACATAAGGGGGATATGATCTCCATGTATAATACATAAGGGGGGATATGATCACCGTGTATAATACATAAGGGGGATATGATCTCCATGTATAATACATAAGGGGGGATATGATCTCCATGTATAATACATAAGGGGGATATGATCTCCATGTATAATACATAAGGGGGGATATGATCTCCATGTATAATACATAAGGGGGATATGATCTCCATGTATAATACATAAGGGGGGATATGATCAACATGTATAAATACATCAGTTGTTCATATACTGAACTCGGTGTAGGGTTATTCATCCTGAGGTCATCACAGAGGACAAGGGGGCACTCTTTACGTCTGGAGGAAAAGAAATGTAATCTCCAAACACGTAAAGATTTCTTTACAGTGAGAACTGTGAAAATGTGGAATTTTTGTATTATTATTATACAGGATTTATATAGCGCCAACAGTTTGCTCAGCACTTTACAATATATCGGGAGACAATACAGTAACAATACAGTTCAATACAAGAGGGATTTGAGGGCCCTGCTCCTTGGAGCTTACAATCTAGGAGGGAGGGGCTAGTGGTACAAAAGGTAGTAACTGTGGGGGATGGACTGGTTGGAAGAGTAGAAGATTCCAGTATTAGCTGAGGGCAGGATAGGCTTCCCTGAAGATATAGGTTTTCAGAGATCGCCTAAGAATAGACTCCCTCAAGAGTTGGTTCTGGCCAGCTCAGTGGATTACTGTAAGAAAGTCCAGGATTCTTTCTTGGATACACAGAATATAATTGGATATAACATTTATAGGTAAAGTTGATCCAGGAAATATCCGATTTCCTCTCAGTGGATCAGGAAGGAATTTTTTTCCTGCAGGAGTAAATTGGATCATGCTTTGCGGGGGGGGGGTGCCTTCCTCTGGATCAACTGTGGGTATAGGAGTACAATTTTTTTTTTTTTTTAATGGTTGAACTGGATGGACTTTTGTCTTTTTTTCAGCCAGACTAATTATGTAACTATGTAATGGATGAAAAGAAAGTAACAATGGTGGAAATACTGTATATGCATTACACCAAACAAACACACAGACACATCAATTATTATCACCTATATACATAATTAAAGGTCAGTAGATTCAGGTTGAATGAACTAGATTGTTGCAGCTATATTGCACCATAAAGCATCTAGTAGATCAAATACCTGAGATATCATTACAGAATAGATCGTAGGTCAATCTATCAAACATGACATTTAAAATTATAAACATTCAAAATAGAAAGGTAATTCGTAGGTCAATCTATCAAGTATGACATATAAAATGACAAACATTCAAAATAGAAAGGTTCTAGGCATAAGAAAAGATACCTAAGATATTTTACAGTTTTTATCATGGGTTTACATGTCCTCCTTCCATAGATTGACTTCATTCTCCATATTTCTTAGGACATACAGGACTCCAGTCTTCCTACAGAGGATTAGAGTCAGGGAAAACCCTTTTACTATCTAGGAAACCCCAAAGGATTATTTGATCAAATAGGCTCAGATATGAAAGATTAGGTTCTGATGATGTGTTGACTTGATGTACTTGCCGTTACTCTCAATAAATGCCTCTTAATCTATCATCGAAGCCCATTCTTTTGGACATCGGGCGCTCCTCATTTTCTATTATGACCTCAAGGCCATACCAGAAAGGTAGCAGCTAAACCCTAAGAGGGTTTACCACCAATTCTACCATTAGCCACAACTGAATGGAAGGACATCTTCAACTACCTAACCCACCCTACCCTCTCCCTACCTACCCATGCAATCACCTACCTACGACCAGTGACTGATCCAGTAGATCAAGCGCAGTCTTCAGCACAAACAACATAGGTTCTGATGTAGGCAGCCTTTTCCCAGGGCAGCCTGCAGCAGTTTGTGGTCTCCAGTGATTACAGATGTGCAGAGTCTTTATAAATCATGCATGTATATGTTCTATTTGGAAGCAGGAGATTCCAGCATAGAAAGGTTGGTCCTTGGTACAGCGGATATCAGTGTAGGACAGGGGTGGACTGACAACTCATGGGGCCCCCGGGCAATAGGGGATCATGGGGCCCCTGTGTCCTTGCCCAAACTCAAAAAAGGTACAACACAGGCCACAGACAGGCGCTAAATGTTACCAAGACATTGTCTACACTGGGCTAGGCCTGTGATTACACTTCTCAAAGCACATGGATAGAAAAGGCAGAGATAAGAATTGATGTTTGCTAGATGTCCTAGAACATATTAGATCAGCTAACACAGTGCAGGTATTGTTTGAGGAGTTAATCAAAATAATACTTCTTTTTCAGTCAGGGCTTATTAATGGACTGTTCAAAATTGTCAATCCAGTCCTGATGGCATCTTTTCTTCATTTTGTCAATGACCCAGTGACATATTCAAGATGTCAATTGAAGGAAGATCCTCTCCCTAGGGAACGTTACAGGGAAGGTGATGTGATTGTAGGTGCAGTTCTGCAATTTAACAATGATGATACCTCAATGCTTAACATGTTTTTAAGCCAACCCAAACACACATCTTGCCTTTTGTAAGTATAGAGAAAACTTTCCTGTAATGATGAAAATGTTTTAATTATAATTAACTGGGCCTGCACCATGTGATCACTCTGACCAATCATAGTGATAACCTTTGTAAGCAATTTTTTTGGGGGTCGGTGGACATTGCTCTTTGTGATTGATGTAGATCTACTCAGTAATGAAACTGGGCCTGCACCATGTGATCACTCTGACCAATCACAGTGATAACCTTTGTAAGCAAGTTTTTTTGGGGTCGGTGGACATTGCTCTTCGTGATTGATGTAGATCTACTCAGTAATGAAACTGGGCCTGCACCATGTGATCACTCTGACCAATCACAGTGATAACCTTTGTAAGCAAGTTTTTTTGGGGTCGGTGGACATTGCTCTTCGTGACTGATGTAGATCTACTAAGTAATGAAACTGGGCCTGCACCATGTGATCACTCTGGCCAATCACAGTGATAACCTTTGTAAGGAAGTTTTTTTTGGGGTCGGTGGACATTGTTCTTCGTGATTGATGTAGATCTACTCAGTAATGAAACTGGGCCTGCACCATGTGATCACTCTGACCAATCACAGTGATAACCTTTGTAAGCAAGTTTTTCTGGGGTCGGTGGACATTGCTCTTCATGATTGATGTAGATCTACTCAGTAATGAAACTGGGCCTGCACCATGTGATCACTCTGACCAATCACAGTGATAACCTTTGTAAGCAAGTTTTTTTGGGGTCGGTGGACATTGCTCTTCGTGATTGATGTAGATCTACTCAGTAATGAAACTGGGCCTGCACCATGTGATCACTCTGACCAATCACAGTGATAACCTTTGTAAGCAAGTTTTTTTGGGTCGGTGGACATTGCTCTTCATGATTGATGTAGATCTACTCAGTAATGAAACTGGGCCTGCACCATGTGATCACTCTGACCAACCACAGTGATAACCTTTGTAAGCAAGTTTTTCTGGGGTCGGTGGACATTGCTCTTCATGATTGATGTAGATCTACTCAGTAATGAAACTGGGCCTGCACCATGTGATCACTCTGACCAATCACAGTGATAACCTTTGTAAGCAAGTTTTTTTGGGGTCAGTGGACATTGATCTTCGTGATTGATGTAGTTCTACGTCACTGGATGACCTAGCAGTGAATTTAGACTGTGGGATATTTTTTTTTATAAAGGTCTTTGTCAAAATTGTGGTGTGTTTATTTACATAACCAAGGGAGAAATGCCCTTCTTACTCATTCGGGGGGATATTTGGGGTTCCCTTATTTTGAAGGGAGTTTCAGATTTAGATTTCCCCCATGGAGCCCCATGTCCACCAGGCTGTAGCTGTGGAAAAGAGTTTCATGTCCTCATCAACATAGAGACAGGGTGATTTACCAGGGGAGGCCTCTCTGAAGTGGTACAATCCCATGCTGAGGGCATGTAGCTTGGTATGGTTCAGGAGGGAGGTGTAGGATCATGCTCCCTCCTGTCCAGGCCATCAAAGCTGCATGCTCAAGTAAGGCTCTGTTGTCTGGCATAGATTTTAGGGTGGGCCTGCATTGGGTCCCCTTGTAAAATATATACCACGCCCCTATTTAGAATAAGGGTCTGGTAGGATTCTGGAGGACACCCCATGTTGTTGTTTGGTTTTTTTTTTGCCAACATTGTCATTTGATCACAGATCACAGCTAGCTGCTTGTGTTCTAGCATTTAAGATGATTGCTGCCTCTAGAGTAGGAAGTTGCCATTTAGTGGCAATAGTATTACCACCATCAAATTAATGACTTATGAACGCAGCTGAACGTTTGCTTTGCCAGCCAGGTGGGCACAGGCGCAGACTGACAACTCATGGGGCCCCCAGGCAATAGGGGATCATGGGGCCCCTGTGTCCTTGCCCAAACTAAAAAAAGCCTATGGAAAAGGTACCAGGGGCATCTCATGGGGCCCCCTACTGACCCTACTGGCAGTGCCCGAGTTTCCAAATGGTCAGTCGCCCCTGGGTGGGCATCTCATTTTGTTTGCCCATTTGGTGAATTTTGAACATTTGGAATACATGAACAGCCCTTTGGAACCTTGAACTTGAACCTCATCCCTGATACTCATCAGATTGCTTTGAGCACCTCACTGCAAGATAGTTTGCTTCCATTCATATAGTGCTGCTCTGTGTCTCCACTCCTCCTTTTGACATCCTAAAAACCTTCAAAACTGCACAGCAAAGAGGGGTTATATTCCACAGTCAACATCTATTCAAAGACAAAGATTGATAATGCTGTGCTCGTGCATTATTTTTTATTAGCATTGTTGTCAAGAATTACACATCTTAATGAAATATAAGAAGATTGGGGTAATTTTTTTCTTTGTCTTATATAGCCCAAAACCAGTTTATCTCCAGCACCTCCTGGCGTTCATGTTTGCCATAGAGGAAATAAACCGCAGAACAGACATCTTGCCAAACATAACTCTGGGTTACTCCATCTATGATTCCTGCGCTTCACAGCTGAAAGCCATCCAGAGTACTCTCAGTATTATTTCAGGGACATCGAGGATGGTGCCAAATTACAGCTGTTATAAACAGAGCAAACTGATTGGATTTGTTGGACACAGGCTATCCTCTTCATCAGTTTCCATGGCCAGTGTGACTGGAATATACAGATACCCACAGGTGAGCAATGATTCTACATTGACATACTCACAATAATGTTTAGATATTTCAAAAAAGTATATAAAAGAACACATGACAGATGTTCTGCAAGAACACAACATTCTTAGCGATAAATAGCATGGATTCACAAAAAAACTAAGTTGTCAAACCAATCTGTTTTCTTTTTATGAGGGAATAAGAAAAAGGAGTGGCTGTGGATGTAATATGCTTACTCCATTTTAAATCAATGCTTTTACATTTCAATAGCACAGGACATAGCCTATTTACCTCTGTTTTTGCCCTATGTGCAAAGTACATGTACAGGTGAAACTCAAAAAATTTGAATATCGTGCAAAAGTTCATTTATTTCAGTAATGCAACTTAAAAGGTGAAACTAATATATGAGATAGACTCATTACAGGCAAAGCAAGATAGTTCAAGCTGTGATTTGTGATAATTGTGATGATTATGGCTTACAGCTCATGAAAACCCCAAATCCACAATCTCAGAAAATGAGAATATTGTGAAAAGGTGCAATATTCTTGGCTCAAAGTGTCCCACTCTAATCAGCTAATTACGCCATACCACCTGCAAAGGGTTCCTGAGCCTTTAAATGGTCTCTCAGTCTGGTTCAGTAGGAAGCACAATCATGGGAAAGACTGCTGACCTGACAATTGTGCAGAAAACCATCATTGACACCCTCCATAAGGAGGGAAAGCCTTAAAAGGTAATTGCAAAAGAAGTTGGATGTTCCCAAAGTGCTGTATCAAAGCACATTAATAGAAAGTTATGTGGAAGGGAAAAGTGTGGAAGAAAAAGGTGCACAAGCAGCAGGGATGACCGCAGCCTGGAGAGGATTGTCAGGAAAAGGCCATTCAAAAGTGTTGGGGACTTTCACAAGGAGTGGACTGAGGCTGGAGTCAGTGCATCAAGAGCCACCACACACAGACGGATCCTGTACATGGGCTTCAAATGTTGTATTCCTCTTGTCAAGCCGCTCCTGAACAACAAACAACGTCAGAAGCGTCTTACCTGGGCTAAAGAAAAACAGACCTGGTCTGTTGCTCAGTGGTCCAAAGTCCTCTTTTCTTATGAGAGCAACTTTTGCATCTCATTTGGAAATCAAGGACCCCGAGTATGGAGGAAGAATGGAGAGACACACACTGTAAGATGCTTGAAGTCTAGTGTGAAGTTTCCACAGTCTGTGTTGATTTGGGGAGCCATGTCATCTGCTGGTGTTGGTCCACTGTGCTTCATTAAGTCCAGGGTCAATGCAGCCGTCTACCAGGAGATTTTGGAGCACTTCATGCTTCCTTCCGCAGAAGAGCTTTATGGGGATGCTGACTTCATTTTCCAGCAGGACTTGGCACTTGCCCACACTGCCAAAAGCATCAAAACCTGGTTCAATGACCGTGGGATTACTGTGCTTGATTGGCCAGCAAACTCGCCTGACCTGAACCCCATAGAGAATCTATGGGGTATTGCCAAGAGAAAAGAGAAAAATGAGAGACATGAGACCGAACAATGCAGAAGAGCTGAAGGCCGCTATTGAAGCATCCTGGTCTTCCATAACACCTCAGCAGTGCCACAGGCTGATAGCTTCCATGCCACGCCGCATTGAGGCAGTAATTGCTGCAAAAGGGGCCCAAACCAAGTACTGAGTACATATGCATGCTTCTACTTTTCAGAGGTCCGATATTGTTCTATGTACAATCCTTGTTTTATTGATTGCATGTAATATTCTAATTTTCTGAGATTGTAGATTTGGGGTTTTCATGAGCTGTAAGCCATAATCATCACAATGATGACAAATCACAGCTTGAACTATCTTGCTTTGCATGTAATGAGTCTATCTCATATATTAGTTTCACCTTTTAAGTTGCATTACTGAGATAAATTTACTTTTGCACGATATTCTAATTTTTTGCGTTTCACCAGTATACAGTACATGCACTTTCAGTTAGTGAATGGCTATGCAAATTCTTTAGAAATGAATCCCTTGGACTTCTCAAAAATGTTTGACACAGTGCCCCACTGATGGCTAATGTGCAAATTAAACTTCATAGACACAGACAATTCAGTCTGTAAATAGATAGAAAACTGGCTTAAACATCATATTCAGAGCATAGTGATTAATATTCAAACTCTGAATGTTCTAAGGTTATTACTGGTATACTCCAAGGTTCTGTGTTGGGACCCTTACATTTCAACCTATTTAAAAGATATAGGGTTTGGGTGTGATCTGGAGTACAATGGAGTAGGAAGCTGGTGAGAAAAGCTCTGGTCATGAACTATCCTGTCTCTGTTATCCTGACTGCACATTCTGCCTTGCAAAACCATCATACCATTGTCCATGGGGACCACTTACTCTGTCCGCCATATCTTCCCATGGCAAAGGCACCTGATAGCAGTGCTAAACTCAAAAAAGTCTAGAGACAAAAGAAGGACGCATCAGGTGAAGATGGCTGATCTGCCTCCCCTGACAGCTCCAACCAGCAGCTGACACCACAAAGGTCCTCAAGGTGATTTTCCCCTGCCAGGTGACACTAACCACTAATATCGAGGAGGTGAAAATTCAAGTGGTAATAAAGTCTTGGAATGGAAAATCTCCTGACAGGCAGCAATTTGATAACTGAAGAGACCCTAGTGATCTCTTCTGTCATAAATATCCCCCCTGCCTGTCAGCGAGTAACACAATCTGAGCTGCATATATGCATCTCAGACCACATTTGCTGCCTGCCCTGCATGGTAATGTGACTCCAGTGCACATGTTCAGGAGTGATGTCCCCAGCGGCCTCGCCATTCAAGTGGCTGAAGATCGGGAACCAAGAAGGAAGATCGGAGAAAGATGGAAGCCTCCAGAGACCAGGGAGAGCCATGTCAGCACTGCACTGGAGGTCTCCGTCTGCAGGTAAGTTTGTTATAATGTACTAGTTTGCAGGTCTTTAGAATACCTCTTTAGTACCCAGCTCTATCCAAATATACAGATTGTGTTCAAAATAATAGCAGTCAGACATCACTAACTGGATCAATCACTGTTTTTGGTAGAAATGATATTTCTACATGGCAAATAATTTACTAGCAGGTGTAGTAGAGTAATAGAAAACCAACTGACCCAACAGTCATGACATGCATGCTGCTGATTCTGTGTAATTGAATCACTCATTGAAAGGGGCATGTTCAAAATAATAGCCGTGTGGAGTTCTATTAGTGAGGTCATTCATTCTTTGAAAAACAGGTGGCAATTATTGCCCTTATTTAAGGAAGGAAGGCAGCAAATGTTGTACATGCTGGTTACAGTGCATTTCTCTCTGAAATTCTGAGGAAAATAGGTTGTTCCAGACATTGTTCAGAAGAACAGCGTACCTTGATTAAAAAGTTGATTGGAGAGGGGAAAACATATAAAGAAGTGCAGCAAATGATAGGCTGCTCAGCTAAAATGATCGCAAATGCTTTAAAATGGCAACCAAAACCTGAAAGACGTGGAAGAAAGTGAAAAACTACCATTCGAATGGATAGAAGAATAGCCAAAATGGCAAGGACTCAGCCAACAATCAGCTCCAAAGAAGGTGTAAAGTTCCCTGTGAGGACTGTTACAATTAGAAGACGCCTATGTGAAGCTAAGCTATCTGCAAGAAGCCCCCGCAAAGTCCCACTGTTGGAAAAAAGACGTGCTGAAGAGGTTACAATTTGCCAAAGAGCACATTGACTGGCCTAAAGAGAAATGGCGCAACATTTTGTGGACTGATGAAAGTAAGATTGTTCTTTTTGGGTCTAGTGGCCGGAGACAGTTTGTCAGACGACCCCCAAACACTGAATTCAAGTCACAGTACACTGTGAAGACAGTGAAGCATGGTGGTGCAAGCATCATGACATGGGGATGTTTCTCATACTACAGTGTTGGGCCTATTTATCGCATACCAGGGATCATGGATCAGTTTGAATACATCAGAATACTTGAAGAGGTCATGCTGCCTTATGCTGAAGAGGAAATGCCCTTGAAATGGGTGTTCCAACAAGACAACGACCCCAAACACACCAGTAAACGTACTACATCTTGGTTCCAGACCAACAAGATTGACGTTATGGAGTGGCCAGCCCAATCCCCGGATCTTAATCCAATAGAAAACTTGTGGGGTGACATCAAAAATGCAGTTTCTGAGGCAAAACCAAGAAATAGAGAAGAACCGTGGAATGTAGTCCAATCATCCTGGGCTGGAATACCTGATCACAGGGGCCAGAAGTTGGGTGACTCCATACAACACAGACGTACAGCAGTTCTCAGAAACAGTGCGACTACAACCAAATATTCATTAAGTGATTCAAAGGAAAGCAAAATCTTCAAACATTTCTCAGTTTATATAGTGAATGTTTGAGTTTGTAAAGAAGAATGCAAACACTGCTATTTTTTTGAACCGTCTAATATTCACTTTTCTTCAATTTTGTTTAGAGGAACAACACAAATTTGATCTATTTTTCTTCATGTTTTGATTTGGAATAGAATGTGTCGTGTTCCCAATGCATTTGTGTGTATGGAAATAAAAGCTATTAGAAGGATTTTCAGCTTTATTTATTCACTTTTTTCAACACACTGCTATTATTTTGAACACAACTGTATATACACAGCAATGTTTGGTCCCAGTTTTCCTGTGTAGCTACACATATCTCTACGGCAGACTCCTGACAGATCAATTGAATGGTCTGGTCATTTATTAATCTCACGTTGGAGGCAATAGGTCCATGTATGAGGGGTTTGATTGGGTCCCTCTACTCGTCGTTTAGAGTGTAGGTGAGGGCTAACAGGCTACTACTGGGCAAAACATGTTAGAGGAGGTTCCCTGATGGCTAGGAGACCAAGCTGAAGCCATTGTTTACTAATAAGAGTCTACTATATACCGAGGTAGTGTGCAGACGGGTGCCATTTTGTTCCAAACCTTATACCTATCACAGATGTGTGAGGATCATTAAAACTACAAAGGTGATGCTAGTGACAGACTACAGCAGATGCTCATTTTGCCCATAGCTCCACTTTAGGCCTATAGGGGCATTTTCAAACCAGAATGTAAGCCTCCTAGATGGGTCTATGGACAGGCCTTGAAGCCCCTGATGGGTATTGACTAAAACCCTTTTTTTCATAAACCCTCACTTTTCTTCAATTTTTTTAGAGGAACAACACAAATTTGATCTATTTTCTTCATGTTTTGATTTGGAATAGAATGTGTTGTGTTCCCAATGCATTTGTGTGTATGGAAATAAAAGCTATTAGAAGGATTTTGAAATGTATTCACTTTTTTCAACACACTGCTATTATTTTGAACACAACTTTATGAGCATCTGGTGGTTACCTGGGCTCACAAGGCTTTATTGCTAGCATTGCAAGGTTGCAAAGAGATTTGCTGGCCTACACATGTTCAGTACATATGTTATGTATGCTCTTGTGATCCATGCCTTTGATATTTTGTTCAATTCACCATCTAATAGTTGTTTATCCTTATGTATTTGTTAAATTGGAAGTATATCATGTACAGTTTTCTTTAATACGCTTTTTTATTCTGTTTATTGCAAAAAATACTTTGTTTTTTCAACTTAAAAAATTGATATAGAGCAGGGGTAGGCAGCCTTATGAGTACAGTGTGTCGAGAAATTTTTTAAAGAAAATTGAGAGTGCCGTTTATATAAAAATGTCAGCTTCACACTCTCAATGACAAAAAGGATTACTTGAAAAGTAACAATGCACTTGTTGCAAAAGTTGCAAAACACATGTGCTGAGAGGCAAGTGCAGTAAGGTTGAAATGAATATGCCATCCAAGGACTTCTATAGATCACCCTAATTCTGATACCTTCACACCTCACGTTAATCCTAATTCCTGCATCTTTAGACCTCAAATAAGCCCCAATACATGCACCTCTAGACCTTAGATCAGTCCCACTACCTGCACCTTCACCCCTCAGACCACCCCTTTTCATGCACCATTACACCTTGTGATCAGCCCAAATTCCTTCACCTTCATACCTCAGATCACCCCAATTCCTATACCTTCACATCTCAAATCAGTCCCAATTCCTGCACCTTCAACCCTCAGATCAACCCCAATACCTTCACCTTCATACTTCAGATCACCTCAATTCCTGCACCTTCACCCCTCAAATCAGTCCCAGTTCCTACACCCTCACACCTCAGACCAGCCCAAATTCCTGCACCTTCACATCTCAAATCAGTCCAGTTCCAGCACTTTCACACCTCAGATCACTTCCAATTCCTGCACCTTCACACCTCAGATCACCCCAATTACTGTACCTTCACACCCCTGATCACCCCAATTCCTGCACCTTTACACCTCAGATCACCCCAATTCCTGTACCTTCACCCCTCAGATTAGCCACAGTTTCAGCAACTTCACACCTCAAATCAGATGCTATTCCTGCACCTTTGCCCATCAGATCACCTCAATTCCTGCACCTTCACACCTCAGATCAGTACCAATTCCTGCACCTTCACACCTTAGATCACCCCAATTCCTCTACCTTCACACCTCAGGTCACCCCAGTTCCTGTACCTTCACACCTCAGAGCATCTCAATTCCTGCACCTTCACACCTCAGATCACCCCAATTCCTGCAACTTCACATCTCAGACCACCCAAATTACTGCTCCTGCATACCTCAGATCACTCCAATTCTTGCACTTTCAGATCTCCAATAAGCCCCAAAGCATGCACCTTTAGACACAAGATTAGCCCCAATTCCTGCACCATCAGACCCCAAATCTCCTCAGTTCATGCACCTCCACACCTCAGATCAGCCCAAGTTTCTGTACCTTCATACTTCAGATCACCCAAATTTCTATATCTTCACACCTCATATCAGCCTCAGTTCCTACACCTTCACCCCTCAGATTAGCCCCAACTCCTTCACCTTCATACCTCAGATCAACTCAATTCCAGCACCTTCACCCCTCAGATCAGCCCCAATTTCTGCACATTCACACCCAGATCACCCCAATTCCTGCACATTCACACCTCAGATCACCCCAATTCCTGTACCTTCACACCTCAGGTCACCCGAGTTCCTGTACCTTCACCTCTCAGATCAACATAATTACTGCACCTTTACACCACAGATCACTCCAATTCCTGCAACTTCACACCACAGATCACCCCAATTCCTACACCTTCACATCTCAGATCACCTGAGTTCCTGTACCTTGACCCCTCAGATGAACCCAACTACTGTAAGTTTACACCTCAGATCACCCCAATTCCTGCACCTTCACCCCTCAGATTAGCCACAATTCCAATACCTTAACACCTGAAATCAGATGCTATTCCTGCACCTTCACCCATCAGATCACCCCAATTCCTGCACCTTCACACCTCAGATCAGTACCAATTCCTATACTTTCATAGCTCAGATCAGCCCCAGATTATGTACCTTCATACCTCGATCACTCAAATTTCTACACCTTCACACCTCATATCAGCTTCAGTTCCTATGCCTTCACCCCTCAGATCAGCCCCAACTCCTTCACCTTCATACATCAGATAAACTTAATTCAAGCATCTTCACCCCTCAGATCAGCCCCAATTCCTGCAACGTCACACCACAGATCACTCCAATTCCTGCACCTTCACAGCTCAGATCAGCACAATTCCTGTACCTTCACACCTCATATCACCCCAATTCCTGCACCTTCACACCTCAGATCACCCCAATTAATGCACCTTCACACCTCAGATCACCCCAATTCCTGCACCTTCACACCTCAGATCACCCGAGTTCCTGAACCTTCACACCTCAGATCACTCCATTTCCTATATCTTCACACCTCAGATCAAACCCAGTTCCTGTACCTTCATACCTCAGATCACCTCAATTTCTGCACTTTCAGATATCAAATAAGCTCTAATGCATGCATCTTTAGACACCGGATCATCCTCAATTCCTGTGCCATCATGCCCCAGATTGCTTCATTTCACACACCTCCACATCTCAGATCAGCCCAATTCCTGGACCCTCACACCTCAGATCACCCCAATTCCTACACCTTCACCTCTCAGATCACACCAGTTCTTACATCTACATACCCCAGATCACCCCAATTCTTGCACCTACATACCACAGATCACCCCAATTCCTGCACCTTCACTAACTACTACTTTTAGCAACCATGGACTAAACACATCAGTGTTCCCAAAGTCCCCCTTACATCAGAGCCCGCCCTACTTCATACATTAGGGTTTCTAAAGTCCTCTCCCTTACATCATGATCTCCAGAGTCCCCTCCCCCTTATTTCAGAGTCCCAAGAGTTCTCCCCGTTTACATTAGGGTCCCAAGAGCACCCCATTAAACCTGAGTTCCTATAGGCTGTCCATATTTACATCAGAACCACCATAGTCAACCCCTTACACTGGAGTCCCCAAAGGCCCCACCCCCATTTACATCAGGGTCCCCAAAGCCCTGCGGGCAACTGGTTAATGTCATTACAAAGTACAAGGAGATACTCCTCTTGACTGGAGGAAAAAATCTTTACCACCACATGCAGAAAAAACTTCTCCACAGTAAGAGCTTTGAAAGTGAAGACTACACTCCCTCAGGAACTAATTTTAACCAGCTTAGCTGATTTTACTTTTTCATATTGGATTCATTCTTTTATATTGGATGCATTTTTATCGTGGGTACATTCCACTCTGGAGCAATTTTTTCATTTTTGCACACATGTAAAATCTGCATTTTTGACTATAAAATTACTTAAAACCCCAGAATATTATATATTTTATGAAAGTAGAGGCCTTGTGAAATATAGTAGTTGCAATTTTTAGTTGTAGCACAATTTTTGTGCTACTGTATCAAATGCATATTTTTTTAGGAAAAAAATATAATAAAATGAATGTTAGTGCAAACACACACTATAGAACCCATTTTATTAGTAAATATAAAAGAAAGGTTGTGTTAAATAAATAGATGCCAAACATGTCAAGTCCTAAAATTATGTGCCCTCATGATATTGGGAAAAAATATGGTATCCAAAAATATCCATAGGCGACGCTATAAAAGCCTTCTTAGCTCATCTTAAAGCGATACTAACGTCTTGTTTTATTGAAAAAAAACGAACAAAAAAAACACAAATATGTCATACTTACTTGCTCAGTGTAAAGGTTTTGCACAGAGCAGCCCTCAATCCTCCTTTTCTAGGTTCTTCCCCTGGCGCTCCTGGCCCTCCCTCCTGTCGGGTGCCCTCACAGCAAGCAGCTTGCTATGGGGACACCCGAACAGGTGCACTCCCAAGCCGTGGATCAGCCCCACCCCTTCCCTCTCCTGACTGGCTCACTAGCTGTGATTGACAGCAGCCAATGGCTCCTGATGTTGCTTCGGCCAATCAGGAGTGAGAGTCCCCAGAGATCGTAGGCTGTTGTGGACATCGCTGAATCACGATGGGACTCAGGTAAGTGTTGGGGGGGATGCTACACACAAAAGATTTTTTAACGTGATGCATAGAATGCATGAAAGTAAAAAACCATGAGCCTTTAGAACCACTTTATGTTAACAGTGATCTATGGTTCTATAATTATTGTCCTGATTCTGGCATTTGTGGTGATGCCTCACATGTGTGGTACAGTGGCAGTCTACATATACGTGTGCACTCTATGATCCTGTTTGCATTTGAAGGTGTGTGCAGGGCAACAGATGTTATTGTTTTTATATATATATATATATATATATATATATATATATATATATATATACAGTATATACATACATACATTTTATCATAATCTAACTTTTTAAACTTTTTTTACTTTATTGCTGTCACAAGGGATTAACAAACTGCTCTGTGATAGCATTGGCCAGGTGACATGACTAGTACACAAGAGATAGGCTAATCAAGATCCCTACACCACCATCTCACTCTCTCACATACCCACCCCCTATAAACTATCATTAAAGAAAAACATAACACCGATTGGAGTAAAATGGCCAACACGGCCTTTTATTAACACTTCAACTTCAATACACAAAACATTCCTTAAAACAGAAACACATAGGAAAAATTGTTGGTCTTCGAAGGCACCAAACCAGAACCGATATCCACCTGTGGAACCAATACTATAACTAGGCCTCCAGCCACAACGCACTGGCTTGGAGACAAAACATACCATCCGCAGTGCAGAACCACCACCTTCCAGTTAAACCTCGGTTAACTGGAATGCCCCCGGGCACACCATACCGCTGATGGTTCCCAAACCATAATCTTTAACTGCAAAATAAGTGTCACCTCCAAAGACCAACAACCGCCACAGCACTCTGGGTAAGCCCTTACACCTGAACGGCCCGCTGTACACCATCCTGCAGACCCAGGGACCATAAATCTGTCCCCACTGCGTTCAGGTGCACCCCATCGCTTCGAAGGTACCGCCAAGTATCAACCTCCAACTCCAAATGCTGGACAACCAGCCCCCCATTGTGGATAGAGAACCGACCCACCTCCTTATTGACTTTTATACGGGCCTTGTTAAGCCGCTTCACCGATCTAGCCAAACTCCAAGAAGTGCGGGCGACCATGTCAGACCACACAACCACCATATCCGGAAATTCCCTACGCAACCGAAGAAAGTCCAACTTGACATCCTGCACCAGCTCCCGCATGGACCTAACCCCCAAATTGTTGTCGCCCGCATGGAGAAAAATCACATCAGGCGGCCGGTCCAGACGAGCAAAACTCTGCACCTCAGGGAGCACACAACTCCACAACATGCCAGGCACTCCAATCCAGAGGACATAGGCCGACTGCCGAGACAACCCCAGCTGCCTGCCATTAGGCCTCATGTCAGCATGCCTGGCCCCCCAAAATACAGGAGTGACCAAGGATCCACACAAGGCATACCGCACCACCTAAAAAGAAAAAGGACAACAAATACAACCAGAACAACACACAAGAGCAAAAGACAAAAAACTCGAACTCAGCAAAAGGAAAAACAAGGGACCCCCTCCCCCACTTAGTCCCCCAACAAATGCGGACGAATGTGAAGGCAAAATCTATGCGACTCCCACCGACCAATACGTTTCACCAGATCATCAACCAAACCCCACCGGGCAGCCTCCATGGCCGCCCCGATACAAAAGGAATGCAAAGCATACAATGACGCATACAATTCAGCCGCCGCTAGACACTTCCGAAAAACCGACACAAACTGAAAGCGAGACAAGGGAGACCCATCAGCTTGCATGAAAAAGAACCCTGTCCTTGCTGGACGGTGGGATAAAAAACCCCTAATTGGAAGAGCAAAGAACCGAACCCGCGTGCCACGATATCCAACTGGTCTGTCTTGGACCGGCGGATGAGCACCTCAACCCGCTCTCCAGTGCACACGACATTGTCCACAAATAACCCCCCAAGAACCAATTTAGACGGACTAAGATGTTCGCCTATCAACAACGCCCCAAAAAAGGCCACCGCAAAGGCCGCCCGAAATAAGCCCACCTCATAGTCCAAAGAACACAAAGACCTCAGTTGCTCAAACAAAGTCCACAATAACGCGAAAGACACCGGTCGACGTGAATCCCTGCGCCGATGAGCCCTACATAAACCCCGAAGAGCCTGTCGAACCCAGAAATCCTTCGTGAAATCCCGACACCCCTGTAATTTAAAGAAAAAGGCCAAACCCCGCTCAAAGTTCCTAGCCAAGAAGTACAGCACAGTAAGCAGCACCTCAGGCCCCCACGGATCAAGGCCGACCCATTGCAACAGTTCCAACCACTCCAGCTAGACCTTGGAGTGCGCAGACCACGTCACCTCACTCACCAACCACTGGATCCAGCCCGCGACGACCCCAAGGCAATCTCCCACAGCCAGTCGGGACAAGGAACCCTGCATCGCTCCGCTGCCAGCGCCAACTCTCGGAGTTTGTCCCACTGAAAATGAGATAAAGCGTCAGCCAGAGCGGTATCAACACCTGGGAGATGCACAGCATAGAGAAAAACATTCAACTGAAGGCAACGCAATACTAAGTGGCGAAGCAAGCCAATCACTGGTGGCGAAGAAGCAGAGACCCGATTGATGACCTGAACCACCCCCAAATTATCATAGTGAAAGCAAACCTTCAAATTCCGAAAACACTCTCCCCAAACTTCCACCGCCAACACAACCAGAAAGAGTTCCAACAGAACAGGATTGCGAAGAAAACCCGCCTCATGCCAAGAAGCAGGCCATGGAGCCACACTCCACCGACCCCAGAAAAAAGCCCCATGGCCCGCGGAACCCGCCGCATCCGCGAACACCTCCAGATCAAAATTGCTCACCGGGCCAGACATCCACAGAGACCGCCCGTTAAAGGAATCCAAAAAACTGTGCCAGATCCGCAAGTCTGCCCGATGCTCCCAAGTCAAGCGAATAAAATGCAAAGGGGAGGTAACCCCGGCCATTACCACCTTACAACCGGGGGCAGAACACCTGACCCATCGGTAGGATGCGACAAGCAAAGTTAAGCTTGCCCAACAACGACTGCAAGGCTGCTCCCGCAGCTGAATCTTACGCTTGCCCAAGACCCCACGAATTTCAACCTGGAGGGCCAACAGCTTGTCTTCAGGCAGACGGCACTCCATCGCGCCAGAATCCAAAACAATGCCCAGGAAAGTAATCACCGAAGGCGGGCCCTCTGTCTTTTCCAAATCCAGAAACGCTCGGCAATGTGTTGCAAAGTGGCTAGCAGAACCGCACACATGTTGGAAGCTGGCGGACCCACACAGAGAAAATCGTCCAAATAATGGATGATGGAATCAACCGCCGAGACATTACGCATCACCCACTTCACAAAAGAACTTAACGTCTCGAACAACGCGCAGGAGATAGAACACCCCATGGGAAGGTACCGATCAATATAAAACGAGCCCTACCAATGACAGCCCAGTAAACGAAAGCTGTCAGGATACACTGGCAGCAGCCGAAACGCTGATTTGATGTCCAATTTGGCCATGAGCGCCCCCCGCTCATAACGGCGAACCCAGAAAACCACTGCATCAAAAGACGTATAAGACACAGTACACGACTCTGGAGCGATAGCGTCGTTCACGGACCCCCTTTAGGGAAGGAAAGATGATGAATCAACCGTAACGCATTGGGCTCCTTTTTGGGCACAACCCCCAAGGGAGAAACAACCAGGTTCAGAAACAGAGCACAAGAAAATGGGCCGCCCATGCATCCCAACCCCACTTCCTTATGAAACTTAGCCGAAACCACCTCTGCATGCTGCAAGGTAAGTTCAGCGCTAACGGCAGAATCAAAGCCAAATTACAAGGAATGCGAAAACCCTCAGAAAACCCCACCGCCAGCAGCGAGGCAGCCTCCCGATCAGGGTATCTCATCCTTGCCACCCTTATCAGCATCGTCCCTCTTACCCGCATGCTCTCCGGAAGGGCCTCTACCCCGCTTGAAACAGCGCGACAAGGAATGGGAGCCACCGCAACCTGAACATTCGTGTTTAAACCGGCAGGACCCACCAAACTGACAGGATTCCTTGTTGAACTGCCAGCAGAAACCCCTGCGCTTTGTGGCCGATTGCCCCGGGGAGAACAACCAGCCCCACCCTGAAAAAACTGACCAGGGGCCCGTGCTGGAGTAATAAGTTGCATCCAAAGGCCAATGTTCTTGTAGTCCCAACGCAAAGACAGGCGGGCGGCCCTACGCTACTGAAACTGTTCATCATAACGGAGCCAAGCGGTGCCCCCATAAACCCCGTGAGCTTCGCTAATAGCGTCGAGATAACAGAAGAGCACCAAGCAATGCTCCGGAGCCTTCTCCCTAATGACACTGGCCATAATCGTGAATGCTTGCAACCAGTTAGAGATAAACTGAAAACGCCACTTCTCCGCCTCTTCCCGCGTACCATCCTCAACCCTGGACCCATCGAAAGGAAAGCGTTCCAGAGGCAGGAGCGTGAAGATCTCTACATACTCACCTCTCCAACTCTTCTCCTGGACATCAGGCTGCAAGTGCGCACCTAACGGGCCCTCAAAGCAAACATACTCCTCACGCTTAGCAGAGTCCGCCAAGCAGACCGGCTCCAAAACCCGCGCACCCTCACCCAAAGGCGTGGATGGGTCCGCAGGGACGAGAGCACAGGCTTCCACTGTAATCGGCCCAGACACAGAGAAGAAGAAACTGCCAACCCCCACACCTCAGCAAAGTCCCGCCTCGGGACCCCGATCACATCCCCACCATCATGAGGGAGCCACGCAGAAGCCGGCCCAGAGCCCACACTTCCACCCCACTCCAGGCGCCACAGCAAGTCCCGCAAACCAAAAAGCAACTCGCCCATCAAAACCCAACGGGGAAGCACCAACATCCGCCATCGCAGGGGTGAGGGCCGCGCCACCATCTGAAGACGCCGCTAAAGGGGTGGCCCCACCCCCCAACAGATCCCACAGAGCTGAACAGAAAGAGACAGAAGAACCAAAAACATTAAACTCACCAGGCTGCTCAGGAGAGGATCCATCAGCCGCAGGTCCGGACTCCACGGCCACCGAGCGGCCGGCCGCTGCCCCCGCATCGGATCCTGACAGCTCGCCCTCAGAACGGTCCTCTGTTCTGTGCCAGTTGGATGGCCTTCCAGTCCCAGCAGCCACGGGTCCCGCTGGTCTGTGCCACTCCCAACTCTCCACCTCCCAGCACCAGACCAGCCCACTGCCGTCCCGGAGCTTTGTCCAGCCGTGCGCCCAGCTGCTGTCCGCCCAGCGCTGCTCTTCTTGCTGTTCTTCTTGGCTGATGATCCAGGCCCCCCCAGAGAGATCGCCGGCCGCAGGAGGGGACAGCCCGGCAGCCACAGCAGAAAGTCTCCCATGCCGGGCCCCCTCCCTGACTGGCTCCTCGTCAGGGGAGGAGCCGTTGCCATGATGACCCCTCTGCCGAGCGGGCGGGGGACCACGTGGAGGCAGTTCCTCCCCCCCGCTCAGCAAAGGGGTCGTCATGGCCTCCCCACGAGCAGAGGCAGGGGAGCGTGCCACCAGTGAGGCTGGAGGGTCCCGATTGGGGCTCCCAAGTAGGTGCTGAGCTCTGGGGTAGGAGCCTGGACTAAACCGCTCCGGAGGCTGAGACCTCTGAGCACGTGGGCACTCCTGCTCCCCTGCTGCTGGCAACAAGCCCAGGTCCCCCAGCACTGTGGAGACCCGACTCTGTAGCCAAGCAACACAAGCAGCAGCCTCTCCATGACACTAAACCCTGACCAACTCACTGCCTCCAATTGATAAAGCAGCCAGAGACAGCTCACTCGCGAAGCTTACTCTCTGCTGTCTCCTACAGCATTGCCTAATGACCCTCCCCATCCACACCCAAAGGTGTAGAAGACCCCACCTTCCATCCCCCAGTTACCAATCAGGTACTTAGCCATTAAACTAAAACCCACCTCATACTTTCTTAAACCCTTTCCTGTCTTTTTTAACCCCTCTTGGCCTCATCATGTCTGCCCTGTGCTTTCTTTTTTTTCTTTTCCTTTGGCTACGGGCATCTCTGGACCTCTTTATGGAGACACTGGGGGTCTATTAGATTCTATATATTAGATTTTTTTTTGTCCAGTTGTCCTTTAACCTCCCTGGAGGTATTCCCGAGTTTAGCTTGGGGTAAATTTTCAGTACCAAAAGCAGTAACCCCGAACTACACTCGGGAATAACCTGCAACATTGCTCCTGGATCTCTTCTTTACTTACCTTTTCCTGGGCTCCTGTGATGTCCCCCCTGCAGTGTCCCCAGCAATGTCCTCCAGCCGATGCCAGCATCTGTCTTCTGGGTTCCGTTCCCTGCGACGTCAGGGCGTACGGGGGACGGAACGGCGGGAAATACAAAAATGTCAAAAAGTGACATTCATAAATACACTAAAATCACATATTAAAACATTCCTGTATCAAACCATTTCACATACATTTTGTCCCAAGTGCTTTGTCCTGTGCCCTGCCTGCATTTTGACTGTTCTTTCTGCTTGGAAACTTAGAAAAGTCCACGGCGTCCAAAAAGCGTCCCTTTAGGTCAAAATCGGTTTTAGCCCAGCTAGAGAACAGCGATAGTAAATTAGAACCACTTGCAGAATTGAGTGATAATG
The DNA here is from genome assembly GCF_062004578.1 of Staurois parvus. Classification (NCBI taxonomy): domain Eukaryota; kingdom Metazoa; phylum Chordata; class Amphibia; order Anura; family Ranidae; genus Staurois; species Staurois parvus. Next base: position 434,583 of record NW_028319529.1, on the reverse strand, counting down.
ATTCGTGGGGGAAATTCGTCATCAGACACTGAAAACGATTTTGCGACTTTGCTCAGTGATGTGCGAACTTGGAGCTATATTTCAAATTTCAGGGTTTTTGGTTTAATTATATTATTGAATTAAATTTATTATTATTATATTATTATTTTTTATGAGTATTTATTAAATTATAATTTATGATTTAGTGTTTCAAGTTTTATCATACCCGGGATGTTTACTAGACTCTTCTTCGGACAGATTTCAGGGAGTTATTCCTAAATTACAGGCCTACAATAAAAAAATACATATTTCCATGCAAAAAAATGGTACCGATTTTGGTACAAAATTCCTGACATAATCATACCGCCAGGGAGGTTAACTAGTAGCATGAGGAGATACCTGGACCCTACAGAGGTAGCGCAAGCAGTCCAGCTCCTCCAGGATGGCACATCAATATGTGCCATTGCCAGAGGGTTTGCTGTGTCTCCCAGCACAGTCTCAAGAGCATGGAGGAGATTCCAGGAGACAGGAAGTTACTCTAGGAGAGCTGGACAGGGATGTAGAAGGTCTTTAACCCATGAGCAGGACCGGTATCTGCTCCTTTGTGCAAGGAGGAACAGGATGAGCACTGCCAGAGCCCTACAAAATGACCTCCAGCAGGCCACTGGTGTGAATGTCTCTGACCAAACAATCAGAAACAGACTTCATGAGGGTGGCCTGAGGGCCCAACATCCTCTAGTGGGCACTGGTCTCACTACAAAAAATGGCCACTGCCCCAGTCTATAACTGGCCTTCACAGCAAGGAGCACATGGAAGGGTATAACAAATGTCAAACAACAAAATTGAAAAATTCCCTGCTCAGCTTGCCAACCTGCTGCAAACAAACCAAATTAACCTGCCTAGCAGTATGCGTTAAAAACAGGGGATTAGTTAGCACACATATACAAATACATGCGTAAGCTACAGAGCCTCATCACGGCACCCCGATTTTCTGTAGTTCCTAACTCTACAAATTCTAAGAGCCACCATAGTAGAGTCACATGTATTTAACCACTTGCCTACCAGGCACTTATACCCCCTTATTTACCAGGCCATTTTTCAGCTTTCAGCGCTGCCGCACTTTGATTGACAATTGCGCAGTCATGCAACATTGTACCCATATGAAATTTTGATCATTTTTTTTCTCACAAATAGAGCTTTCTTTTGGTGGTATTTAATCGCCACTGGGCGCTTTACTTTTTGCGCTATAAATAAAAAAATTGCAAAAAATTTGAAAAAAAAAAAAAAGTTCTTTGTTTCTATTATAACATTTTTCAAACAGGTATTTTTTCTCCTTCACTGATGTGCGTTGATGAGGCAGCACTGATGGGCACTGATAGGCGGCACTGATGGGCACTGATAGGCAGCACTAAAGGGCACTGATAGGCAGTACTAATGAGGTGGCACGGATAGGCGGCACTGATAGACAGCACTAATGAGGTGTCACGGATAGACGGCACTAATATGCAGCACTGATAGGCGGCACTGATAGGTGACACTGATGATGGGTACTGATAGACGGCACTGACTGGCATCACTGCTGGGCACTGACTGGCGGCACTGACTGGCACAACCCCTGGGCACTGACTGGTGGCACTGACTGGCAGCACTGCTGGGCTGCACTGGTGGGTGGCACTGGTGGGCAGCACTGGTGGGTGGGCACAGGTGGGCAGCACTGGTGGGTGGGCACAGGTGGGTGGCACTGGTGGGCACAGGTGGGTGGGCACAGGTGGGTGGCACTGCTGGGCACAGGTGGGTGGCACTTCTGGGCACAGGTGTGTGACACTGCAGAGTGCGAGCGTCGGGACATACGGGGGACAGAACTGGCGGGAAATTTGAAAATGGCAAAAAGTGACATTCACTAAATTCACTAAAATCACATAGTAAAACATTACTGTATCAAACCATTTCACACACATTTTGTCCCTACTGCTTTGTCCTGCGCCCTGCCTGCATTTTTACTGTTCTTTCTGCCTGGAAACTGAGAAACGTCCATGGCGTTCAAAAAGTGTCCCTTTAGGACAAAAGTGGTTTTAGACCAGCTAGAGAACAGCGATAGTAAATCAGAACCACTTGCAGAATTGAGTGATAATGATTCGTGGGGGAAATTCGTCATCAGACACTGAAAACAATTTTGTGACTTTGCTCAGCGATGTGTGAACTTGGTGCTCTATTTCAAATTTCAGTGTTTTGGGTTTGATTATATTATTGAATTAAATGTATTATTATTATATTATTATTTTTTTATGATTATTTATTAAATTATAATTTATGATTTCGTGTTTAAAATTTTATCATACCCGGGATGTTTACTAGACTCTTGTTTGGACAGATTTCAGCGAGTTATTCCTAAAAATTACAGGCCTACAATAAAAAAAATACATATTTCTATGCAAAAATAGTACCGCTTTGAGCACAGAAATATGGACATAATCAGACCGCTAGGGAGGCTACAGGGGCGTGGCAGGGGGCAATTCCTTTGTCTACATACATTTGCTAATAGGTGTCCCTTGTTCCCATCTCAAAAAGTTGGGAGGTATGCATTAGTAGTTTACAGAATAAAGAACAGATAGTGTTGTGATTCTAGTTAACACATGGGAAGTGACAAGAACACTGTATTTTATCAAAGTTCATAGATATTTTCTGTACTTCCTGAAAAATGTTTTTTGCTTGAAATAAAAAGAAAACTAACACACCCACCACATCTAAACACTGGTGAACTGCAATATACTAAACGGTACATTTCTGTTAGTAGACTTGGTTAAGCAAATTTTCATGCACACCTTTGTATTTTCACAGATCAGCTATGGGATAAAGGATTCTTTTTTTAATGAGAGAATTCATCTTCCTTCTTTTCACCCCATATTTCCTGCTGGGAGAAGGCAATATAATGCCGTCATTCAGTTAATTAAGCACTTTGGCTGGACCTGGGTGGGTATTGTGTCTTCACATGATGAGAGTAGCCAACGTTCAAGTATTGAGCTCCAGCAGATCATGGCACAAAATAAGATCTGTGTAGAGTTCACCATGACAATCCGGCAAAGAGTCAAAGGTGATGAGAATAATTTATGTACCAGAATAATAACAAGGTCCAGCTGTACCGCCATCATCCTCATTGGAAACCAAGAATACTTTTACCTGTTTTCAGATCTGACCAGTAAGACAGACCTAAGAAATGTTTTTATTTTTATTTTCAACTATCCAGATTATTTAGAATTTGACAGAGCTGTCAGACTCAATGGCTCTTTACTGTTGCATCTGGGTAAAGCGAAAGTCCCAGGTCTTAAAAATGACCTGCTGACCGCCAGTCCTGAGAAGTTTCCTGATATTCCTATAATGAAAACCTTGTGGATGGACTTATTTAATTGTTTGCCTAAAAACGTATGGAAACCCTTCTTCGACAGCTGCAATGGGACAGAGAGCCTCAGCTCCTTGCCACAGAATTATTATGACGTGGAAAGTTTCCGATTTGTCTTCCAGGTGTATGCCGCAGTCTATGCTCTGTCACATGCACTGCATGAGATGCTTTCTTACAAATGTAATGGAAAAGCAGAGGAAAGACTGGAAAGCTGGCAGGCATGGGAGGTAACACTCAGACTTAACACTCAGACTGAGCTACCATGTATTACATGTTAAAGAGGCAAGATTACCAAAACATAAAAGCTTTCAAATGAACATGCCTGTGAAGGTTCTTCAGGTCAAGGTACAGCTATTAGTAGTCAGATTAAACTGGACTTGTTCTCTAAAACTGAAGATGTTTGGTAGTGTAACCAAGCTATTTCTTCAGTATTCAGCATTTATATCCAAACATGTAGCATAGGCACCTTAATCCAATCACCATGGAAAAATAGATGCTGATTGTCCAAGAACAGGATGGGGATGTGAAAGTTGTGGAACTACCCTATTCTAGTTATATAATTCCATTGCTGGTATCATGTTGTCTGCATAATTATTACACTTTCCATTTACATGACTGAAAAGTGAACTTTCAAAATGCTGGGGTAAAGATGTTATTATGTCATTTGAGGGAGATAGATGGTATGAAAGACCCCCCAACCCGTTTAAGCATGTTTTTTTTCCAGTTTAATATACAAAGATAGCTTCTTTCACACATTTTACAAAGCATTTGTTCTTTCTTTCCAAAAAATGAAGAATGTCCTTTTTTCTTGAGTAGTAACATTGCATCCACTCCCTCATCATATCACGACTCGACTACTGCAACTCCCTCCTCACTGGCCTGCCTCGCCACAGACTATCCCTGCTTCAGTCGATTCTGAATACGGCGGCCAGACTCATCCACCTTACCAACCACTCCGTTTCCGCCACCCCCCTCTGCCAATCCCACCACTGGCTTCCGATTGCACAATGGATCAAATTCAAAATCCTAACACTGACATACAAAGCTATCCACCATACTGCCCCGAACTACATCACTGACCTAATGTCCAAGTACCACCCAACACGCACTCTCCTCTCCTCACAAGACCTCCTTCTCTCTAGTTCCCTGGTCTCCTCCTCCCATGCCTGCTTCCAGGACTTCTCCAGGGCATCACCCATCCTCTGGAACTCCCTACCCCAATCCATCAGACTATCACCTACTCTCCTCTCCTTTAGGTGCACCCTGAAATCCCACCTCTTCAGGGAAGCCTACCCCACCCCTTGCTAATTGCCGACCTCCTCCACTCTTCCTACCACTCCATCCCCCACAGCTTTTCCTCCCGTACCACTATCCCCTCCCTCCTAGACTGTAAGGTCCAAGGAGCAGGGCCCTCAAACCCCTCGTGTATCGCATTGTATTATTATTGTACTGTCACATGTTCTGTCCCCCTTTGTAATGTACAGCGCTGAGCGAACTGTTGGCGCTTTATAAATACTGTATAATAATAATAGTCTTGACCTCCTATGTTGGGCCAATCATTTGTTGAGAAGTTGTTTTATCTTCCCAATGTTTAGGACTCTGCAATCCTCTTTATATTGCACTGCATATACCAAGTTCTAATTACCCTCACTTTATGTTTTCAATCGGTGGTGGTATGTTTGCTATAACACACAGTAAAATTGGGGTAGTTGGAACTTTACAACAGCCCAGCAAAATCTAAACCAAGAATGGCAGATATTAACCCACAGAATGCTGTAACAGATTCTCACACTAATACTTCACATTCTGCAAGTCATTTCTCAGATCCAATGGCTAACGTTCCTATGACTAGTCAGCCTATTTCTGATACATTAATGAAGGAGATGCTCCTTTCATTGAGATCATCTATACAGTCAGATATGATTAACTCTATGCAGCAAATCAAATCAGAGATTAATGATCTTGGCAACAGAGTTGACCATGTTGAAACAAAAATGGGACAATACGCCACTTCCTTTAACACCAATCTTATTAGAGAATTGACCGTATATTGGTAGATAAATGGCTACTGCAAGATGTTACCACTTCACCTGTAGGCAATATAACATGGCCAGATCACGCGCCGGTTTCAATTACTATTTCGGATAACCACCTATTGAAACCACACAACCTCTGGCGTGTAAATGTGTCCATTATAAATATCCCCAACAATGACTTGATACTTGAAAAACATCTGGGAACTGTCAATAATTCTAAATTAATTCCAAAAATTCAAACCGACCTTAATCAAATAGCTAACTATCCTGGTCTGGTAGACTGGCTGCATTTAAAATGTTCATATTACCACAGATTTTATATCTATTTAGCTCAATTCCAATCCCAATTAAATCTTCATATCTAACAAAACTATGCTTAAAAAATACGTCTGGGGAAATATGAGACCTAGATGCTCACATAATATATTACTCAAACACAAAAAAATAGAAGGAATGGGATTTGTTGACATCAGGGACTATCACAAAGCATCATTAAATGGTTTACAATGGAAGATGATACAAAATGGGGTAACATTGAAAAAACTCTAGCCTCTACTACAGATTTAAGTACCATACTACTACCGAGCTCGTGGCGTTCTCACTAGTAAAACAACAACAACTCTACGAGCCTCAATTGTAGCCTGGAAATCCTTAACCACCCTGGCGGTATGATTATTTCAGATCTATGGTGCTGAAAGCGGTACCATTATTTTGCATAGAAATTTTGCGTTTTATATTGTAGGCCTGTAATTTTTAGGAATAACTCACTGAAATCTGTCCGAACAAGAGTCTAGTAAACATCCCGGGTAGGATAGAACTTGAAACACAAAATCATAAATTATAATTTAATAAATAATCATAAAAAAATTATAATATAATAATAAATTTAATTCAATAATATAATCAAACCAAAAACACTGAAATTTGAAATATAGCGCCAAGTTCGCACATCGCTGAGCAAATTCGCAAAATCGTTTTCAGTGTCTGATGACAAATTTCCCCCACGAATCATTATCACTCAATTCTGCAAGTGGTTCTGATTTACTATCGCTGTTCTCTAGCCGATCTAAAACCGCTTTTGACCTAAAGGGACGCTTTTTGAACGCCATGGACGTTTCTAAGTTTCCAGGCAGAAAGAACAATCAAAATGCAGGCAGGGCACAGGACAAAGCAGTAGGGACAAAATGTATGTGAAATGCTTTGAAACAGTAATGTTTTACTATGTCATAGTCGTTTATTAGAAAATGACAGTTTCTAAAGTTTTAAGATTTGCCACCGTTTCCGGCCCCCGTATATCCCGTACGTCCCGACGCTCACAGGGACCCGGAACACTGAAGCCGGATGCCGGCATCGGCCGGAGGAGATGGCCGGGGACGCATCGCGGGAGCGAAGGACAAGGTAAGCGCTGCAGGGAATCCCTGAGTAACGCCACATGGTAAGCCCGAGTGTAGCTCGGGGTTACCGCTTTTGGTACTGAAATGTTACCCCGAGCTACACTCAGGAATACCGCTAGGGAGGTTAAGCTCCATGCCTATAGATCCTCTCCGAATAAGTCCTCTTCCTATACCTATAACAGCCTTAGAAGTTGTAATGCCTAGCATAGATATCTTGAATTGGAAATATAATGGCATACGCTCAATACAAGATATTTGTGTTAAAAACAATATAAACCATTTTTAATTCCTTATGAAAGAATTTAACCTCCTCCCTTCTGAAAAATCAAACTATACACGCATCAGTCATTACCTATCAAAACATCCAGTAAAAACAATATATATACCCAAACTATCTTTACAGTTCTATAGCTCCACTACTCTGTAAATCAAAATTTAATAAGACTACTCCCTTAATCAAGTGGGAAAAAGACTGAAATCTCTAATGAGCAGTGGGAATGTGCATTCAAGAATGAGTTTTCAGCTACTAGATTTGGGAGCTAATGCACAAACTTTCCACAAGATGGTATCTAACACCTTACCAAATGGCCAAATTCTCAGAACAACATAGTCCTCAATGCTGGAGAAACTGCGGTCAGATAGGTTCTCTGTTACATATATTATGGAGGTGTAAAAACATTAGAAGCTATAAAGTCTTCCACGTGATATCGGAAATGAATGGGATATTAAAACAACCAGATCCTACCCTAGCCATTTTGAATATAAATATAGATACATATACAATCCTTTATCAACTCTTAGTGACACATTTTCTTCTAGCATCAAGACTTACCATTACTAGACACTGGAAAATAAGACTTAGCCCCTTCCTAATAGAAAGTCATTGAGCTAGTCCAGACCCACTTCATCTATGAGAAATCTTTAACTTACCTAAACGATAGAATTACTAAATTTGACAAAGCTTGGAAACTCTGGTCCGACTGGTTCAGAACTGTAACCTAAGATATTATTACAGTTAACCTTTTTTTGGATACTCTAAAATGCTTATTTCGTGGAACTAGTAGGACTGCTAGGAATTATTCAATATTTCCCTTTTTCTCTTTGTTAAACTTTACCGCAGCACCTATACTGTGATATTGTGTAGCTTTTCACTGTCCTATTTTTGTTTTTGTTGTTTTTTGTTGTTGTAACTATATTTGTAAAACCAAATAAAAATTTATAATGGGAAATATACTGTAAGTGCGTGTCCCAGGGGCGGACTGACAACTCATGGGGCCCCCGGGCAATAGGGCCCCTGTGTCCTTGCCCAAACTCAAAAAAGCCTATGAAAAAGGTACCAGGGGCATCTCATAGGGCCCCCTACTGACCCCGGGCCCTCGGGCAGTGCCCGAGTTTCCAAATGGTCAGTCCGCCCCTGGCGTCTCCCAACATATGCGGATAAACTCCACAGGTCAGAACTTGAGGACAGTGAGGTGCACATTTTGTACATAGGAAACAAATGGTTTGCATGAGGTGTGAAAGAATCATCTGCAGCAAAGCGAACAAAAGAAAAATCCTCAAACAGGTTTGGGGGGCTCCAACACCCTTTGAGTCCCACATTTATGCTCTCTTAGCATCTCTACCCCAGAATTTTGACAACTCACACCTGCAGCACAGCTCATTTTGTTTTATTCAGCTGACCTTTCAGATTTCAGAAACTGTTTTTCTACTTTAATTCTCTCAGTGGAATTGCAAGTGGAGCTTAGCTCTAAAAGGACAAATGTACTTCTCTACACTATCCCTAGCTCTGGTGCCGATATTGTGCCAGCTAGCTGATAGTGAGACCTTACAGACTTTGGCCATTTGCCGATTGTCTCCAGTCTTGGAGTATCACCCTACACGGGACTGTGGTGGTTCAGATGGCAGGTATGAAGTGGCTATCCATTATCCGAGGAAACTGAGGGAAATAAGCAATTTGAGTGGGTTTAAGTTTAGATTTCAGGTATTTGGAGGACAGTGTCATCTTTATCTAAGTATGCCATTACCACACTATTTTTCTTTTCCATAGCTCAATCATTATCTGAAGAATATTTATTTTAAAACCCTTGGTGGAGAGGAGGTGTATTTTAATGAAGATGGGACATTTCCTGTAAAGTTTGATATTTTAAACTTTGTGGCATGGCCAAACAAGACAATGGAAACAAAGACGGTTGGATTTTATCACCAAGAAGGTGATGACTATGTATTGAAGATTAATAACAGTGCCATCCAGTGGGATCCACGTTTCACTAAGGTATACAGGGACACATTCTTAGCCTAGAAGCAATATCCTCCTAATTAGGGGTGAGGTTCGGATTCACCACCACCATGGGGTCAAGATTAATCCTGCAGGTTCAACATTTGTGATCCCAGAAAATGTATATGCACCTTTACCAAGAGATTTCTTTTGAACCATAACGCACTGCAAAGCCTGTGTACTATAGTCAGCAGGCACAGACCAAAAAGTACTGCAGCTTTAACTTGGACAAATTGGCCTAAACAAACTTTTTACTGTACTAACAGGTGGGCTTTCTGAGAGCTCTGAATGATCTGTATGTAGCCTCAGCTACATACATTATACAACACTTTTTTGGGAGCAGCAAGATGGGAACTTCCCGTCCAACTCCCAAAACAAAATAGAATGGGGCTGAGCGCTGCTCAGCCATTTGAAGGAAGCATTGCATTCTATGAATGACTACAAGGGTTCCTCTGATTGCCTGAGGCAGAGATTGGAACAACATCCACCCACCTCTCCACCTCAAATAATCAGGGGAACCTTTGTATTCATTCAACAATAGAATGCTTCCCATGAATGGCTTAGCAGTGCTCTGTTGATGGAACACAGCACTGTGTAATGTTTGCAGCTGAGGCTACACAGTATATAGTTCATACAGGGCACCCAGCAAGTGCAGTAAAAAGTTTATTTAGGCCAGCTTGACCCAAACAACCTATTTAAAGGTACAGTCAAAGTGCAGTTAGGCTTTAAGCCAGCCTCCTCACAATAAACATGGGGCACAGAGTGTCAATATATTGGAAGCTGCCATAGGGTAAGCACGGAAAGCTGTCAAATTGCATAGATAGAAATTAGGTTTAGCTAGGAAATTATACTTTTATACCTTAATTTAATCATACTTAATACTTAAATTTTTAGCTTTTTGGGTACTCAGCCTCTGGCCATCTTTTCTTGGAGCTGCTCTTTGTCGTAGCACACCACTGCATTGCTCGAAAGAAAGAAATAAGTGCAAGAACCTAAACCAACTCACAATATATCACTGACATTCAACACAAAACACATCTCCATAGTTAAAAAAAAAATTAGGCATACACCAGTTAGGCGCATTATCCCTGGATAAACTGCGCTGCTGCTGTGAAATTTCCACTGCTGTAACCTTTGCAGTATCCCAATGCTTGTAGTAAAAGTCCAGCCTCTCCTACTTGTCTTTGGTAAATTTGGGCATTTCCTTGCTTATTAAAATTCTCCTGCTGGGGGTGCATGCATGGCAGTGGCTGATGGTGGATGGGTAAATCAAGTGTTCTGCCAAGACTCAACTTCCTTCTCCTGCCCAGCGAGCATAAGCTGTTTTCAGCTTGGAGATACCCCGGGTACAAGCTGCCAGCCACTCCCCCACTAGATCATCAGCCCTCCGAGGATCCCTTGTCAGATTGCTTCCTTCTGCCTCCTCCTAGACAAAGCATTGCTGCAGAGCCTTCTGACTCTCTCATAGGCTTGAGTGAAGATACTTCCATAGATGATTCCCTTATGTCACAACCACATGTGCTTTATTTAACAGTACAATATTAGATGATCGTTTGCTGTACTACAAAACATCACACACAACATTTCTAAAGAGGTGGGTAAAATCGCACAAGAGCTGAGGGGTAAAATAACTGTCAGATAAATGCACGGACCAGCTTGAGATAAAATTTAATGATTTATTGCAATATATCCAAGCAGGGGCGGACTGACAACTCATGGGGCCCCCGGGCAATAGGGGATCATGGGGCTCCTGCGTCCTTTCCCAAACTCAAAAAAGCCTATGAAAAAGGTACCAGGGGCATCTCATGGGGCCCCCTACTGACCCCGGGCCCTTGGGCAGTGCCCGAGTTTCCAAATAGTCAGTCCGCCCCTGTATCCAAGTCTTCAAGAAAGAGAAAAACAATGTTTCACACCTTCAAATCCAGTGGCAAGATTTGGAAAACAGGGAAAGACAACAAAAGCTGTCTGAATAATCCTGAAGTGATTAGTGACTTTGAGGTACAATCATACCTACTGACCTTGGTCCAGTCAATCCTAGACTAGATTGGCATACAGAAACGGGCACTCTCTGGGCGCAAAGCATCCTGCAGGTGCACGCCCGAGAGATGTATTGAAATTATAATTACTATGACAGCAAGGAAATCTTATTCTAGAATACATCCAATAAATCTACCAGAGATTACAGGGGAAAGAAAATTAAATTTTTCAGCGACCTCTCCCCCATCACTTTTTCAGCCTCTGACATTGACACATTGTAGTCGTGCTCTATTGTTCTTTATGTACAGCAAAGGCCTTTTAATAACCCCCCTGGTGGTATTCCAGCTCGGGGTAAAGTTTCAGTACCACAAGCGGTAACCCCGAGCTACACTCAGGCTTACCATGTGGTGCTGCTCCACGATCCCTTGATCACTTACCTTGTCCTGCGCTCCCGTGATGTCCCTCCTGCAGTGTCCCCGTCAATGTAATCCAGCGGATGCCGGCATCTGTCTTCTGGGTTCCGTCCCCTGTGAGCGTCGGGACTAACGGGGGACGGAACTGGCGGAAAATTTGAAAATGACAAAAAGTGACATTCACTAAAATCACTAAAATGACATAGTAAAACATTGCTGTATCAAACCATTTCACATACATTTTGTCCCGAGTGCTTTGTCCTGTGCCCTGCCTGCATTTTTACTGTTCTTTCTGCCTAGAAACTGAGAAATGTCCATTGCGTCCAAAAAGCATCCCTTTAGGTCAAAAGCGGTTTTAGACCAGCTAGAGAACAGCGATAGTAAATCAGAACCACTTGCAGAATTGAGTGATAATGATTCGTGGGGGAAATTCATCATTAGACACTGAAAACGATTTTGCGACTTTGCTCAGTGATGTGCGAACTTGCCGCTATATTTAAAATTTCAGTGTTTTTGGTTTGATTATATAATTGAATTAAATTTATTATTATTATATTATTATTTTTTATGATTATTTATTAAATTATAATTTATAATTTCGTATTTCAAGTTTTATCCTACCCGGGATGTTTACTAGACTCTTGTTCGGACAGATTTCAGTGAGTTATTCCTAAAAATTACAGGCCTACAATAAAAAACGACATATTTCCATGCAAAAAAAGTACCGCTTTGAGCACAAAAATATGGACATAATCAGACCGCTAGGGAGGTTAACACACCCCTCATGCAGGTAAATTGGTGCAGTATTTTTCTGATTGTATAGGCATGCACTTTGACCCCAAGTGTTGGAAGAGTTACCTAAACACCCCTAATGAAATTTTGGGATTCCAGAAGACTTCTTTTAGCATCAAGCGGTCAGCTCTTGGGCTGAGCTTGCCAGACACACAGGTGTACCTCGGTTTACGAACACCTCAGTTAACGTAATTTTCGGTTTACGAATGAAAATCCATTGAAAAGAATGCCTCGGTTTACAATTTTTTTTCGCAATACAAAGCGATTCCCCAGGATGCATTGCACCTTGGAAGTTTATAGCACCGTCCCCGTCCCTTTAAAGTGCACTTTATATTCCATTTGCTCTGGTCATGCAAATCCCTCAAGTCGTATTGGAATAAAGTGTTCCAAATAATCTCTTCAGTCACAGATTTACCAACAACCCCAAATCCCGGTCTAGCCCTCCTTCATTTAACAATAGAAAAATTCCCCATACGCTCACGCATCATTATCATACACATCCTAGCAGCAGCAAAGACCAACATTACGAAACTATGGCGGTCTACGTCGCCTCCCTTACTATCCCGTCTAGTTGCTGATCTCAACTTACAATGTGAGATGGAGCGCAGAACGGCCCTCCGAAACTCTTCCTACCATAAATTCATACTACATCGGTCTCGATGGTTAAAACACCCCAATTGCTCAATTACCTGATTACTAACCCTAAACCTTATGAGATGCTATAATTGTAGCTCATTGGTGCCCTCCTCTCTCACTCTCCCTTTCCCCTTTCTCTTTCCCTACCTAGTCCCTTATGTTTCACGTTCTTCAGTACGGTTCACAAACCAACGAGCATACCTCTCATGTAAACATGATTACGAAAAATCGGGCTCCCAGCCGAACGGGGGGGGGGGGTCTGTTACCTCTTTTTTCATTGCATATGTTGTTAACCTGCTAATGTGAACCTTGTACTCGACTGTTTCTATACAGTGTTATGTTTGTTAAGAAATTTAAAAAATTTTCAATAAAAATTATTTGAACATAAAGTGCACTTTATAAAGTTTTAAACAGATAAGACTTTTTTTTTACTTTTTTCTGATCTCCGGAACGGATTAATTGGTTTTCAATGCATTTGCGAATTTGTTTCGCAATACAAAGCAAGTTTCCCCAGGATGAATTGCACCTTGGAGGTTTATAGCACCAGCCCCGTGCCTTTAAAATGCACTTTAGAAAGAGTTTTGAACAGATAAGACTCTTTTTTACTTTTTTTCTGACTTCTCGAATGGAGTAATTGGTTTTGAATGCATTTACGATTTTTTTTTTCGCAATACAAAGCAAGTTTCCCCAGGGTGAATTGCACCTTGGAGGTTTATAGCACCGGCCCCGTGCCTTTAAAGTGCATTTTGTAAAGTTTTGAACAGATAAGACTTTTTTTTTACCTTTTTCTGACCTCTGGAATGGATTCATTGGTTTTCAATGCATTTCAAAAATGTTTTCACAATACGAAGCAAGTTTTTCCAGGATGAATTGCACATGGGAGGTTTATAGCGCCAGCCCTGTGCCTTTAAAGTGCACTTTATAAAGAGTTTTGAACAGCTAAGACTTTTTTTGTTACTTTTTTTTTACCTCCGGAAAGGATTAATTGGTTTTCAATGCATCCGCTGGGGTTTTCATGAGCTGTAAGCCATAATCATCACAATTATGACAAATCACGGCTTGAACTATCTTGCTTTGCATGTAATGAGTCTCATATATTAGTTTCACCTTTTAAGTTGCTGCACTGAAATAAATGAACTTTTGCACCATATTCTAATTTTTCGAGTTTCACCTGTATATACTATATGAACCTGGTATATAGTGGTAAACTTTATTACATAATAAAAATAGAAAAAACCCCATGGTATTAGTACTCACAATTAAAAATAAATTAAAAATATGTTTAATTCAAATTGAATCAGGAAAGCAGCTACTACCCAACTGTGCAATCACTCCACTGATTCTCACATTGGACTATACGTTTTTTGTTTTTTGTTGTTTTTCCTTTGCACATTCACAAAAGGATACTGAATACTGCGGGGATCTGTTTATGATGAAGGCTTATGGTATGAGGTTATATTATATTTGATTTGTTATGTCATATTGGAAGCGCTTCACCAGTATTTGTTCTGAACCCTTATTACATGACATATTCATAACAATAACTAAAATGTAGAAAAAAAATGATCTTGTAACCTGGATTTTGTCTTTAGACTCCACGTTCTGTGTGCTCTGAGAGCTGCCTCCCTGGATATCAAAAACTTCATCAGAGAGGAAGACATTCCTGCTGCCAACTCTGTGTGCCCTGTCCGGAGAACGAGATCACCAATCAAACTGGTTGGTATCTCTAATACTGCATTCACTCATTCACTTGCTCTGAAAGATTTACCCCCTCTTCCTGACCAGACCATTTTTTGAGATATGGCGCTGCGTTACTTTAACTGACAACTGCGCAGTCATGCGACACTGTACAGAAATTTATGACATTTTTTCCCACAAATAGAGCTTTCTTTCGGTGGTATTTGATCTCCTGTGCGGGTTTTATTTTTTTCACTATAAAAAAAAAAAAGACCGACAACTTGGAAATAAAAAAATTATATTTTTGACTTTTTGCTATAAAATATATCCAATAAAAAAAATTTAAAAAATCTAAATTCTTCATATATTTAGGCTAAAATGTATTCTGCTGCATGTCTTTACTAAAAGAAAAATTCTAATAAGTGTGTATTAATTGGTTTACGTGAAAGTTATAGCATCTGCACATGGCGGTATATATACACTGGAATTTTTATTTATCTCTTTTATACTAATAATGGCAGTGATCAGCGACTTATAGCGGGACTGCAGCGGGCATTCTGACACTGGGGGGGGGGGGGACTGACTAACTGCAACTGACATCTTCAGTGACACTAATACAGTGGTCAGTGCTAATAAAAAGCACTGACTCTGTACTAATGACACTTGGAAAGAAGGGGTTAACATCTGGGGTGATCAAAGGGTTAACTGTGTGTTAGGAAGTGATTATATTGTGTACTGTGTTGTGTTTTACTAATGAGACCTGCTGCTTTCTATCTCTCTGCTGTGCACTGACTCTGTACTAATGACACTTGGAAAGAAGGGGTTAACATCTGGGGTGATCAAAGGGTTAACTGTGTGTTAGGGAGTGATTATATTGTGTACTGTGTTGTGTTTTACTAATGAGACCTGCTGCTTTCTATCTCTCTGCTGTGCACTGACTCTGTACTAATGACACTTGGAAAGAAGGGTTTAACATCTGGGGCAAACAAAGGGTTAACTGTGTGTTAGGGAGTGATTATATTGTGTACTATGTTGTGTTTTACTAATGGGACCTGCTGATTTCTATCTCTCTGCTGTGCAGAGAGATAGAAAGCAGCATGCCCATACTGACAGGAGAGAGACCTGTTTTGTTTACACTCAGATCTCTCCCCTCCCCTCTGATGGGCATCTCCGACCGGGACCTGGTGATTGACATCCTCAGGAGCCAACAGCAGTGTGATTTTGCACAGCAAAGCTGCCCTGTAGCAGTACATGTGCTGTGAACATGCAAAGCTTTGCAACCATGATCAGTGGACTGCATGTGCCATCCCAATCTCTGTCTTTCAGTTACTGAGCTGGAGGAAGTGTCAATGGACTACCATTGTTGTGATCACTGCACTTGTGTTCCACTGAGAACTACAAGTCCATCTTCCATGGTGGCAGATGGGACTTGTAGTTTCTTCATTCACAAATCTCTGTGAATACATAACACAGTAGTCCCAAACACTTGCCACACCTGACATATGCTGCAGGGGATAAGAACCCCCACATGTTGTTGAGAAGGTTAATTTGGTAGTGGGGGGTCCATTTGGCATCAAGTTACATGTAATGTATATACACCAATAAAGTCATCAAAGGACTGAAGCAAACTTAGGCTAATAAGGTACCTTTGATTAATTTAGAAAGGAAATGTAAGGGCTAAGTGGCTCCTATTTTCTGTAGCTCTTTCCTCTGTCATTCTCCATCACTTACCTACCCTTCCCCTGTTCTTACCAGTTTTTATCTCTCCCTTCCACTTTCTCCGGGTGCTCATATTGCTGGACACAACAAGTTAGGCATTTTGGAGATTATATACTGTGATTTCTTTTTTTTTCCCTCTTTATCATTACCCCCTCCCCATCCCTACCCCCCCCCTTTCTTTTCTTCCCTTCCTGTATACTTAATTTCAATTGGACAGCCTTTGAACAATGTTAACTCCGTACCACTACAGGGTTTGCAGAATGTATTACATTGGAGCTCTCATCCTTGCATGTACTATTTTTTCCTGCTTCTTGTCTACTGTTTAATTATTTCTAACATGCGTAACCAACCCGCAAGTAAGATCTCGTATTGTTACCATAGCTTTTGCTATTCATGTGTACAAGATCTGTCCTGACTGAACTTTCTGTGATGTTCCTTCATGTATATGAGAAGTATTATTTTGTTATGTTTCACTGTAAACTTTTTTTTTCACTCTTTATTTAAAGCAACAAATTATAATAAAATACAAACAATCACATTCCTTTATACACAAAAATGCCCACTTATCCAAATATACAATAGATTTCTAATGTATTCAATATGATCGTCCATTAATGCTTTATTATTATATAATAATACAAAAATAAGACAAAATTAAAAAAAAGGCAAATTAAGTTATACACTGCTCAGAAAAATTAAAGAAACACTTTGAAAACAGATTAAATCTCAATGAGGAAAAATCTCCTGCTGGATATCTATACTGATATGGACTTGGTAATGTGTTAGGAACGTAAGGATGTCCCATCGTTTGATGGAAATGAAAATTATCAACCTACAGAGGACTGAATTCAAAGACACCCCGAAAATCAAAGTGAAAAAAAGATGCAGCAGGCTAGCCCATTTTGCTGAAATTTCATTGCAGCAACTCAAAATGGTACTTAATAATTTGTATGGCCCCCACATACTTGTATGCATGCCTGACAATGTTGGGGCATGCTCCTAATGAGACAATGAATGGTGTCCTGGGGTATTTCCTCCCAGATCTGGACCGGGGCATCACTGCGCTCCTGGACAGTCTGAGGTGCAACCTGGCGGCGTCGGATGGACCAAAACATGATATCCCAGAGGTGTTCTATTGGATTTAGGTCAGGAGAGTGTGGGGGCCATTCAATGGTATCAATTCCTTCATCCTCCAAGAACTGCCTGCATACTCCCGCCACATGAGGCCGAGCATTGGCGTGCACCAGGGGGAACTCAGGACCCACTTCACCAGCGTAGGGTCTGACAATGGGTCCAAGGACGCACTGGAAACCTTAGCTGCCATTGTGCTACATGCTGAGTGTCCAGTGCACTCCTGTACCTTTAAGGAGGGGTGGGCTCCCTCAGGTCCACCTGCCCTTAGTCTATCCATTAAATACATGTGACTCTACTATGGTGGCTCTTAGAATTTGTAGAGTTAAGAACTACAGAAAATCGGGGTGCCGTGATGAGGCTCTGTAGCTTACGCATGTATTTGTATATGTGTGCTAACTAATCCCCTGTTTTTAACGCATACTGCTAGACAGGTTAATTTGGTTTGTTTGCAGCTGGTTGGCAAGCTGAGCAGGCAATTTTTCAATTTTGTTGTTTGACATTTGTTATACCCTTCCATGTGCTCCTTGCTGTGAAGGCCAGTTATAGACTGGGGCAGTGGCCATTTTTTGTAGTGAGACCAGTGCCCACTAGAGGATGTTGGGCCCTCAGGCCACCCTCATGAAGTCTGTTTCTGATTGTTTGGTCAGAGACATTCACACCAGTGGCCTGCTGGAGGTCATTTTGTAGGGCTCTGGCAGTGCTCATCCTGTTCCTCCTTGCACAAAGGAGCAGATACCGGTCCTGCTGATGGGTTAAGGACCTTCTACAGCCCTGTCCAGCTCTCCTAGAGTAACTGCCTGTCTCCTGGAATCTCCTCCATGCTCTTGAGACTGTGCTGGGAGACACAGCAAACCCTCTGGCAATGGCACATATTGATGTGCCATCCTGGAGGAGCTGAACTGCTTGCGCTACCTCTGTAGGGTCCAGGTATCTCCTCATGCTACTAGTTAACCTCTCTGGTGGTATGATTATGTCAGGAATTTTGTACCAAAAGCGGTACCATTTTTTTGCATGAAAATATGTATTTTTTTTATTGTAGGCCTGTAATTTAGGAATAACTCCCTGAAATCTGTCCGAACAAGAGTCTAGTAAACATCCCGGGTATGATAAAACTTGAAACACGAAATCATAAATTATACGTTAATAAATACTCATAAAAAATAATAATATAATAATAATAAATTTAATTCAATAATATAATTAAACCAAAAACCCTGAACTTTGAAATATAGCGCCAAGTTCGCACATCACTGAGCAAAGTCGCAAAATCGTTTTCAGTGTCTGATGACGAATTTCCCCACAAATCATTATCACTCAATTCTGCAAGTGGTTCTGATTTACTTTCGCTGTTCTCTAGCCGGTCTAAAACCGATTTTGACCTAAAGGGACGCTTTTTGGATGCCGTGGACTTTTCTAAGTTTCCAAGCAGAAAGAACAGTCAAAATGCAGGCAGGGCGCCGGACAAAGCACTCGGGACAAAATGTATGTGAAATGGTTTGATACAGGAATGTTTTGCTATGAAATAATCGTTTTAAAAAAAATTAAATTTTTTTTAAATTTTCAAATTTGCCGCCGGTTCCGGCGCCCGTACGTCCCGACGTCACAGGGACCGGAACAGAGAAGGCAGATGCCGGCATCGGCCGGAGGTGATGGCCGGGGACGCTGCAGGGGACGCATCGCGGGAGCGAAGGACAAGGTAAGCGCTGTAGGGAATCCCTGTGCAACGCCGCATGGTAAGCCCGAGTGTAGCTCGGGGTTACCGCTTTTGGTACTGAAACTTTACCCCAAGCTACACTCGGGAATACCGCCAGGGAGGTTAATGACACTGACCCTAGCCAAATGCAAAACTAGTGAAAACAGTCATAAAAGATGAGTAGGGAAAAAAATGTCAGTGGCCTCCACCTATAAAACCATTTCTGTTTTGGGGGTCATCTCATTGTTGCCCATCTAGTGCACCTGTTGTTAATTTCATTAACACCAAAGCATCTGAAACTGATTAACAACCCCCTCTGCTACTTCACTGACCAGATCAATATCCCAGGAGTTGCACTGACTTGATGCTATACTCTGATTAAAAAGTGTTCCTTTAATTTTCTTGAGCAGTGTATATCCAGTGAGTCTGCTCAGTTCAATGCTTTAGAATCCTTTACAGATTAAAACTACCTTATTCAATTATATTTTGTAGTATAAGATCTAAAAGAAATAAGGGATGGGAGAGAAAAAAAAAGAGAAAAAAAATGTAATCTAATATGGCAATTAGAAGAGTGTTATGGCCAGAATGGGATCTGATCTGGATTGTGCTGATTCCCAGCCAGTAAGAATGAGGGAAATCCAAAATTTTCATTTTCTCTAGATTCTGCAGATCCTCAGTGTAGCAAATGCTCTTTTCAGTCAAGTGGTCCAGAGCATTTGCAGTAGATGATCCATACCGTCTCTACTATTCAAAGCCCTATATTTATAGAGCATTAATATGATGGAAAGGAAGCAAATATTCATCCATGTGTCTCTCATGCAATGTTTATTATAAAGGAGAACTTAAAAGAGGCCCTACCACCTTGTCTATTGAGGGTAAAGTGACAGGGTCTGTTTTTAGCCCACCCAGACCATCTTATACTCAGCTCTCCAATATCCCTCATTACTCCTTCTTCTATTGCAGCTACCAAATTTTCATTATCATCTGGCCAAAATTATTATTATTATTAATGTTATACAGGATTAATATTGTGCCAACAGTTTGCACAGTGTTTTACAATGTGAGGGGCAGACAGTACAATTACAATATAATTGAATTCAGGAGGAAGCAGAGGGCCCTGCTCGTTGGAGCTTACAATCTAAAAGGGAGGGTCAGTTGATACAAAAGGTAATAACTGTGTGGGATGAGCTGGTGAAGAAAATAATGTACAGATATTAGGTGGGAGAAGGAAAGGCTTCTCTGAAGAAATGGGTTTTCAGGGATCGTCTAAATGAGTAGGAGACAGTCGTACAGATTGGAGTGGGGAATTCCATAGGATGCGAGAAACTCTGGAAAAGTCCTGGAGGTGAGCGTGGGAGGAAGAGAACTAGAGAGCAGGAAATCTTGGGAGAAATGAAGAGAACAATTTGGTTGTTATTTTGAGACTAGGTTAGTGATGTAGTTGGGACCGAGTTGTGGATGGCTTTGTAAGTTGTTAGTACTTTGAATTTAATTAATTGGGAGAGCGGAAGCCAGTGGAGGAATTGGCGGAGAGGCAGACAGAATGATTGTTAAGGTTGATGAGTCTGGCAGCAGCATTCATGATGAACTGAAGAGGGGATAGTCTATGTAAAGGTAATCAAATGAGGAGGGGGTTTCAGTAGTCAAGGTGTCATTGGTTAGGAAGGGGTGTATATTGAATATGTTGTGTAGGTTGAGGTGGCAAGCTTTGGACAGTGATTGGATGTGGAGCTGAAATAATAGTTCAGCATCCAGGATAACACTTAACACCTTGGTATGTGGGGACAGGTTGATAGTTGTGTCTTCAATCGGGAAAGGGAGAGGCCCAAGAACATAACCTTGGGGGACCCCGATGGCAAAAAGAAGAGGAGAGGAGGAAGTGAGATTGTAACTAACGCTGTAGGTGAGAACCAGTGAAGAGTACAGTCATGGAGACCAATGGAGTGGAGTTTTTTGATTAGGAGGGGGTGGTCCACTGTGTCAAAGGCAGCACAGAGGTCCAGGAGTAGTTACATAGTTACATAGCTATTCTGGCTGAAAAAAGACAATAGTCCATCCAGTTCAACCATTAAAAAAAAAAGTTATAATTAGAGATGAGCGAATCGAAGTATCCGAAGTGGAATTCGAGTCGAATATCGGAAAAATTTCGATTCGTGCCGAATCCGAAAAATAGCCTAATTCGGACGCGCGAATCGAAATTTTTCAGAAAATGGCGGCTGACATGTGCGGCGACGGAGCGGGGATGTCTGGGAAGGCGCGCAGACAAGGCGCGCTGACCCATAATGCATTCCTCAACTACATGTGATCGCATCAGCCAATCAGCAGCCAGCCAGCCAGCACTGTGTAATGGTCGAGCTATAAATAGCGGCCATTTTGGAATTCTTCATTTGCCTGCAGTTATTGAACAGAAGCAGACCGCTCTGTACTAGGGACAGGGACAGAGTTAGGGCCACAGAAACGATAATTGGGGACAGAGAAAAGTTACTTAGGGACAGAGAACCATTACTCAGGGACACAGACTTGTTAATGAGGGCCACAGAATCGTTATTTAGG
Organism: Staurois parvus; assembly: GCF_062004578.1. Taxonomy (NCBI): domain Eukaryota; kingdom Metazoa; phylum Chordata; class Amphibia; order Anura; family Ranidae; genus Staurois; species Staurois parvus. Next base: position 412,908 of record NW_028319529.1, on the reverse strand, counting down.
GACAAAGAAACGCTAGTTAGGGCCACAGAATTCATAATCAGGGACAGACAGAATTGTTACTCAGTGCCAGAGAATTGTTACTTAGGGCCACAGAAACGTTATTAGGGCCACAGAATTTTTACTCAGGGACAGACAGAATTGTTACTGAGTGCCAGAGAATTGTTACTCAGGGACAGACAGAATTGTTACTGAGTGCCAGAGAATTGTTACTTAGGGCCACAGAAACTTTAATTAGGGCCACAGAATTTTTACTCAGGGACAGACAGAATTGTTACTGAGTGCCAGAGAATTGTTACTCAGGGACAGACAGAATTGTTACTGAGTGCCAGAGAATTGTTACTTAGGGCCACAGAAACTTTACTTAGGGCCACAGAATTTTTACTCAGGGACAGACAGAATTGTTACTGAGTGCCAGAGAATTGTTACTCAGGGACAGACAGAATTGTTACTGAGTGCCAGAGAATTGTTACTCAGGGCCCCAGAAACTTTACTTAGGGCCACAGAATTTTTACTCAGGGACAGACAGAATTGTTACTGAGTGCCAGAGAATTGTTACTCAGGGACAGACAGAATTGTTACTGAGTGCCAGAGAATTGTTACTTAGGGCCACAGAAACTTTACTTAGGGCCACAGAATTGTTACTCGCACAGACACAGAATTGTTACTCGCACAGACACAGAATTGTTACTGAAGGCCACAGAACTGTTACTTAGGGCCACAGAATTGTTACTCGCACAGACACAGAATTGTTACTCGCACAGACACAGAACTGTTACTGAGGGCCACAGAACTGTTACTTAGGGCCACAGAATTGTTACTCGCACAGACACAGAATTGTTACTCAGGGCCACAGAACTGTTACTTAGGGACAAAGAAACGCTAGTTAGGGCCACAGAATTCATACTCAGGGACAGACAGAATTGTTACGGAGTGCCAGAGAATTGTTACTCAGGGCCACAGAAACTTTACTTAGGGCCACAGAATTTTTACTCAGGGACAGACAGAATTGTTACTGAGTGCCAGAGAATTGTTACTCAGGGACAGACAGAATTGTTACGGAGTGCCAGAGAATTGTTACTCAGGGCCACAGAAACTTTACTTAGGGCCACAGAATTTTTACTCAGGAACAGACAGAATTGTTACTGAGTGCCAGAGAATTGTTACTCAGGGACAGACAGAATTGTTACGGAGTGCCAGAGAATTGTTACTCAGGGACAGACAGAATTGTTACTGAGTGCCAGAGAATTGTTACTTAGGGCCACAGAAACTTTAATTAGGGCCACAGAATTTTTACTCAGGGACAGACAGAATTGTTACTGAGTGCCAGAGAATTGTTACTCAGGGACAGACAGAATTGTTACGGAGTGCCAGAGAATTGTTACTCAGGGCCACAGAAACTTTACTTAGGGCCAGAGAATTTTTACTCAGGGACAGACAGAATTGTTACTGAGTGCCAGAGAATTGTTACTCAGGGACAGACAGAATTGTTACGGAGTGCCAGAGAATTGTTACTCACGGCCACAGAAACTTTACTTAGGGCCACAGAATTTTTACTCAGGGACAGACAGAATTGTTACTGAGTGCCAGAGAATTGTTACTCAGGGACAGACAGAATTGTTACTGAGTGCCAGATAATTGTTACTTAGGGCCACAGAAACGTTATTAGGGCCACAGAATTGTTACTCAGGGACAGACAGAATTGTTACTGAGTGCCAGAGAATTGTTACTTAGGGCCACAGAAACTTTAGTTAGGGCCACAGAATTGTTACTCAGGGACAGACACAGAATTGTTACTGAGGGCCACAGAACTGTTACTTAGGGCCACAGAATTGTTACTCGCACAGACACAGAATTGTTACTGAGGACCACAGAACTGTTACTTAGGGCCACAGAATTGTTACTCGCACAGACACAGAATTGTTACACAGGGACACAGAACTGTTACTGAGGGCCACAGAACCGTTACTTAGGGCCACAGAATTGTTACTCGCACAGACACAGAATTGTTACTCGCACAGACACAGAATTGTTACTCGCACAGACACAGAATTGTTACTGAGGGCCACAGAACTGTTACTTGGGGCCACAGAAACGTTAATCAGGGACACAGAATTGTTACTGAGGGCCACATAACTGTTACTTAGGGCCACAGAATTGTTACTCGCACAGACACAGAATTGTTACACAGGGACACAGAACTGTTACTGAGGGCCACAGAACCGTTACTTAGGGCCACAGAATTGTTACTCGCACAGACAGAATTGTTACTCGCACAGACACAGAATTGTTACTCGCACAGACACAGAATTGTTACTCAGGGACACAGAACTGTTACTGAGGGCCACAGAACTGTTACTTAGGGCCACAGAATTGTTACTCGCACAGACACAGAATTCTTACTCGCACAGACACAGAATTGTTACTCAGGGAAACAGAACTGTTACTGAGGGCCACAGAACTGTTACTTAGGGCCACAGAATTGTTTCTCGCACAGACACAGAATTGTTACTCGCACAGACACAGAATTGTTACTGAGGGCCACAGAACTGTTACTTGGGGCCACAGAAACGTTAATCAGGGACACAGAATTGTTACTGAGGGCCATAGAACTGTTACTTAGGGCCACAGAATTGTTACTCGCACAGACACAGAATTGTTACTCAGGGACACAGAATTGTTACTCAGGGACACATAATCGTTTAATTAAAGAGTATGTCAGACAACATGCAGAGGAGTGGCAGAGGAGGCAATGTTTTAGGAGCGAGCAGACGTGGCAGCAGAGGAAGGGGTCGAGGCAGCACTAGTCGCAGCCAGAGGCCAGTGCTCCCGGTGTCATCCAGCGGTCGTGTCTCCACCGACAACCCTGCCGTCATCGATTGGTTGGCTCGGTCGTCTTCCTCTTCCCAGGTCACCTCTGACACCTACAGCCAACGGTCGGTGGGTACGTCAGACACAACCGTTAGTTGGCATGGCCCGGGACCAAGCCCACTGAAATCACGTGTCCTCGACCTGCCCCTGTCCTTTGGTGTTCCCTCACCAAGCGAAGTATCGCATGCTGTGGGCTCAGCCCCACTGTACAGTGAGGAAGAGCTAACAGAGGGCGGTCAGGAACGGGGGGAGACATCCGCCTTTTCAGCAGCTAGGCGAAGAAGTAGTGGCGAGGAGAGTGGCCCGGTAGCCGGTCTAGAGACAGGTCTGTCTCCTGACCCAGACGCAGCCGAGGGGGCTAGTAGTGAGGCGGAGACCCTACTTGATGATGAGGAGGTTGATCGCACTTGGCAGCCTCGTCGTCATCAGGCAATTTCTTCCGCATCATCAGGAGAAGAGGGTGGCAGCTTGGCAGTGAGCGAAACAGACGGTGGGTTGCCCAGGAGACAGCAGCAGGGTCGCAGCAGTGTCAGTGGAAGCAGTGTCAGTGGAGCCAAACGGCCACGGAGTAGAGCACCAGCTCCACTGCAGCCTACCACCACGGCCAGTAGTGGTGACGGTGTGCACGGAGGAAGCAGCAGTCAGCCAGTGAGGAGTATCGGGGGCAAAGTTTCCTACTCGGCGGTGTGGCAATTTTTCGTCAAGCCGCCCGAGGAAGTAAACGTAGCCGTATGTCGACTATGTGGCCAGAAAGTCAAGCGTGGCCAGGGGGCCCATGTTGGGACTATTTGGGCCATGTTGGGACAATGGGAGACCTCCCATTGCTGCTGTCTCCATCGCCACACTCTGCCATGTGCCACTTTCAGGTCTCCTCACACACTGCTGGTGTGTTGAATTTTTTGACATAGGGTGCTGGCAGATTACGGGCCTCCCATAGCTGCTGCCAGGCCCCTAATCTGCCATAGGCCCCTATATACCGCCTCCTCATGCTGCTGCCAGGTCCAGAGTCTCTCATGGGTCCCTGTACGGCCTCCCATTGCTGCTGTCTCCATCGCCACACTCTGCCATGTGCCACTTTCAGGTCTCCTCACACTGCTGGTGTGTAGAATTTTTTGACATAGGGTGCTGGCAGATTACGGGCCTCCCATTGCTGCTGCCAGGCCCCTAATCTGCCATAGGCCCCTATATACCGCCTCCTCATGCTGCTGCCAGGTCCAGAGTCTCTCATGGGTCCCTGTACGGCCTCCCATTGCTGCTGTCTCCATCGCCACACTCTGCCATGTGCCACTTTCAGGTCTCCTCACACTGCTGGTGTGTTGAATTTTTTGACATAGGGTGCTGGCAGATTACGGGCCTCCCATAGCTGCTGCCAGGCCCCTAATCTGCCATAGGCCCCTATATACCGCCTCCTCATGCTGCTGCCAGGTCCAGAGTCTCTCATGGGTCCCTGTACGGCCTCCCATTGCTGCTGTCTCCATCGCCACACTCTGCCATGTGCCACTTTCAGGTCTCCTCACACTGCTGGTGTGTAGAATTTTTTGACATAGGGTGCTGGCAGATTACGGGCCTCCCATTGCTGCTGCCAGGCCCCTAATCTGCCATAGGCCCCTATATACCGCCTCCTCATGCTGCTGCCAGGTCCAGAGTCTCTCATGGGTCCCTGTACGGCCTCCCATTGCTGCTGTCTCCATCGCCACACTCTGCCATGTGCCACTTTCAGGTCTCCTCACACTGCTGGTGTGTAGAATTTTTTGACATAGGGTGCTGGCAGATTACGGGCCTCCTATAGCTGCTGCCAGGCCCCTAATCTGCCATAGGCCCCTATATACCGCCTCCTCATGCTGCTGCCAGGTCCAGAGTCTCTCATGGGTCCCTGTACGGCCTCCCATTGCTGCTGTCTCCATCGCCACACTCTGCCATGTGCCACTTTCAGGTCTCCTCACACACTGCTGGTGTGTAGAATTTTTTGACATAGGGTGCTGGCAAATTACGGGCCTCCCATAGCTGCTGCCAGGACCCTAATCTGCCATAGGCCCCTATATACCGCCTCCTCATGCTGCTGCCAGGTCCAGAGTCTCTCATGGGTCCCTGTACGGCCTCCCATTGCTGCTGTCTCCATCGCCACACTCTGCCATGTGCCACTTTCAGGTCTCCTCACACACTGCTGGTGTGTAGAATTTTTTGACATAGGGTGCTGGCAGATTACGGGCCTCCTATAGCTGCTGCCAGGCCCCTAATCTGCCATAGGCCCCTATATACCGCCTCCTCATGCTGCTGCCAGGTCCAGAGTCTGTCATGGGTCCCTGTACGGCCTCCCATTGCTGCTGTCTCCATCGCCACACTCTGCCATGTGCCACTTTCAGGTCTCCTCACACACTGCTGGTGTGTAGAATTTTTTGACATAGGGTGCTGGCAGATTACGGGCCTCCCATAGCTGCTGCCAGGCCCCTAATCTGCCATAGGCCCCTATATACCGCCTCCTCATGCTGCTGCCAGGTCCAGAGTCTCTCATGGGTCCCTGTACGGCCTCCCATTGCTGCTGTCTCCATCGCCACACTCTGCCATGTGCCACTTTCAGGTCTCCTCACACACTGCTGGTGTGTAGAATTTTTTGACATAGGGTGCTGGCAGATTACGGGCCTCCCATAGCTGCTGCCAGGCCCCTAATCTGCCATAGGCCCCTATATACCGCCTCCTCATGCTGCTGCCAGGTCCAGAGTCTCTCATGGGTCCCTGTACGGCCTCCCATTGCTGCTGTCTCCATCGCCACACTCTGCCATGTGCCACTTTCAGGTCTCCTCACACTGCTGGTGTGTAGAATTTTTTGACATAGGGTGCTGGCAGATTACGGGCCTCCCATTGCTGCTGCCAGGCCCCTAATCTGCCATGGGCCCCTATATACCGCCTCCTCATGCTGCTGCCAAGTCCAGAGTGTGTCATGGGTCCCTGTACGGCCTCCCATTGCTGCTGTCTCCATCGCCACACTCTGCCATGTGCCACTTTCAGGTCTCCTCACACTGCTGGTGTGTAGAATTTTTTGACATAGGGTGCTGGCAGATTACGGGCCTCCCATAGCTGCTGCCAGGCCCCTAATCTGCCATAGGCCCCTATATACCGCCTCCTCATGCTGCTGCCAGGTCCAGAGTCTGTCATGGGTCCCTGTACGGCCTCCCATTGCTGCTGTCTCCATCGCCACACTCTGCCATGTGCCACTTTCAGGTCTCCTCACACTGCTGGTGTGTAGAATTTTTTGACATAGGGTGCTGGCAGATTACGGGCCTCCTATAGCTGCTGCCAGGCCCCTAATCTGCCATAGGCCCCTATATACCGCCTCCTCATGCTGCTGCCAGGTCCAGAGTCTCTCATGGGTCCCTGTACGGCCTCCCATTGCTGCTGTCTCCATCGCCACACTCTGCCATGTGCCACTTTCAGGTCTCCTCACACACTGCTGGTGTGTAGAATTTTTTGACATAGGGTGCTGGCAGATTACGGGCCTCCCATAGCTGCTGCCAGGCCCCTAATCTGCCATAGGCCCCTATATACCGCCTCCTCATGCTGCTGCCAGGTCCAGAGTCTCTCATGGGTCCCTGTACGGCCTCCCATTGCTGCTGTCTCCATCGCCACACTCTGCCATGTGCCACTTTCAGGTCTCCTCACACACTGCTGGTGTGTAGAATTTTTTGACATAGGGTGCTGGCAGATTACGGGCCTCCTATAGCTGCTGCCAGGCCCCTAATCTGCCATAGGCCCCTATATACCGCCTCCTCATGCTGCTGCCAGGTCCAGAGTCTGTCATGGGTCCCTGTACGGCCTCCCATTGCTGCTGTCTCCATCGCCACACTCTGCCATGTGCCACTTTCAGGTCTCCTCACACACTGCTGGTGTGTAGAATTTTTTGACATAGGGTGCTGGCAGATTACGGGCCTCCCATAGCTGCTGCCAGGCCCCTAATCTGCCATAGGCCCCTATATACCGCCTCCTCATGCTGCTGCCAGGTCCAGAGTCTCTCATGGGTCCCTGTACGGCCTCCCATTGCTGCTGTCTCCATCGCCACACTCTGCCATGTGCCACTTTGAGGTCTCCTCACACACTGCTGGTGTGTAGAATTTTTTGACATAGGGTGCTGGCAGATTACGGGCCTCCTATAGCTGCTGCCAGGCCCCTAACCTGCCATAGGCCCCTATATACCGCCTCCTCATGCTGCTGCCAGGTCCAGAGTCTCTCATGGGTCCCTGTACGGCCTCCCATTGCTGCTGTCTCCATCGCCACACTCTGCCATGTGCCACTTTCAGGTCTCCTCACACACTGCTGGTGTGTAGAATTTTTTGACATAGGGTGCTGGCAGATTACGGGCCTCCTATAGCTGCTGCCAGGCCCCTAATCTGCCATAGGCCCCTATATACCGCCTCCTCATGCTGCTGCCAGGTCCAGAGTCTCTCATGGGTCCCTGTACAGCCTCCCATTGCTGCTGTCTCCATCGCCACACTCTGCCATGTGCCACTTTCAGGTCTCCTCACACTGCTGGTGTGTAGAATTTTTTGACATAGGGTGCTGGCAGATTACGGCCTCCTATAGCTGCTGCCAGGCCCCTAATCTGCCATAGGCCCCTATATACCGCCTCCTCATGCTGCTGCCAGGTCCAGAGTCTCTCATGGGTCCCTGTACGGCCTCCCATTGCTGCTGTCTCCATCGCCACACTCTGCCATGTGCCACTTTCAGGTCTCCTCACACTGCTGGTGTGTAGAATTTTTTGACATAGGGTGCTGGCAGATTACGGGCCTCCCATTGCTGCTGCCAGGCCCCTAATCTGCCATGGGCCCCTATACCGCCTCCTCATGCTGCTGCCAAGTCCAGAGTGTGTCATGGGTCCCTGTACGGCCTCCCATTGCTGCTGTCTCCATAGCCACACTCTGCCATGTGCCACTTTCAGGTCTCCTCACACTGCTGGTGTGTTGAATTTTTTGACATAGGGTGCTGGCAGATTACGGGCCTCCCATTGCTGCTGCCAGGCACGTAATCTGCCATGGGCCCCCGTACCGACTCCTCATGCTGTGACGTTGCAACAAGGTGGAATTCAACCCTACATATGTTAGACCGCCTTTACGAACAGCGAAAGGCCATCACCGATTTCCTGATGTTAAAAGCGGATAAAGGTACTCCCTGTGTAACTTAGATGTCAGCCATTGGCAGCTCATGCGTGACACCTGCGCTTGCTCAGGCCCTTTGAGGAGGCCACGCTATTCGTGAGTCGGCAGGACTATGGGATGAACGACGTCATTCCTCTGTTGCACGTCCTGGAACAAATGCTGTTAACAATGGCTGGTCAGGGTGCGGTAGACGTGGCGCACAGATCTCAACGCCACATGACCCCTGTGGGGGCAGGACAGGAAGAAGAGGAGGAGGTAGAGGAGGACATTGGTGCTCAGGAATTATTGAGTGAAATGGGTGGTTTTTCCACTCAGCGGACAGGAGTGGAGGAGCAGGAGCATCTGGTAGAGGAGGAGACAGAGGACCCAGACGCACCGTGGCAGTATGCTGTGGAGATGGAGGCAGGGAGTCCCTCGCATTCCTTGGCACAAATGGCCCATAGCATGCTCGGTTGCTTGCGTAGCGACAGCCGAATAATAACCATCAGACAGAGGGATGACTTTTGGCTGTCCACCTTGTTGGACCCTCGCTACCGTTCAAAAATGGTGGCCTTTTTCACACCTGCTGAGAGGGAGGCCAAAATAACGTACTATAAAAACCACCTATGTAGTCAGCTGGTCTCTGCCTGTCTGCGCCAACGTCCATCCTCAGACACTGTGGGCCCTGTGCGCTCGCGTTCCGCTGCCATGGCAGCAGGGGAGGGGTGGGGTGGTAGGAGCAGTGGCAGCTCCACCAGCAGCGGCTGCCTCAGTCTGCAGTCGATGATGAGTAGCTTTCTTCACCAGCGCAGTGAGGAAACTACTAACCAGCCGCAGCAGCAGCAGCAGCAGCAGCAGCATCAGGTGGACCTGGAGCAGGACCTCAAACAACAGGCTTAGGCCTACTTGGACAGCACCCTGCCAACCGAGGTAGACAATCCCCTTGACTACTGGGCAACGAAACTTGACCTTTGGCCCCAACTAGCTGAATTTGCCCTTGAAAGGCTCTGTCATGCCCGGCCAGTAGCGTGGCATCGGAGCGCGTGTTTAGTGCGGCAGGAGGTATTGCAACTCCGCGGAGGACACGACTGTCCACCCAAAGTGTGGAGAGACTGACGTTTGTGAAAATGAATCAGGCGTGGATTAGTCTGGATTTCAAACCACCAGTTCCTGACACAACTGACTAAATCCGCCATGAATCATGCCCCAAACATGTGCCACTTTCAGGTCTCCTCACACTGCTGGTGTGTTCCATTTTTTGTCATAGGGTGCTGGCAGATTACGGGCCTCCCATAGCTGCTGCCAGGCCCCTAATCTGCCATGGGCCCCTATACCGCCTCCTCATGCTGCTGCCAAGTCCAGAGTCTCTCATGGGTCCCTGTACGGCCTCCCATTGCTGCTGTCTCCATCGCCACACTCTGCCATGTGCCACTTTCAGGTCTCCTCACACTGCTGGTGTATTCCATTTTTTGTCATAGGGTGCTGGCAGATTACGGGCCTCCCATAGCTGCTGCCAGGCCCCTAATCTGCCATGGGCCCCTATACCGCCTCCTCATGCTGCTGCCAGGTAAAGAGTCTCTCATGGGTCCCTGTACGGCCTCCCATTGCTGCTGTCTCCATCGCCACACTCTGCCATGTGCCACTTTCAGGTCTCCTCACACTGCTGGTGGGTTCCATTTTTTGTCATAGGGTGCTGGCAGATTACGGGCCTCCCATAGCTGCTGCCAGGCCCCTAATCTGCCATGGGCCCCCGTACCGACTCCTCATGCTGCTGCCAGGCCCGTAATCTGTCATGGGCCCCTGTTGTCGCTTGTTGGCATATTCCGCTCGTTCAGATGCTCCTTCTCCTGCTACTCCTCTTCACGGATTCCGTCAGCAGTCTTTCTTGGAATCCGTTTCCAAGAGACAACAGTTTGCGAGCACGCACCAGACGGTGCAGAAACTGAACGTCCTCCTGTCCAAGTTGCTGCTGCCAGGCTCGTAATCTGTCATGCGCCCCTGTACCTCCTCCTCATGCTGCTGCCAGGTCCAGAGTGTGTCATGGGCCCCCGTACCGACTCCAAATGCTGCTGCCAGGCCCGTAATCTGTCATGGGTCCCTGTACGGCCTCCCATTGCTGCTGCCAGGCCTGTAATCTGCCATGGGCCCCCGTACCGACTCCTCATGCTGCTGCCAGGCCCGTAATCTGCCATGGGCCCCTGTACCGCCTCCTCATGCTGCTGCCAGGTCCAGAGTGTGTCATGGGTCCCTGTACGGCCTCCCATTGCTGCTGTCTCTATCGCCACACTCTGCCATGTGCCACTTTCAGGTCTCCTCACACTGCTGGTGGTTTCCATTTTTGTCATAGGGTGCTGTATGGCCTCCCATTGCTGCTGCCTCCACCGCCACACTGTGGCTCCACACTCTGGTTTTGGCCCCGTGACTGGCCAAATGAGTGAAGTGTGCGGTGATTCTAAGATCGACGGCACTCATCTGCATGTCATACTGCCTGACAGCATTATTTCTCTTCCCCAGCAGACTCCAAGGGCATTTAAATTAAAGGTACAGTGTTCAGCACTAATATTAAGTCTCTCTGAAGCCTAGAAACACCCTTTTTTAAGTTAAATTCACAGCGAATATATTCGACTCGAATCGAAATTTTTCCACGAATTCGCCGAATCAGTCGAATCGAATTTTTGAATACTTCGCTCATCTCTAGTTATAATCCTATACCCACAGTTGATCCAGAGGAAGGCAAAAAAAACCCCAGCATAGCATGATCCAATTTGCTCCTGCAAGGAGGAACATTCCTTCCTGATCCTCCGAGAGGCAATCAGATATTCCTTGGATCAACTTTACCTATAAATAATATCCAATTATAATCTGTGTATCTAGGCAAGAATCCAGGCCTTTATTAAAGCAATCCACATTGCTGGCCAGAACCAAACCTTGAGGGAGTCTATTCCCCATTTTCACAGCTCTCATTGTGAAGAAACCTTTCTGTGTTTGGAGATTACATTTATTTTCCTCCAGATGCAAAGAGTGCCCCCTTGTCCATGTTGATTATATCCCCCCCTTAATCTCCTCATCAGGAGTACAGAGAAGTGTTCATTGGTTTTAGCCATATGTAGATCATTTGTGAACTTTAGGAGAACATTTTCTGTGGAGTGTTGAGAGTGAAATGCAGACTGAAGAGGATCAAGAAGGTTATTTTCAGTGAGATGGTCACGCAGTTGGTAGTAGACTAAATACTCAAGGAGTTTGGAAGAAAGGGGGAGCAAGGAGATGGGGTGTAACTTTTTAAGCTTGGTGGGGTCCCATGAGGGTTTTTTAAGTATGGGAGTGAGTAGTAAAAATGAGATCTTTCAAATTTTTTCTTTCTCAGTGTTCAGGTAAAATCAGGTATTGCTTTTCACAAAGGTTTGGGACCAACAAATGACCCAGTTACTATATTTTCACTCACTTCTTTTCTCTTAGTTTCCCATCCTGAAGGGGATGGGGAAGGTGGGTGCAAAACCACAATACCTTTCTAATCCCAATAGTCTTAAAATATACTTGTTGAGACAGAAATATTGGGGCTGTCTCGCTTCCTTGTATGTCAATAAAATGTGGCTAGCATGTATACAACTTTATAGATGCCTTGAACCATCATTGATGTAATTACATATATTTGCACGTATACTATTGGCCAAATGGTGTAATAGTGCTGTAATAAATACAGGGCAGGGGCAGACTGACAACTCATGGGGCCCCCGGGCAATAGGGGATCATGGGGCCCCTGTGTCCTTGCCCAAACTCAAAAAAGCCTATGAAAAAGGTACCAGGGGCATCTCATGGGGCCCCCTACTGACCCTGGGTCCTCGGGCAGTGCCCGAGTTTCCAAATGGTCAATCCGCCCGTGATACAGGGTATTGATTGATAGATGTACTGAACTGGATCTACAACTGCCTCCTTTCCATTACCCTTCAATCCACCTCCCACCAAGCAATATACAGTACTTGTGGGTACATACCATATGTTTCATTGATTTTATTGTCTAGATTCAATAAATGTCCATCAGAATAAATTCTGGATTGGCTTATTAATATTTTTGGCTATATTTCAAGACCAGTTCCAGCATAATAAACTATAGAAGTGCTCTTGTTTATACAACAGCTCTTCTTAAAAACAGACATCACAGCACTTTCCCAAAGACTTTGGTTAGAAATAGATTAGAATTATGAATTCTGAAACATCTATCACCAGTATAATCCATAATGAGGCAATTTTTTTCATATACATGAACCACTGACATCACTGTCGGTGCTAGGTCAAGGAAGTACTTTGTGTATTGGGGTGGCCATGTTACTTCTACTCTTAAAAACATTTTCCCCCTCTTTACTTCTGCTCAACAATATGAAGAATGAACCAATTTAGTTATGTGAACTTGTCACAAAGCAAAACACCTATCTGATAGAAAAGTCCACCTACACATATGGGCAAAGAGGGTAAATCTATTCAATGAATTGCTGTCCTTAAAAGGCACTATCTCCCTAAAGTAAACTGCTTTCTAAAATATGTAAATATATTTGCAGAGCTTATACTTCTAGCTCATTTAAAAATAGGTTCCTCAAAACACAGGCGAGGCTTTAAAACATTCAGAATTCATGTTTCCTTCTTTCAAAATATATACAACTCAATAAAGGACTTGTGTATATATATAGCTTAAAGTATGCTACTTTAATTGTGTGTGTCTTTGAAATTACAGTAATGTCAATCAAAAATATTCACTCCCAAAAACTGTTTATATAAATGCGTGAATATTTTTCTTCTCTCAGACATGGAAAGATGCTACAAGTGTCCAGAGGATCAATGGCCCAGCGAGAGAAGAGACGCCTGTATACAAAGAGCAGTTGAATTTCTGTCTTATGGAGATACATTAGGATTATCTCTTGCATTTATTGCTTTGTCACTCTGTTTTGGAACCATTACCGTATTTGGAGTATTTTTCAAACACAAAAACACTCCAATAGTAAAAGCCAATAACCAGAACCTCAGCTTCATCCTTCTCATCTCGCTGATCCTGTCCTTTCTATGTCCTCTGCTGTTCATCGGACGTCCCATAAAGATTTCCTGTCTTCTCCGACAAGCTGTTTTTGGAATAACTTTTTCTGTTGCAGTTTCTTCAGTTTTGGCTAAAACAGTCACTGTGGTTTTAGCTTTTAACATGACCAAACCTAACAGCAAACTGAATAAATGGGTGGGGAAACATTTCTCTATATTTCTTCTGATTGTCTGTTCTCTAGCAGAGATTGTAATTTGCATCCTTTGGTTAACTTTGTCTCCACCATTCCCAGAATATAACACCCAGTTAGAAGTGGGGAAGATAATATTACAGTGTAACGAGGGATCTGTCATTGCTTTCTACATTGTGATTGGTTATATGGGAGGTCTGGCTATGTTCAGCTTTATTGTAGCATTTTTAGCCAGGAGACTTCCAGACACATTCAATGAAGCTCAATACATCACATTCAGCATGCTGGTCTTCTGCAGTGTTTGGATCTCCTTCATCCCAGCCTACCTCAGCACCAAAGGGAAATACATGGTGGCTACGGAAGTCTTCGCCATCTTATCCTCCAGTGCTGGACTCCTGGGATGCATCTTTATTCCCAAATGTTACATCATTCTGATGAGACCAGAACTGAATGTGAAGGCAACTGTAGCCCAAAGAAAATCAAGATTCAATTGAACATCTATAAGACATCTGCGTTCAGTAAACTACTGGCTCAAAAATGTAAATCAATGATAGTGAGTTTTAGAAAAACTAACATTCTTGCTTTGGCAATTATTTCTTTGGTAAAATTATATTGAAGTGAGAATTATTTAAAAATTAGACAAATGTTAAATAACTTAAATTCATCATCTCTGATGATATGGAAGCTTAACGTTTTCTCTACCAATGTGTTTGTAATTGTAAAATAAAGATCTATATGACAACATTCTTTACTCTAAACCTTGTTGATCATTTTGTCATTGTCATGTAATCTTGCTGATAGCTTGTCATCTAAATAAACACATGTCCTTTATTTTCTTAATTTGCTCCAAATCACCAGTTAGATTGAAAAATATCTACTTTAGTCAAAGTATGAAATCTAAGTTGGATAAAAATTGGAATCTTCATATCATCTCTTTTCAATCTCTAGATAAGAACATTTTTTATCCCTATGGCTTTGTTTCCCAATATTTGTGCTATACACAAGTTACCTAATTCATACGACATTCCTTCTCCTCTTCTCACCTCTCCTGGTTCTTTTTTCTTTACTATATTTCATTATTAGTTTTACAAACTAGAAAGCAATAAAGGAAATACTGAATGTCTGAAATACTACATAAAAGTGTAATTACATACAGTTAAGTAGGCTGTACTGTAGAATACAGAATCAGAAGTAAATTGCCACCATTAGAAGAGTAAACGTAAGTGGCATACGTCAAATTTGTTATAAAATCAAGGAGGTGTTTGTAAAGAAGTGTTTCAATATTTCCTGACTACCTTTATCATGAGAAAGGGGGAGGGAGGGGGGTCTTGATAAATGGAGCTACCAAGTGAAGGTTGGACAGAATGGTAACAAAGAGTGATAGAAGGGTTAGGTTGATTCAGAAGGAGGTTCACGAGAGGTAGATTCTAAAATAAAGTTATGCATCTGGGATCTTTCAAACAAGGATGCCAATATTGAAGGAATTTTGGAGTGGTTAGTTGGGGCTTAGCAAATTATTAATCATACAAAACAAATTGGTAATTTAACATTGCAATGCCTATAAGGAGAGAAGGTGGGTCTACACTGTTCCATTGCCTTGCAACTGAAAGTCTTGCTGCTGCAATGGTATGTGTTTAGAAAGTGAGGAAGCAGGAAGGTAGGAAGGTCATTTATCAGTCTATACCCCCAAAAAAGGCCAATTAAATAACAAGCACACAGAAAATATGGGTAGCAGATATTTAAGTACATTTTTCCAAATGTTTAAGTATTTTCCAAATGTTTAAATATTAAGTATTTTTCCAAATATTTAAGTATTTTTCCAAATGTTTAAATATTTAAGTACATTTTTCCAAATGTTGTTGAGACAAGGGCAGTGCCAGTAGATGTGCATCAAGGAGCCAACTTGTCTATAGTTTCTCCAACAAAGAGGTGAGCACATTAAAGTCGATGGTGGAAAATGTGATGCTAAATTCTGGCCAGTTCAGAGCAGAAGAGGCCCAAAATCATTTCAACATGAGAAAATTAGCTTTTTTTAGGTAGCTTGAGCTGCTACACCTAATTTTTGTTATCAAGCAGTAATAATCCTGAATTGGTCATTGGTAGAGATGAGCGAATTATTCAAAAATTCGATTCGGCTGATTCGCCGAATTTGCGGGAGAAATTTGATTCTATGCGAATTTATTCGCCGCGAATTTATTCGCCGCGAATTTAACTTATTAAAAGGGTTTCTAGGCTTCAGAGAGCCTTTATATTAGTGCAGAACACTGTACCTTTAATTTAAATGCCCTTGGAGTCTGCTGGGGAAGAGAAATAATACTGTCAGTCAGTATGACATGCAGATGAGTGCCGTCGATCTTAGAATCACCGCACACTTCACTCATTTGGGCAGTCAAGGGGCACGACGAAGAAGAAGAAGAAGAAGAAGAATGAAAAGAAGAATGAAAAGAAGAAGAATGAAAAGAAGAAGAAGAAGAATGAAAAGAAGAATGAAAAGAAGAAGAAGAATGAAAAGAAGAAGAAGAAGAATGAAAAGAAGAATGAGAAGAAGAATGAAAAGAAGAATGAAAAGAAGAAGAAGAAGAATGAAAAGAAGAAGAAGAATGAAAAGAAAAATGAAAAGAAGAAGAATGAAAAGAAGAAGAATGAAAAGAAGAAGAATGAAAAGAAGAAGAAGAAGAATGAAAAGAAGAAGAAGAAGAAGAAGAATGAAAAGAAGAATGAAAAGAAGAAGAAGAAGAATGAAAAGAAGAATGAAAAGAAGAAGAAGAATGAAAAGAAGAAGAAGAAGAATGAAAAGAAGAATGAGAAGAAGAATGAAAAGAAAAATGAAAAGAAGAAGAAGAATGAAAAGAAGAAGAAGAAGAATGAAAAGAAGAAGAATGAAAAGAAGAATGAAAAGAAGAAGAAGAAGAATGAAAAGAAGAAGAAGAAGAATGAAAAGAAGAATGAAAAGAAGAAGAATAATGAAAAGAAGAAGAAGAAGAATGAAAAGAAGAATGAAAAGAAGAAGAATGAAAAGAAGAAGAAGAAGAATGAAAAGAAGAATGAAAAGAAGAAGAAGAAGAAGAAGAAGAATGAAAAGAAGAAGAAGAAGAATGAAAAGAAGAAGAAGAATGAAAAGAAGAATGAAAAGAAGAAGAAGAAGAATGAAAAGAAGAAGAAGAAGAAGAATGAAAAGAAGAATGAAAAGAAGAAGAAGAAGAATGAAAAGAAGAAGAAGAAGAATGAAAAGAAGAATGAAAAGAAGAGGAATGAAAAGAAGAAGAAGAAGAATGAAAAGAAGAAGAAGAAGAAGAAGAATGAAAAGAAGAAGAATGAAAAGAAGAAGAAGAAGAATGAAAAGAAGAAGAAGAAGAATGAAAAGAAGAATGAAAAGAAGAAGAAGAAGAATGAAAAGAAGAAGAATGAAAAGAAGAATAAAAAGAAGAAGAAGAAGAATGAAAAGAAGAAGAAGAAGAATGAAAAGAAGAAGAAGAAGAATGAAAAGAAGAAGAAGAATGAAAAGAAGAATGAAAAGAAGAAGAAGAAGAATGAAAAGAAGAATGAAAAGAAGAAGAAGAAGAATGAAAAGAAGAAGAAGAATGAAAAGAAGAAGAAGAAGAAGTAGAAGAAGAATGAAAAGGAGAATGAGAAGAAGAATGAAAAGAAGAATTAAAAGAAGAATGAGAAGCATGAAAAGAAGAATGAAAAGAAGAAGAAGAAGAATGAAAAGAAGAAGAAGAAGAATGAAAAGAAGAATGAAAAAAAGAAGAAGAATGAAAAGAAGAAGAAGAAGAATGAAAAGAAGAATGAAAAGAAGAAGAAGAAGAATGAAAAGAAGAAGAAGAAGAATGAAAAGAAGAAGAAGAAGAATGAAAAGAAGAAGAAAAAGAATGAAAAGAAGAAGAAGAAGAAGAATGAAAAGAAGTAGAAGAATGAAAAGAAGAAGAATTCCAGTACAGCAAAAAGTGTATCTGCAGAGAGCTCCGCTATTTCTGACAGTTCTCTGACAGTTCCTTCACATTTACAGCGGTTGAAACATTGTATCTATTTATTTCCAAATAAAAACATCTGTATCCTAAATGGAAACAAATAGATACAATGTTTCAACCGCTGTAAATGAACTGTCAGAACTGTCAGAAATAGCGGAGCTCTCTGCAGTGACACTTTTGCCGGCTGATCGGGGAAAATTCGATTCGTGCACCCGAAGTTTGCTAAAATTCGGATTCGATGCAAATCAAATTTTTCCTGATATTCGAAACGAATTCCACTTCGCCAAGTTCGATTCGCTCATCTCTAGTCATTGGAAGTAGCAGCCACATGATACATTAAAGCAGAAGGAAACATTAAAAATGGCCAGTGGCACAACAGTTTAATAGTACAATGTGTGAGCCTTTGTTTTTTACAGTATAGCACTGCATTGTCTTAAAAGATTGATAAAATGTAAAAATTAAGTTCATAAAAAAACCTCACACCCACATTCTTCAAACCCTCTCCCATCCCTATATCTCAAATTATTCCCAAAACTTACAAAAAATAGACTTCATGTGTGTGTTTGGCAGAAACTAGCTAGCATCAGGACAGTATACAAGAAAAAAGATAGCAAATAGAAAAGTGCAAAGCAGGTTTTAAATTGCAAGAAAAGATTGAGTGTTTTATCAGAGATACAATAGCCACACAATAGTGTTCAGTGGCTGGACAGCATGTAAGCAATTTGGTTAGGCTGCAGTATAAAAGGTAGAGCTGAAGCAGGTTTTTCTATCTTGACAGACATTCACAATCTTTCTCAGTGGTTAGACAATGCAGATTCAAATGGCAGCTGGCATCAGCTGCCACCTGAAACTGCAAACAAAAGGTACACCATAACCCCTGCAAAGTCCTGTGGTCTGCGCCCTACTTTGTCCAAGCTGCAAACTCTCTCATATAATCTAGTGTGCATTTACAGGCCTGGGTTGCCAGGAAATTGTCAGAATTTTGGGGGCTTTTACATGGCTTTTATTTTCATTTGTTATATGTATTTAGACTTTTGATTTATTATAACATAATTATTTTCTTCTCAAGCACTCACCAGCCACTTGTATATTTTCTATTCATATTTATTTCATTACAGTCAGGGCACTGGAGGAATACAGGAAAGGGGAAAACCTATAGCCTTAGGCTGCCCATAGTTCCACAATGCAGGGGGAAGAACAGTCAGCACAGTCAGCACAAATGGAGGGTAAAAATGTACTGCCACGGGAAGCTCAGGTAGCAGCAAAATGTTATTGCTCCTATACCTCTGCTAACAAGGCCTATCCTGATGTCACATACCTGGCCTTGAGGCCAAGATTAGGCTGAGTGCACAACAATGCTGGAGATGGTGACAGTTGATGCTGAGACCAAAGAAGCACGGGTCGCCATACGTATGGTAGTCATATGGATCTGCAGTGGTCATGGCTCTTCATGCCTGGCACTTGAAGCTTCCAATCCAGGACGATATACTGGGAATTGGAGACAGTTTACAGCAGGCAGGATGAGGCAGGAGACATAGTGAACGTAATGGAAGCCAAGGTCAGAGCACAGTGGTCAAGCAGAGGAGTAGACAGGAGCATGGTCAGAGGCAGGCCAGGTTCATACACAGGAGGTAATCAGGAACTGATCTGTGGTACAAGTCAAGGTCAGAGCCAGAAGTGAAGCAAGGGGAAGTCCAGAAGCAAGTCGAGATAGTAACAGGAAATCCAGAAGTAACAAGCATGCAGGAACACGGGTATGAGGGAGCTGAGGACCAGTCAGAAAGATCTGTGAGCATCTGTCCTCTTTTTAAAGGCTGGAGGGCACACCAAGATGCTGGTAAGTGAATTGGTTCCTGTCTAAATTGGCCCTAGTATGTGTATGTTTGAATGGGAATTAGTAACCTTAGATTGTACACCCCTTGAGGTTTAGGGACTGATGTGAACGTACAATATATATATGTAAAGCACTGCATAAATTGATGGCGCTATATATGTACCTGAAATAAATAAATAAATAAGATCTATCTATCGTACGTGGTGTGCGTCAATGTGCACAGGCGTGCACCATGAATGAATGTTTGTTCGCCGCAAATGGGCACGACCATGCTGGATATTGGTGAGTGTGCCAGGTCTGAGCTAATCTTCTCCAACTTATGCCCTGGCACCTGATTTCTACCTACATGCTTTTCATATCTTTTTTTCCTTAAATATTTGCTCAATTCAGTGAATATGGAGAGGCTCTAGGGAGCTGTTTTTTCAACCCATAAGTGGCTCATCACATCTGAAGTAGTAAATTGGCTGACAAAGTCTTTCTTTTCTTACTACTCCCAGGCGGAGAGCAACCACTTACCTGAAAATGCTGATAATGCACCCTTTTTCTTTTCCTCCTCTATAACTCCTCAAGGGTGCAGAGCAACCAATTGACTGCAAGTTCTGATAATAAGCCATTTTCTGTAATGCTGGCTCTTGTACAGAAGTCAGAGTTTATAGCTGGCTAGTGTAGCTTTGTCTATATCTGCTAATCTCATCTTTGCCAAGCAAACTGGTTATGAGAAATTGGCAGAATTCTAACAAATATACAGAGATTTTGGGCCTTTTTGTAACATATTTGTTGCTGGAGCAAAAAAATTTATGTTTGCTGCTGGAGTGTCCCAAAATCACCCACATGCCCAAATACTTACAGTGGATATAAAAAGTCTACACACTCCTGTTAAAATGTCAGGTTTCTGTGATGTAAAAATACGAGACAAAGAAAAATCATTTCAAAATTTTTCTATCTTTAATGTGACCTATAGACTGTACAACTCAATTGAAAACCAAAATGAAATCTTTTAGGGGGGAAGTAAACATGAAAAAACTAAAATAATGTGGTTGCATAAGTGTGCACACCCTCTTATAACTGGGGATGTAGCTGTGTTCAGAATTAGGCACATTCAAAATCATGTTAAATAGGAGTCAGTGCACACCTTCCATCATTTAAAGTGCCTCTGATTAACCCCAAATAAAGTTCAGCTATTCCAGTAGGTCTTTCCTGACATTTTCTTAGTCACATCTTACAGCAAAAGCCATGGTCCGCAGAGAGCTTCCAAAGCATCAGAGGGATCTCATAGTAAAGTGGCAAGATGGAAGCCTTTTCGTATGAAGAAAAACATCCAAACTCTTCTCAATTTTGCAAAACAAATCTGAAGTCTCATAAAAGCATGTGGGAAAATGTGCTATGGTCTGATGAAACCAAGGTTGAACCTTTTAGCCATAATTCCAAAATATATGTTTGGCGCAAAAACAACACTGCACATCACCAAAGAACAAAAAAGATTAAAGTTTTGGAATGGCCCAGCCAGAGCCCAGATCTGAATCCGACTGAAAATCTGTGGGGTGATCAGAAGAGGGCTGTTCATAGGAGATGCCCTCACAATCTGACAGATTTGGAGTGTTTTGGAAAGGAAGAGTGGGGAAATATTCCCAAGTCAAGATGTGCCATGCTGAAAGACTCATCTCCAAAAAGACTGAGTGCTGGAATAAAATCAAAGGTGCTTCAACAAAGTATTAAATGTCTAGTTAACTACCTGCCAACCGCAGATAGCCGAATGACGACTTCACTGCGGCCGGCCAGTTCTGAGTGGACGTCATATGACGTCCCCCCAGAACACGCTCTCCTGCTCTCCAGGGGGCGCGCACCCGGCGATCTCCGTGATCGCTGTGTCCTACGGACACAGCTGATCACGTGATGTGGTAAAAGGCCAATCACAGCGGCCTTTTACCACCTGATCAGCGGTGTCCAATGACACGCTGATCAGAGGGAAATGCAAGTGCCGGTTCTCGGCTGCACTTTCCTCACGCTGTCAGATCGTGAGGAAAGTACTGCCGAGAACTGGCAGTTGTCAGAGCGGGGATCGGCACTGATGATCAGTGCCCTGATGATCGGTGCCCAGCAGTGCCACCCGCAAGTTCCGCCCACCTGTGCCCAGCAGTGCGCCCACTAGCCCCGCCCACCTGTGCCCAGCAGTGCACCCACCTGTGCCCAGCAGTGCACCCACCTGTGCCACTCTGCAGTGCCACCTGCCTGTGCCCAGAAGTGCCACCTACATGTGCCCAGCAGTGCCACCCACCCACCTGTGCCCACCAGTGCCACCTACCTGTGCCCACCCACCAGTGCTGCCCACCAGTGCCACCCACCAGTGCAGCCCAGCAGTGCTGCCAGTCAGTGCCACCAGTCAGTGCCCAGGGGTTGTGCCAGTCAGTGCCACCAGTCAGTGCCCAGCAGTGATGCCAGTCAGTGCCGTCTATCAGTACCCATCATCAGTGTCACCTATCAGTGCCGCCTATCAGTGCTGCATATTAGTGCCGCCTATCCGTGACACCTCATTAGTGCTGTCTATCAGTGCCGCCTATCCGTGCCACCTCATTAGTACTGCCTATCAGTGCCCTTTAGTGCTGCCTATCAGTGCCCATCAGTGCCGCCTATCAGTGCCCATCAGTGCTGCCTCATCAACGCACATCAGTGAAGGAGAAAAAATGCCTGTTTGAAAAATTTTATAATAGAAACAAAGAAACATTTTTTTTTTTCAAATTTTTTGCACTTTTTTATTTATAGCGCAAAAAGTAAAGCGCCCAGTGGTGATTAAATACCACCAAAAGAAAGCTCTATTTGTGAGAAAAAAATGATCAAAATTTCATATGGGTACAATATTGCATGACCGTGCAATTGTCAATCAAAGTGCGGCAGCGCTGAAAGCTGAAAATTGGCCTGGTAAATAAGGGGGTATAAATGCCTGGTAGGCAAGTGGTTAAAAGAAAAAGAGTGTAGAAACCATTGAATGGTAGGTCACAACCCAAAAAAAACATAGTGCCACATCCTGATTCAAGGATATTAAAGGCAAAAAGAAATATCTAATGGACTTTTTAGATACATAAACTCAGTACATGGGAAATAAAAACAATGTTACTTTATTAATATATCACATCTAAAGCATATCTTGCATATATTTAAAATAGCATTCCACAATGGAAATACAGCATGTCTGCCCCCACCCATCAACCAAAACAAACTAATTCCAAAAGATTGAATGAAGATGGTAAGCACAAGGTACTTCTTTCAGAGGGTGGGGAATATCCAAGCTGTGTAGACAACCCACAACATGTTTTGCGACTGTAGTCGCTTCTTCAGGAGCAAGCAATGCATCTAAAAGATGAACACACTTAAACAGTAATCATATATAAAACTGACAAAAATTACAGCATAGGTACTGCCTATCAGGCACTCAAATAGTTAAACAGCGTCGACGATCAATCTGCGCCTGTGATTTTTGTTTTTCATCTGCTGAATACCTGGAAGTTCTGTGGGGTTCTCTGTCTGCCCATTGCACGATTGCACCAAACAGTGGGGTCCTTCATTCCTTGGTTGACTGGGGGGACCTGGGTTTCTGCACTGAGGAGTCCCATACCATACAATATACACTGTTTAACTATGTAAGTGCTATTGTTCATGTTCCCTTGAAACTGTGATCTCCTGTTACTGATTTTGCTTGTTCTTGAACCTGTCTTCTCTGCCTGACTCCTGATCTTACCCTAGTTTGGTTAATGGATATTTTCACCTGCTTTCCTGATCTGACCTCGGCTTGGCTAATAGATATTCTCACCTGCTTTCCTGATCTGACCTCGGCTTGGCTAATAGATATTCTCCCTCGCTCTCCTGTGTATGGCCACAGCTATCCTATTGACTACGTCTGCTCCAATCTCCATCTGGCATCTGACCTTAGCTTTGAACCAACTACTCTGTGGTCCTCTGCTACCCTGAAGGTAGACACCTCTGCAGATACCATTCCAGTGCATCAGCTGTGCTCCTGGATATACCTCTGACAAGCACTCCAACAGGCGACCCATGCTACTTTGGGCCTGACTCCTTTTGTCTTATATCCAGGGGAGTCTGGAACTTAGCCGCAAGGGAAGCCCTCTCTCCATTGGCCTCTAACAGCAGGTACGTGATATGATTATTGTCTGTTTTGACCATGAAATTGGCCCTGTATAGATAATCTTTCAGATTGTCTACTACAGCCCACTTAAGAGCCAAGAACTCCAATTTATGGGTGAGATAATTCCATCAGCTAGTGTAAGGCTCTTGCTGACATGTTGGGCACAGATGCTCTTTGTTCTGCTCATACAGCCTGTTCACATTGCTCAGTTCATTGATGCTCTAGACTCCTTGTACTTTCATTGCCCCTTTATAGGTCTCAATTAGAGATGAGCGAATCGAACATGACGAAGTGGAATTCGTTCTGAAGATTTGGAAAAATTCTATTCGCGACGAATCCGAAGATTAGCAAACTTCGGATGCACGAATCGAATTTTCCCAAAAATGGCGGCGACATGTGTGGCGACAGAGAAAATGGACAGAGAAGATGGGGCGGGGATCTCTGGGAAGGCGCACAGACAAGGCGCGCTGACCCATAATGCATTCATGACATGTGATCTCATTAGCCAATCAGCAGCCAGCCAGCACTGTGTAATGGTGGAGCTATAAATCGCGGCCATCTTAGAATTATCCATTAGCCTCCGGTCATTCAAGAGAGACAGACCTGTGTGTATTAAGGGACAGAGTTAGGGCCACAGAGACTTTAGGGCCACAGAATCGTTACTCAGGGACACAGAATCGTTACTCAGGGACACAGAATCGTTACTCAGGGACACAGAATCGTTACTTAGGGCCACAGCTAGAGATGAGCGAATTATTCAAAAATTCGATTCGGCTGATTCGCTGAATTTGCGGGAGAAATTCGATTCGATGCGAATTTATTCGCTGCGAATTTAACTAATTAAAAGGGTTTCTAGGCTTCAGAGAACCTTTATATTAGTGCAGAACACTGTACCTTTAATTTAAATGCCCTTGGAGTCTGCTGGGGAAGAGAAATAATACTGTCAGTCAGTATGACATGCAGATGAGTGCCGTCGATCTTAGAATCACCGCACACTTCACTCATTTGGGCAGTCACGGGGCACGACGAAGAAGAAGAAGAAGAAGAATGAAAAGAAGAAGAAGAAGAAGAATGAAAAGAAGTAGAAGAAGAATGAAAAGAAGAATGAAAAGAAGAAGAAGAATGAAAAGAAGAAGAAGAATGAAAAGAAGAATGAAAAGAAGAAGAAGAAGAATGAAAAGAAGAATGAAAAGAAGAATGAGAAGAATGAAAAGAAGAAGAAGAATGAAAAGAAGAATGAAAAGAAGAAGAAGAAGAAGAATGAAAAGAAGAAGAAGAAGAATGAAAAGAAGAATGAAAAGAAGAAGAAGAAGAAGAATGAAAAGAAGAAGAAGAAGAATGAAAAGAAGAATGAAAAGAAGAAGAAGAATGAAAAGAAGAAGAAGAAGAATGAAAAGAAGAAGAAGAATGAACAGAAGAATGAGAAGAATGAAAAGAAGAAGAAGAAGAATGAAAAGAAGAATGAAAAGAAGAAGAAGAAGAATGAAAAGAAGAAGAAGAAGAATGAAAAGAAGAAGAATGAAAAGAAGAATGAGAAGAATGAAAAGAAGAAGAAGAAGAATGAAAAGAAGAATGAGAAGAAGAATGAAAAGAAGAAGAAGAAGAATGAAAAGAAGAATGAGAAGAATGAAAAGAAGAAGAAGAATGAAAAGAAGAAGAAGAATGAAAAGAAGAAGAAGAAGAATGAAAAGAAGAATGAAAAGAAGAATGAGAAGAATGAAAAGAAGAATGAAAAGAAAAAGAAGAATGAAAAGAAGAATGAGAAGAAGAATGAAAAGAAGAATGAGAAGAAGAATGAGAAGAATGAAAAGAAGAATGAGAAGAATGAAAAGAAGAATGAAAAGAAGAAGAAGAATGAAAAGAAGAAGACGAATGAAAAGAAGAATGAAAAGAAGAAGAAGGAGAATGAAAAGAAGAAGAAGGAGAATGAAAAGAAGAAGAAGAAGAATGAAAAGAAGAAGAAGAAGAATGAATGAAAAGAAGAATGAGAAGAATGAAAAGAAGAAGAATAATGAAAAGAAGAATGAAAAGAAGAAGAAGAAGAATGAAAAGAAGAAGAAGAAGAATGAAAAGAAGAATGAAAAGAAGAAGAAGAATGAAAAGAAGAAGAAGAAGAATGAAAAGAAGGAGGAGAAGAATGAAAAGAAGAATGAGAAGAATGAAAAGAAGAAGAAGAAGAATGAAAAGAAGAAGAAGAAGAAGAATGAAAAGAAGAATGAAAAGAAGAAGAAGAAGAATGAAAAGAAGAAGAAGAAGAATGAAAAGAAGAATGAAAAGAAGAATGAGAAGAATGAAAAGAAGAATGAAAAGAAGAAGAAGAAGAATGAAAAGAAGAATGAGAAGAAGAATGAAAAGAAGAATGAGAAGAATGAAAAGAAGAATAAAAGAAGAAGTATTCCAGTACAGCAAAAAGTGTATCTGCAGAGAGCTCCGCTATTTCTGACAGTTCTCTGACAGTTCACATTTACAGCGGTTGAAACATTGTATCTGTTTCCGAATAAAAACATCTGTATCCTAAATGGAAACAAATAGATACAATGTTTCAACCGCTGTAAATGTGAAGGAACTGTCAGAAAACTGTCAGAAATAGCGGAGCTCTCTGCAGGGACACTTTTTGCCGGCTGATCGGGAAAAATCCGATTCGCGCACCCGAAGTTGGCTAATATTCGGATTCGGCACGAATCGAATTTTTCCTGAAATTCGAAACGAATTCCACTTCGCCTGGTTCGATTCGCTCATCTCTAGCCACAGCTGTCAAAGAATCGAAAATTTAAAGTGACATACACCCTTTTTTTTTTTGGTGGCTGTCGTGCACAGTTGGTGCTGCAGTTTGCCGATTGTGCAAAATAAACTGACTTTCTGCTTCAAAACCACTATTGTACATTCAAAGAGTTAAATCCATTTACATGCCGGCTGGCGGTAATATTTTTTGGGTGATTAGTGCATTCCAGTGACATAAACGTACAGTTTCCAGCCAACGGCAAGCTGCAATTGACCGATTGTGTACAATAAACTGACTTTCTGCTTCACAACCACTATTGTACGTTCAAAGAGTTAGATCCATTTACACGCCGGGTGGCGGTAATATTTTTTGGGTGATTAGTGCATTCCAGTGACATAAACGTACAGTTTCCAGCCAACGGCAAGCTGCAATTGACCGATTGTGCTAAATAAACTGACTTTCTGCTTCACAACCACTATTGTACGTTCAAAGAGTTAGATCCATTTACACGCCGGGTGGCGGTAATATTTTTTGGGTGATTAGTGCATTCCAGTGACATAAACGTACAGTTTCCAGCCAACGGCAAGCTGCAATTGACCGATTGTGCAAAATAAACTGACTTTCTGCTTCACAACCACTATTGTACGTTCAAAGAGTTAAATCCATTTACACGCCGGCTGGCGGTAATATTTTTTGGGTGATTAGTGCATTCCAGTGACATAAACGTACAGTTTACAGCCAACGGCAAGCTGCAATTGACCGATTGTGCTAAATAAACTGACTTTCTGCTTCACAACCACTATTGTACGTTCAAAGAGTTAAATCCATTTACACGCCGGCTGGCGGTAATATTTTTTGGGTGATTAGTGCATTCCAGTGACATAAACGTACAGTTTCCAGCCAACGGCAAGCTGTAATTGACCGATTGTGTACAATAAACTGACTTTCTGCTTCACAACCACTATTGTACGTTCAAAGAGTTAAATCCATTTACACGCCGGCTGGCGGTAATATTTTTTGGGTGATTAGTGCATTCCAGTGACCTAAACGTACAGTTTCCAGCCAACGGCAAGCTGCAATTGACCGATTGTGTACAATAAACTGACTTTCTGCTTCACAACCACTATTGTACGTTCAAAGAGTTAAATCCATATACACGCCGGGTGGCGGTAATATTTTTTGGGTGATTAGTGCATTCCAGTGACATAAACGTACAGTTTACAGCCAACGGCAAGCTGCAATTGACCGATTGTGCTAAATAAACTGACTTTCTGCTTCACAACCACTATTGTACGTTCAAAGAGTTAAATCCAGTTTTATTTTTGGGGTGCTTATTGAATTAAAGAGTATGTCAGACAACACGCAGAGGAGTGGCAGAGGAGGCAATGTTTCAGGAGCGAGCAGACGTGGCAGCAGAGGAAGGGGTCGAGGCAGCACTAGTCGCAGCCAGAGGCCAGTGCTCCCGGTGTCATCCAGCGGTCGTGTCTCCACCGACAACCCTGCCGTCATCGATTGGTTGGCTCGGTCGTCTTCCTCTTCCCAGGTCACCTCTGACACCTACAGCCAACGGTCGGTGGGTACGTCAGACACAACCGTTAGTTGGCATGGCCCGGGAGCAAGCCCACTGAAATCACGTGTCCTCGACCTGCCCCTGTCCTTTGGTGTTCCCTCACCAAGCGAAGTATCGCATGCTGTGGGCTCAGCCCCACTGTACAGTGAGGAAGAGCTAACAGAGGGCGGTTAGGAACGGGGGGAGACATCCGCCTCTTCAGCAGCCAGGCGAAGAAGTACTGGCGAGGAGAGTGGCTCGGTAGCCGGTCTAGAGACAGGTCTGTCTCCTGACCCACACGCAGCCGAGGGGGCTAGTAGTGATGCGGAGACCCTAATTGATGATGATGAGGCTGATCGCACTTGGCAGCCTCGTCGTCATCAGGCTATTGCTTCCGCATCATCAGGAGAAGAGGGTGCCAGCTTGCCAGCGAGCAAAACAGTCGGTGGGTTGCCCAGGAGGCAGCAGGGTCGCAGCAGTGTCAGTGGAGCCAAACGGCCACGGAGTAGAGCACCAGCTCCACTGCAGCCTACCACCACGGCCAGTAGTGGTGCCGGTGTGCACGGAGGAAGTAGCAGTCAGCCAGTGAGGAGTAGCGGGGGCAAAGTTTCCTACTCGGCGGTGTGGCAATTTTTCGTCAAGCCTCCCGAGGAAGTAAACGTAGCCGTATGTCGACTATGTGGCCAGAAAGTCAAGCGTGGCCAGGGGGCCAATGTTGGGACTACAGCGTTGCGTCAGCATATGCAGCGTCGCCATTCGGTGGCCTGGGAAAACCGTGATAAAGATACGGCGGTTCTGCCTGCCCCAGCCCCCGCTCCATCACCCGCTCCGTTACTTGCTCCGTCACCCGACGTCAATCACCCTCTATCAGCCAGTCAAGGCTCCAACACCTCTGCTGAGGGGAGTTGTCGCTCGTTGGCATCTTCCGCTCGTTCAGATGCTCCTTCTCCTGCTACTCCTCTTCACGGATTCCGTCAGCAGTCTTTCTTGGAATCCGTTTCCAAGAGACAACAGTTTGCGAGCACGCACCCGACGGTGCAGAAGCTGAACGTCCTCCTGTCCAAGTTGCTGGTGCTGCAGTCCCTCCCTTTCCAAGTGGTGGACTCAGCACCTTTCCGAGAAATGATGGCTTGTGCCGAGCCGCGGTGGAGAGTGCCAAGCCGGCATTTCTTCGCCAAAAAGGCAGTGCCAGCCCTGCATTCACATGTAGAAGAGATGGTGGGCCAGTCTTTGAGCATGTCGGTCTCTGCCAAAGTGCACGGCAGCGCCGACGTGTGGAGCTGTAACTACGGTCAGGGACAGTACATGTCATTTACGGCCCACTGGGTGAACGTGGTGCCGGCACAGCCGCACCAGCAACTTGGACAAGTCACGCCGCTTTTGCCTCCACGTTTGCACGTCCTTGGTCCAGCAAAGATGTCCGCCTCTACCACCTCTTCTTTACCCGACCGGCATATCACATGTGCAGGGCGCAACGGTGTCACGCTGTGCTGCACCTGGTATGCCTTGGCGAACGTAGTCACACAGGGGAGGAACTTCTGAGTGTAATGAACAGAGAAATAGACAGATGGCTGTCTCCGCGCAAACTGAAAATCGGAACCATGTTGACCGACAACGGAAAGAACATGGTGTCTGCTCTGCGTCAAGGAAGGTTGTGCCATGCGCCATGCATGGCTCACGTGTTCAATCTGGTTGTCAAGCGGTTCCTAAAATCCACCATCCCACTGCAAGACATCCTTAAAATGTCACGTAAACTTTGCATGCATTTCAGCCATTCCTACACCGCAAAGCACACCCTCCTTGAGCTGCAGCGGCAGAACGGAATTCCACAGCATCGCCTGATCTGCGACGTTGCAACAAGGTGGAATTCAACCCTACATATGTTAGACCGCCTTTACGAATAGCGAAAGGCCATCACCGATTTCCTGATGTTACAAGCGGATAAAGGTACTCCCCTGTGTAACTTAGATGTCAGCCATTGGCAGCTCATGCGTGACACCTGCCGCTTGCTCAGGCCCTTTGAGGAGGCCACGCTATTCGTGAGTCGCCAGGACTATGGGATGAACGACGTCATTCCTCTGTTGCACGTCCTGGAACAAATGCTGTTAACAATGGCTGGTCAGGGTGCGGTAGACGTGGCGCACAGATCTCCACGCCACATGACCCCTGTGGGGGCAGGACAGGAAGAAGAGGAGGAGGTAGAGGAGGACATTGGTGCTCAGGAATTATTGAGTGAAATGGGTGGTTTTTCCACTCAGCGGACAGGAGTGGAGGAGCAGGAGCATCTGGTAGAGGAGGAGGAGGAGGAGACAGAGGACCCAGACGCACCGTGGCAGTATGCTGTGGAGATGGAGGCAGGGAGTCCCTCGCATTCCTTGGCACAAATGGCCCATAGCATGCTCGCTTGCTTGCGTAGCGACAGCCGAATAATAACCATCAGACAGAGGGATGACTTTTGGCTGTCCACCTTGTTGGACCCTCGCTACCGTTCAAAAATGGTGGCCTTTTTCACACCTGCTGAGAGGGAAGCCAAAATAAAGTACTATAAAAACCACCTATGTAGTCAGTTGGTCTCTGCCTTTCTGCGCCAACGTCCATCCTCAGACACTGTGGGCCCTGTGCGCTCGCATTCCGCTGCCATGGCAGCAGGGGAGGGGTGGGGTGGTAGGAGCAGTGGCAGCTCCACCAGCAGCGGCTGCCTCAGTCTGCAGTCGATGATGAGTAGCTTTCTTCACCAGCGCAGTGAGGAAACTACTAACCAGCCGCAGCAGCAGCAGCATCAGGTGGACCTGGAGCAGGACCTCAAACAACAGGCTTGGGCCTACTTGGACAGCACCCTGCCAACCGAGGTAGACAATCCCCTTGACTACTGGGCAACGAAACTTGACCTTTGGCCCCAACTAGCTGAATTTGCCCTTGAAAGGCTGTCATGCCCGGCCAGTAGCGTGGCATCGGAGCGCGTGTTTAGTGCGGCAGGAGGTATTGTAACTCCGCGGAGGACACGACTGTCCACCCAAAGTGTGGAGAGACTCACGTTTGTGAAAATGAATCAGGCGTGGATTAGTCTGGATTTCAAACCACCAGTTCCTGACACAACTGACTAAATCCGCCATGAATCATGCCCCAAACATGTTATTAGGGACAAATGGAAGACCTCCACCTGATCCGTACATTTGTATATATATTTTATTGAGAGGCTGCTGGTCGGCCGACTCATGTTTTGCACATTTTTAATGACTTATACTCTGCAGGTCGGGCCCCTCATGAATTGGTGTTTTTAAATTATTTATACTTCGCTGGACGACCGTCACATGAATTGAACCTTTTTAATGACTTATACTCTGCTGGTCGGGCCCCTCATGAATTGGTGTTTTTAAATTATTTATACGTCGCTGGACGACTGTCACATGAATTTAAACTTTTTAATTATTTATAGTCGACCAGTTCCAGACCGATGGAATAGCAATTTTTTAAAATATTTATTTGACACGTGTTGTCCATCTCATCAATGAGGTGGACTGTTTATTTATTGGCCACGGTTTGGCCCCCTCCTGTTTCTTACATTGTTAACTTGTTGTATCGGTCACGGTTTGGCCACATGTTTGGTTGTCTTGTTAAGATTTTCTGTAATGTACACAGTTACGCTTGACTTGTCGACTTTCCACAATCTACTAAGGTATAGCATCGCATCAAAGTTTTTTTTTTTGGTCTAAACCATTTCTTATAATGTCAATTTGTAGGATACGCCGCTGTAAGGCGACCTACTTTTTTGTCACTGTGTAGACATCTATTTATAGGCCGATGTTTGGCCAGAAAGATATATTTAGTAATAACCTAGCCGTTCAAGCCGCTCACTGAACACCTCGGGAATTGCTTTGTATATCTGTCGCCTTAGAGGCCGCTGTCTGAACAGCTCATGAATTGCTTTCTATATGTGTCGCCTTTGAGGCCGCTGGCTGGACAGCTGATGAATTGATTTGTATATATGTACTTATTGTCCGCTGTCCGGACAGCTCATTAATTACTTTTTGTATATAGCCTTCCAAACCACTCTCAGAATAAGTCATGATATTCATGCTGTGTATAGCCTTATAGGCCAATGGTCAATCAAGTCATGATTGTTATAGTGTGTATAGCCTTATAGGCCGCTGTCTTTACAACTTTATAATTCCATGCAGTATATAGCCCTATCGGCCACTTTCTGGCATCCAGTTGCTGTAGCCCCCATCACCACACTGTGCCACGGGCCCCTGTACCGCCTTCTCATACTGCTGCCAGATCCATCCTCTGCCATGTGCGTCTTTGTCGTCTGCTCACGCTGCTGGGTTCCAGTTTTAAACCTAGGCCTGTGTATGGCTTCCGAATACTGCTGCCTCCACCGCCACCCTGCGCCATGTGCCTCTGTCGTCTGCTCACGCTGCTGACGGCTTCCGCTTTTTAACCTAGGCCTGTGTATGGCTTCTGAATACTGCTGCCTCCACCGCCACCCTGCGCCATGTGCCTCTGTCGTCTGCTCACGCTGCTGACGGCTTCCGCTTTTTAACCTAGGCCTGTGTATGTCTTCCGAATACTGCTGCCTCCACCGCCACCCTGCGCCATGTGCCTCTGTCGTCTGCTCACGCTGCTGACGGCTTCCGCTTTTTAAACTAGTCCTGTGTATGTCTTCCGAATACTGCTGCTCCACCGCCACCCTGCGCCATGTGCCACTTTCGGGTCTCCTCACACTGCTGCCAGGTCCATACTGATTCATGGCCCCCTGTACCGGCTCCTCATGAACGTGGTTCAGCGGGTTTGCATCACTTAACGGCAAATCGTTGACAAATGCAGGGACGTTCAGTGTTGTGCGCATTAAGCCAGACACCAAAGGGCAGCACAGACCTGTTATTACTCGCTCAAGCATGGCTGAACAAAACCAGTCTCTACCACAAATTGGACCCAGACCTGCCCAGGGTCTCGTAACTAGATTGCACGGAGCAGTAGAGTCCGTTATCGGAATTAAATAGACAAAACGCCACACCAAAAAGAGTGGCCATTTCCAACACTTATTCCAGAAAGAGGAACAACCCGTTTCATATACGGCCCGTAGACGTTTCACATCTGCCACATTCAGTCAATTTAAGACGCAAGCTCCACTTCCTGTGGTCTCTGACCGTCGATATACCTTTAAGTGTCAGCTTTGAAGCTATATTCCCTCCGGAGCACTGACACTGGTGCCCTTCCATCAACATGCCTTTAAGTTTCAGTTTTCAACCATATTCCCCACAGAAGCCAAACTCTTGGGTATCCCAGAAGCTGCTCAGCGGGTCAGGGCAATAAAGCTCCCGGTTCGCAGGTTGTTCTGTCTTATGGATGGAAGTACGACGGTATATGATCTTCTTCGCACCCACGGCATCACCTCATAAAATTTCTGCATTGCATCTGCAATCACAACGCTGACTTCCCGGATCGCCACTCAGCCATTGGACTCTTGATAGTCGTCTCCCCACACTGCTGCTGGGGGGACTTTTTAACCTAGGCCTCTGTATGGCCTTCAATTGAAGCTGCTTCCGCTCCGCCACTCTGCCATTGGACTCTTGATAGTCGTCTCCCCACGCTGCTGCTGGGGGGACTTTTTAACATAGGCCTCTGTATGGCCTTTAATTGAAGCTGCTTACGCTCCGCCACTCTGCCATGGGCCTCTTGGGTATCCCAGAAGCTGCTCAGCGGGTCAGGGCAATAAAGCTCCCGGTTCGCAGGTTGTTCCGTCTTATGGATGGAAGTATGACGGTATATGATCTTCTTCGCACCCACGGCATCACCTCATAGAATCTCTGCATTGCATCTGCAATCACAACGCTGACTTCCCGGATCGCCACTCAGCCATTGGACTCTTGATAGTCGTCTCCCCACACTGCTGCTGGGGGGACTTTTTAACCTAGGCCTGTGTATGGCCTTCAATTGAAGCTGCTTCCGCTCCGCCACTCTGCCATTGGACTCTTGATAGTCGTCTCCCCACGCTGCTGCTGGGGGGACTTTTTAACCTAGGCCTGTGTATGGCCTTCAATTGAAGCTGCTTCCGCTCCGCCACTCTGCCATTGGACTCTTGATAGTCGTCTCCCCACACTGCTGCTGGGGGGACTTTTTAACATAGGCCTCTGTATGGCCTTCAATTTAAGCTGCTTACGCTTCGCCACTCTACCATGGGCCCCTGTACCACCTCCTCTTGCTGCTGCCAGGTCCAGAGTGTGTCATGGGTCCCTGTACGGCCTCCCATTGCTGCTGACTTCATCGCCACACTCTGCCATGTGCCACTTTCAGGTCTCCTTACACTGTTGGTGGGTTCCATTTTGTGATAGGGTGCTGTATGGCCTTCCATTGCTGCTGCCTCCACCGCCACCCTGCGCCATGTGCCTCTGTCGTCTGCTCACGCTGCTGACGGCTTCCGCTTTTTAACCGAGGCCTGTGTTTGGCTTCCGAATACTGCTGCATCCACCGCCACCCTGCGCCATGTGTCTCTGTCGTCTGCTCACGCTGCTGACGGCTTCCGCTTTTTAACCTAGGCCTGTGTATGGCTTCAGAATAATGCTGCCTACACCGCCACCCTGCGCCATGTGCCTCTGTCGTCTGCTCACGCTGCTGCCAGGTCCATACTGATTCATGGCCCCCTGTACCGGCTCTTCATGAACGTGATTCAGCGGGTTTGCATCACTTAACGGCAAATCGTTGACAAACGCTGGGACGTTCAGTGTTGTGCGCATTAAGCCAGACACCAAAGGGCAGCACAGACCTGTTATTACTCGCTCAAGCATGGCTGAACAAAACCAGTCTCTACCACAAATTGGACCCAGACCTGACCAGGGTCTCGTAAGTAGATTGCACGGAGGAGTAGAGTTCGTTATTGGAATTAACTGTGAGGGACTTTTAAACCTAGGCCTGTGTATGGCCTTCAATTGAAGCTGATTCTGCTCCGCCACTCTGCCATTGGACTCTTGATAGTCGTCTCCCCACGCTGCTGCTGGGGGGACTTTTTAACATAGGCCTCTGTATGGCCTTCAATTTTAGCTGCTTACGCTCCGCCACTCTGCCATGGGCCCCTGTACTGCCTCCTCATGCTGCTGCCAGGCCCGTAATCTGCCATGGGCCCCCGTACCGACTCCTCATGCTGCTGCCAGGCCCGTAATCTGTCATGGGCCCCTGTACCGCCTCCTCTTGCTGCTGCCAGGTCCAGAGTGTGTCATGGGTCCCTGTACGGCCTCCCATTGCTGCTGTCTCCATCGCCACACTCTGCCATGTGCCACTTTCAGGTCTCCTCACACTGCTGGTGGGTTCCATTTTGTCATAGGGTGTCAGGAATGGACTCAGCACTGGTGGTGGGACTCGCCTGCCGTGTGGGCTGCAGTACCAGAGCTGACCAGCGGGTGCTCTCAGCACTGGTGGTGGAACTCACCTGCCGTGTGGGCTGCAGTACCAGAGCTGACCAGCGGGTGCTCTTAGCAGCCAGAAGCTCACAATCAGCCAAACCTGGGGCTGATTGTAGAAAGGTGTATATAAGGCATGACCAGGCCTGTGCTCTGGGCCTTGGTGTATGTTTTCCCATGAGCCTCTGTATCCTGTGTTCCTGCTTCGTTGCTGACCCGGCTTGATCCTGATCTCTGTTGACCGTCTCCTGTTCTGACTACTGGCTCATCCCTGACTATTCTTCTGCCTACTCCTATGCTGTTTGACCTCCTGTTGCTGTACCTTGGCTTGTGACCTGTTTACTCTTTGCCTGCTGCTCTGTACTGATCTGCCTCCACCGTTACCGACCCGGCTTGTCTGACCACGCTAACTACTCTGCCATCCATCCATCCTGCACGGATCCAGCCGTACCTGCACATACCTCTGGTGGATCCCCCTACCACTAGCAGGTGTACTCAGGGGCCGCGACCTGGTCTCAGTCCTGCGCCAAGTCCATCCCCACCATCAGGGGCTCTGGTGAAAAGGCAGACTGGGGCTTAGACTCCGCGCCCTGGGGAATCCTGCCCTGAGGACCGCTAGAGGTACCACCAAACGGTCATTACAGAACCCTACGGCCGGCCTGACCGTTCCACCTCTCCAGCCCTGACTACGCCTGTGTTCCTGCACCTCCTAAAGATTAGTGGAAGGTTGGTTTGCTCACTGTGCGTTTATATAGATATATATCTGGGTGGCTAATAATAAACTGTATTATATTACCTGCGTTTCCCTGTGTCAGTCCTCACCTTTCTGGTCATTCCTTGATTCCTGACATAGGGTGCTGTATGGCCTCCCATTGCTGCTGCCTCCACCGCCACACTGTGGCTCCACACTTTGGTTTTGGCCCCGTGACTGCCCAAATGAGTGAAGTGTGCGGTGATTCTAAGATCGACGGCACTCATCTGCATGTCATACTGACTGACAGTATTATTTCTCTTCCCCAGCAGACTCCAAGGGCATTTAAATTAAAGGTACAGTGTTCTGCACTAATATAAAGGCTCTCTGAAGCCTAGAAACACCCTTTTTATAAGTTAAATTCGCAGCGAATATATTCGGCTCGAAGCGAATTTATTCGGCGAATTCGGCGAATCAGCCGAACCGAATTTTTGAATAATTCGCTCATCTCTAGTCTCAATGTCTCCTGTGTCCCTTTAACTTCTGCTTTTAGTAGCTCAGTCAAGGGCCAGGTGATCATGACAATCCCTTCAACAAATCTTCAACAAATCTTTGGTAATATAGGAACAGAACCCAAAGAAGGATCTTAACTCTGTGACATTAGTCTGTGGAGGCCAAGCAGCAAGAGTTTCTTACTTTTCTGGGTCAGTGGTTATCCCCTCAGAAGAGACAACATGCACCAGGTAGGTGACTGAAGTTCCCTAAAACTAGCACTTCTATAGGGACAGTTTCAAACTCTTCTCATGGTGCCTCTGCAGGACCTTCTCAAACCATTCCTCATGTTTATCCAAGGTCCTCAAGAAGACAATGATATCACAGAGATACACAAACACCTCAAATAGGTTCATGTCTCCTACCATCCATACCATTGGTCATTGAAAAGCTGCTGGGACTCCTAAAAGGCCCTGCAAAATTCTATCAAAATAGAACAACCCCACTGGAGTGATGAAGACTGTCTTCTTTCAGTCCTCTGGATGTATGGGTATCTGATAATACCCTCTATTCGGATCCATCACAATGAATCATAGACTCTTCAGAGCATTAGCTGTGTAGTGTACTGATCAGGAAACCTTCACCTATTCAGCATCTGGTAGTCAATGCACAACTTCAGGGACCCATTCTTCATTCTTACCAGCACTATGGGTGAGGCATAGGGGGCTCTGCGATTCCCAGATGATGCCAGCCTTCTTTAGTTCTGTAAGTTGTTCACACAGGTTTTCCAAGTCACTTAATGGAATTTTGTGCTCTCTCTCTAAACATTTTGTCTTCTTGTAGGAGAATACGTACGGTGGTATGCACTCTTGGCGCAGGTTTAGGTTCTCCACTAAGACTTCTTTTGTGGCCCCACCCACAAAACTGCTTGGAGCCATGGGAGTGGCAGAATGCACTTTAGGTTTTAGCATGACTGGGAGGCCTGTATAGTTTAAGACCATAAATGGGACTTCTCCTTGATTTCTCTGTAGGGCCTTAATTGAGATCACTTCCATGTCCAACTCCACCCCTGTGTCCTCTCCCTGAGGTTTGGCTTCAAGGTTCACAAAGCACCCAGGCTGGTCCCATGTCAGTTTGAGAGTAGCTTGTAGGAAGGTGATTTCCCTTGCTTTTAATGCTCTCTCCTGCCTGCTGAGTCTCCAGAGTTTTCCTACCCTATCTGTGCCGGCCTTCTGTTTACACAGGACCCACTAGTAAGCCTGATGTACATATGGATATCCTTGACTGAAAAATGACCCGTCATTGCTACAGGAGTGAGCAAACTTAGGACAGTATTTGTTTCTATCAACAGGGAGTTTTGATTGGCCTCGGGAGGCAGACAAAAAAATCATTGCCGGCATGTTAAATATTTATGCCTGCCCAGCTACTGCCAGACTGAATTCCAGCCTAACTAGGAGACTTTTCCCATCATATTGGAACTTCCCAATGCCCCAAATTTCTAAATCCTCCAGCTTCTCCAAGGGTATGTGCTTCAAATGCTCAATATAGAAATATGGATATTGCAGTGTCACTTGAGCCCCCATATCTAGAATTGTTGTGGTGTAGAACCTGCTATCTGAATGGGTTCCAAGGGAGATGGACCCACCAGTTGTTCATGAATCTGTCCTGGTTGTTATCATTCTCACTAGTTTCCCACTCTTCCTTGGGGCTGGAGACAACTCT
Organism: Staurois parvus; assembly: GCF_062004578.1. Taxonomy (NCBI): domain Eukaryota; kingdom Metazoa; phylum Chordata; class Amphibia; order Anura; family Ranidae; genus Staurois; species Staurois parvus. The sequence continues at coordinate 375,185 of NW_028319529.1, read as the reverse complement.
CCTGAGGTTTTAAGGAATTGGTGTGCATTGCCTTTTGCAGCCCTGGGAACTTGCCTTTTGCAGGGCAGAACTGGACTATTGCTTGGAAACAGGAAGTGAAGCCGGCTGTGGAATTCTCTTGACCTTTTTGAGCTTAGATATTTTGATTTTGATGGGCAGCTTGCTCTGTCACTTGGGCCCCTTGAAGTCTCCCGCCAGTTTTCAAAGTAACAGTTTCTGTAACACCTTCCAAACTTCACTTCAACTTGGGACAATGTGCCTTAAATTTCCAACATCCCTATAGTTAAAACACCTTCTTCCAGTTGACATTTCAGACATCATATGCATTCCTTCCCAGTAGTGAAAGTTGCCATGGCTTGCCTCATGTCCAAGAGATGTCTGTAGAGAGCAATCCTATACCAAGTTCGTTTATGGTAACTAGGCTTATGTAAGCAGTTTTATTAGGTCACAATATAAAAATAAGAGATGAGGAAGGTTTTATCTTCAAATAAACATTAGAGTGTATTGTTTGACCGCAAAAAGTCATAAATATTTCAAGTTGGCTGGACAGTACGTAAGCCGCTTAGTTAAAGTGGTTGTAAAGGCTCAAGGGTTTTACTTTCATGCATTCTATACATGAAGGTAAAAAACCTTCTGTGTGCAACAGCCCTCCAGCACTCTTAATACTTACCTGAGCTACATTGTGATCCAGCGATGTGCACAAGAGCCTCATCTCTGCGGGGACTCTCCCTCCTCATTGGCTGAGACAACATTGGGAGCCATTGGGCCCTGCTGCTGTCAAGCACAGCCAGTCAGCCAATAAGAAGTGAGAGGCGGTGGGGCTGAGCAGTGGCTTGGGAGTGAGCCTGCTTTGGTGCCCTCATAGCAAGCTGCTTGCTCTGGGGGAACTCAGAAACGGTAAAGGGCAAGAAACTCCAACAGGGGACCCAAGAAAAGGAGAATCAGGGCAGCTCTGTGCAAAACCACTGCACAAAGCAGGTACGTATGACATGTTTGTTTGTTTGTTTGTTTGTTTGTTTGTTTGTTTGTTTGTTTTGCCTTTAACATCACTTTAATGGTGAGGCAGGTTGTACCTTGAAGTAAACAGTCTGTAATTTTTCAGATGCAATAGCCAAAAATATTGTACAGATACTGGACAATATGTAATCAGTTCTGTTAGGCTGCTATGTAAGTATGTAAGCAGCTTGGTTAGGCTGCATTGTAGATATGAGAGATGAGGCAGCTTTTTCCCAAAATATACATTAAGTATAATTATTTAGAGGCAATAGTTAGAAATATTGTACAGTGGCTGGAAAGTATGTAAGCAGCTTGGATAGGCTGCATTGTAGATGTGAGAGATGAGGCAGGTTTTTCCCAAACTATACATTAAGTATAATTATTTAGAGGCAATAGTTAGAGATATTGTACAGTGGCTGGACAGTATGTAAGCAATTTGTTTAGGCCACAATGTAAGATGGATTGACAAAGCCATTTGTATCTTGAAATAAACAGAGTGTATTATTTGATAAACAATAGCCATGAATATTGTGCATTTAGCAGCTGAGGTTTAACTGTAACACATTATGAGTGCTAGAGTAGCAGAATAGGCCGCAAGCTTGGAACACAGAGCAGAATTTACCATGCTGCATTCAATAACATAAATATTCAGACATTAAGGAGGAGGGTATGTATTCCTCTTCCTAATGCTTAGTGATTTGCCAGCACTGTCACATTGGGGGTGAGGAGACGGCCAAACCCATGTAACCTCCAATGGGAGACTCAATGTCCCTAACAGCTAAACAGAACCAAAGGAAAACACAAGAAGGGTAAGTAAGCATTGCTAGGACTGAGGACATTAAAATGAACTTGTTGTTAGGGGTACAGGGTGAAATGTTCTAATATTGGTGTGGGGATTGTTCATTGTTCTCTGCCATGTGGCTGCATCCCATTGTTCTAGCAAACTATTATGGGATGTAATGTTTGTGTATTGGTGTGGGGGTTGTCCATTGTTCACTGCCATGTGCTGTGTCCTATTGTTCTATTGTGTGTCTTGGTTTGGTGGGGGGTGTTTCCAGCAGACCTTCTCCCTGATAGGATGGCCTGCTGATGTGTTTCCTGTTACTGTTTGTATTTCCCCGCCCTGGGCATATATATTGTGTTTATGTTAAAATAAAGCAGTTTACTTCCTGTCTTAAGAGTCTGGTGCTGAGGAAACGAGCACCTGCCCATCGGGGGAGGAGCCTGAGCATGGCGGCAAGAGAGAGTCCGATGTAGGATCTTCCTGTGTAAGGCAATCACCTTCCCCTCAATGCGCCCTGTGAATGCTGCTGGAGATGCCTAGGATGCCCTACCTGTAAGTGGGATCCCAACGGTGAAGTGAGGAGGACGGAGTGTCGTGGGTCATTGGAGGTGGGACTGCTGGAGCCTCCCGTCTGAGATAGAGAGCAGTTGGGAGCCTGGAGGACGCAGGGCGGCCACGTGACCCCCGCAAAGGATCTCTGGGAGGAAGAGTTGCCGGCCTCGGCATTCCCAAGCAGAAGGGAGACATCGGCTTCTCACTGACAGCTGTAAGTGGAGACAGATACAAGCAGGACCCTGACACCGACTTAACACAGAAGCACTCTGCCTGCTATCTGTCAAAGAGATCAGGTGAAGGAAGAGGAATGTGACCTGGAGGAATCCCCCTAGAAGGGAAATAAAGACAGACAACAGAGAAGGAACCTGGAGAATCGCCTCACTGAAAAAGCAGCTGGAAGGAGGGTGAGTGATAATGTCTGGACTGTATATTGATCCTGTATGTGGAAGATAGAGGTTGAAGCAAAGAAGGAACACACGGAGGAATAGGGGGATTCCCAAGGGGACAGAAGAAAATTTGAATTCTCCCAAGGATAATTTTTACCACAGGTCCTAGAGCTTAGAGAAAAGGGACTGAATTTATAACAAATATGAAGAGCAAAAATAGTAAAGGGAGTGGTTCCAAGCACCCCCAATCTGGAACGATTAGGAAATATACGTCCCAAGGAAATGTGACCCCAGAAAGATCTCAGGAGGCTTCTGAAAGGAGTATAATGGAAAACAGCCTTGATAAGAGCACCAGGTCATCTGAGGAAATTAATAATAATAATCAACAAACATCAGAGGGAATAAAGTCAAGAGAAAATGAAGGAGAATTACAAATCCCAAATAAAAAGGAGATGGCAGAAATGTTTAAAAATCTGGAAAAATCTATTAAACAAGAGATGGGGATTATCCGGAACGATTTGGGACATTTATTATCCAGAGTAGAAGAAATGGAGGAAAAAATTAAAAAACATGATCAAGCTATTCCAGAGTTAAAAAATCAGATAATGGAGATGAGGAAAGAACAAAAAAAGCTGCAATATAACTTGGAGATACAAGGTAACAAGCATAGGAAAAATAATCTTAGGTTAAAAGGAGTCCCGGAGCTCACACAAGGAGAAGGGACAATATGTAAAATCTTAAACTCCATTACGGATAAACCCAGTACCGAGAAATATGAATTGGACAATGTATATAGGATAGGAAGGTTCCAACGGGATCGGGTGGAAGAGAAACCAAGAGATGTAGTTGTACAATTCTATAAATATGGAGATAGAGAAGAGGTATGGAAGAAGATAAAAGGAAGAGCCAGTATTATATATGGAGGAAAAAATATACAAGTTTTTGCAGACCTGACAGCCGAAACATTGTGGAGAAAGAGATCACTGAAACCACTTCTAGAACAGATGAAAAAACAGAATATACAATATAGATGGAGTAGCCCGACGTGTTTAATGGGATGGAAGAATGGAGTCACTGCATACCTGAGATTTCCTGAAGAACTAAGACTTTTTTGATAAACTTAATATTCAGAAAATAGGGGTCCCAGGTTGGGAGGAGGAAGAAGGGATAAGTGCTATGAGAAAAGAGGAATGGCAGCTAGTTAGAAGGAGAAATAGAGAAATGACAGATAGGGGGGCATTGGGGGAAATGGAGGAAAGGTGAGCCGCACATGGTCAGAGATCAACCCAAGGGTTAAAAATCAAAGGTGGAATTAGGCCCACAAATGATTAGAAGGCAAATAGTAGGCCTAATGGGGGGGGGGGGGGATGGGGGAGGGTGGAGGGGGGGGGGGAGAATGGGGGGAGGTGAAGGGGGGAGGGAAATGGAGAATAAGGGTAACACTCTGTAGGACTGAGAGAGGTATCAAAGCAAGGGAAAAGAGAAGGAGGATAATTAGGCGATCTCCGGTTGGAAAGGAAAAAAGGATATAAAAAGGATGGAAGAATTACAAGTCATTACTTATAATGTAAAGGGGTTAAATTGTCCTGGGAAGAGATTTAGATTATTTAAGGAGTTACATCATCAAGCAGTTTCGGTGGTTTTTTTGCAGGAGACACATCTTGAGATAGAATCTAAGGTGAAGTTGAAATCTAGAGATTATCCAACATGGTATTATGCAGATTCCCCGATTAAGAGAGCTAAAGGGGTGGCGATAGGGTTCAGAAAAAATATAAGATTTGAACTGAAGGATAGAAAAGTGGACCCAGAGGGGAGATATTTGTTTTTGAAGGGTAAAATACAAGAGGTGGAGTGCACAGTAGCTAATATATATTGTCCAAATAAAAAACCAGAGACGTACTTGAAGGGTGTGTTAAAAAAGTTGATGGATTTTAAAGAGGGTTGTTTAATACTGGCGGGAGATTTTAATTTTTGCATGGATCCACAAAAGGATACAACTTCCCATGTGCAGCGAGAGGGGAGTAGATCTTTGAGACTATTAAAGAAGGTGATCCATGAGTGCCAATTGGTAGACGCATGGAGAATCTTGCATATGAAAGATAGAGACTACACATTCTTCTCAAATGCACATGAGACGTATTCAAGGTTGGACTATATATTGATAGAACATCAATTTATAGAGTCAATGGTTAAAGCAGATATAGGAGTAATGACACTTTCGGACCATGCCCCTGTTGTATTGAGGATGGGATGGGGAAGGAGGAGAACAGAAGGGGTAGGATGGAGGCTGAATGAAACACTTCTTATGGACAAGGATATTGCACAGAGGATTGGGAAAGAAATTGAGAGATTCTTTAGAGAGAATGAGACAGAAGATGTGTCTAGGGCAACAGTATGGGAGTCTCACAAGACATATAAGAGGAATCTTGATTGCTATAGGGGCAAGAAAGAAAAGAGAAAGGAGAGAAAAAATTAGTGGGTTCTTAAAGGATATATCTGAGCTAGAACAGATACATAAAAACAGCATGGTAAAACAAATTAAGCAGAAGATAACAAAAAAGAAAGAGGAGTTGGAAATTCTGATGGAAGAGGAGAGAAGGAGAGTTTATAACAAAGTGCTAAGTGAGAACTATAAATGGGGAGATAGGCCAGGAAAATATCTAATGAGAACCTTAAAGAACAAAAAAAAACAGGAACTATATAGATAAAATAAAAAGCCCCAAGGGAGAATTGGTCCACTCAAATAAAGAGATCGCAAAGGTGTTTGTGGATTATTACAGGAAGTTGTATAATATCAACCCTTACGATGTAGTAAATAATATGGAAAAGGAATAAAGGGAAAAAAGGAAGATATATCTAAAAAATGCGGGACTACCGAAACTAAAAGAAGACCAACTAAATTCCCTTGAAGCAGAGATCACACAAGAAGAGATAAAAATAGCAGTAAAAAGCATGGAGATGGGGAAGAGCCCAGGACCGGATGGCTATACAGCAGGGTACTATAAAAAATTTAGTGAAATATTAATCCCCAAATTGGAAAAATATATGAACGCCCTGGGAGGAGAGATGGACATGAGGGGAGAATCTTTACAGGCTCATATGGTACTGTTACATAAAGAAGGGAAAGATGCCTCGCAGTGTTCGAGTTACAGGCCCATCTCACTGTTGAATTTAGACACTAAGATATATACAAAGGTCCTGGCGAATAGGTTGAAGGAGTTCATGCCTGAATGGATACATGGAGATCAGGTGGGCTTTGTCCCAGGAAGAGAGGGCAGGGACAACGGGTTGAGATCCCTGATGCTGATACAGAGAAGTAAAAAAGGGGAGGTACCGGTGGTGGCCCTTTCAATTGACGCAGAAAAGGCCTTAGAAGCCCTGGGAATTGGAGTTAGAATGAGGGAATGGATTGGAAAGCTGTACAGTAAGCCCTCAGCAGTGGTAATAGTAAATGGGGAAAAAACAGAGCCCATCGGGATGTCAAATGGAACAAGGCAGGGCTGCCCTCTGTCCCCCTTATTATATGTTATGTCATTAGAGCCTTTTTTATCAACAATAAGGAAAAACGGAGATATAAGGGGAATTCAGATAGGAAAAGTAGAACATAAAGTGGCAGCTTTTGCAGATGATCTGCTGTTTTATGTGGGGAATCCCAGGATAACACTCCCAAATCTAATGAAACTGCTGAAGGAATATGGAGAAATATCAAATTTAAAAATCAACCCAACAAAAACTGAGATCTTAAACATAAACATCCCAAAAAGCGAAAAAGAAAAAATACAAAGAATTTCCCTTTATTTGGAAAGAAAGAGATATAAAATATTTGGGAGTAAGGCTTAGTGCGGCGTATAAAAACTTGTATAAACTAAACTATATTTCATTATTAAATGAAGTAAAGGGGGAATTAAAAGCGTTAGAGAGAGGATTTCCATCGTGGTTAGGACGTATAAACCTAGTAAAAATGATAATTGTACCAAAAATTTTATACAGATTCCAAATGATACCAATCAAACTCCCGGAAGCTTTTTTTAAAGTAATAAAAAGAATGATAACAGGATATATCTGGAGGAAGAAAAAACCGAGGGTGTCCCATGAAATACTAAGTAGAGATAAAGAGAAGGGTGGTCTGGGAGTTCCAGATATAAAGAGATATTACAAAGCAGTAATATTAGGGAGAATTTTTGACTGGACATTCAATTTAGAGGGGAAAAGTTGGGTAAAAATTGAGAATACACTTAGTGGAACTAATTTGAATAGAATAATATGGTTACCGGCACAATATAGAGGATTGAAGGAGGATTTAAGTTTGTACACTGTAAATGTATTAAGGGAATGGGATAAAATACACAAATATATGAAATGGGAATTTAATTCTATACTAATGCCACTAAGAAACACAGAATTCTTTCCACCAGGTAGAGAAGAGATAACAGGTAGATGGTTTATAAAGGAAGATGTCCAACTCAGAGATATAATGGGAGAAGGGAAATTGAAGACCTTTAAAGAGTTGGAAAAGGAAAAGGGAAATATTTTCACCAGGCTAGATGAGTGGCGTTACTACCAATTAAAATGTTTTTGGGGAAATCTCCCAAAACCCCTGAGAATGAAAAAGGATTGGAATTTGTTTGAAAGGTTGTTGGATGCACGGGGTGATGGGAAACACGGAATAGCTAAAATATATGGAATCCTCACAGATTTAGACACAAACCCTAAACCAATGCACATAGCAAAATGGAAAAGAGACATGGGGGTGGTATTAGATGAAGGAAAACAGAAAAAAATAAATAGATTAGTTCACGGAAATGTAAGTTTGAGGGATGTAGAAACAAATTATAAATGTTTGACAAGATGGCACATTGTTCCGAGCGTGGAGTGTAAGATAAGTGGGGAGAAATCACAGTGGTGTTGGCGAGAGTGCGGGGAAGTGAGGACAGTGTATCATATTTGGTGGGAATGTCCAAAGATTCAAATATTCTGGAAAAAAATAGTACATTTAATAGAGAACATCATCGAAATGAACATCGGGTTAGATCCAGGGATGTGCCTGCTACATAGCTCAGAGCTATCAGTCAGTAAATATAAGAAATTAGGTTTAGGGTACTATTTGAACGCAGCAGAAAAGCCTGATCCTCAAGTATTTGAAGAAAAAAGAAATACCGAAAGAGGAGGAGTGGATAGAAAGAGTAAATTGGACTAGTAAGATGGAGAAGACATATTATATACAGGAAGATAAGCTGGAGGTATATCTCGCGAAATGGGAAAAATGGGAAAACTTTGTAATAAACGTGAGAAAGTGAAAAGTAAAACGCCATAGAGAATAGAAGAGGGGTAAGATATGCTTGCTTTTGATAAAAGATAAGGAAAATGCAGAGTGGGGGGGGTTAAGGGGGGGAAGGGGTTAATGTTTTAACCTCCCTGGCGGTATGATTATTTCAGATTTTTGGTGCTGAAAGCGGTACCATTATTTTGCATGGAAATATGTTTTTTTTTTTTTATTGTAGACCTGTAATTTTTAGGAATAACTCACTGAAATCTGTCCGAGCAAGAGTCTAGTAAACATCCCGGGTAGGATAAAATTTGAAACACTAAATCATAAATTATAATTTAATAAATAATCATAAAAATAATAATATAATAATAAATTTAATGTAATAATATAATCAAACCAAAAACACTTAAATTTGAAATATAGCGCCAAGTTCGCACATCACTGAGCAAAGTCGCAAAATCGTTTTCACTGTTTGATGACGAATTTCCCCACAAATCATTATCACTCAATTCTGCAAGTGGTTCTGATTTACTATCGCTGTTCTCTAGCTGGTCTAAAACCGCTTTTGACCTAAAGGGACACTTTTTGGACACCATGGACATTTCTCAGTTTCCAGGCAATAAGAACAGTAAAAATGCAGGCAGGACACAGGACAAAGCACTCGGGACAAAATGTATGTGAAATGGTTTGATACAGTAATGGAATACTATGTGATTTTAGTGATTTTAGTGAATGTCACTTTTTGTCATTTTTGAATTTCCCGCCGTTCCGTCCCCCGTACGTCCCGACGCTCACAGGGGACGGAACCCAGATTACAGATGCCGGCATCCGCCGGATTACATTGTCGGGGACACTGCAGGAGGGACATCGTGGGAGCGCAGGACAAGGTAAGTGATACAGGGATCGTGGAGCAGCGCCGCATGGTAAGCCCGAGTGTAGCTCGGGGTTACCGCTTGTGGTACTGAAACCTTACCCCGAGCTACACTCGGGAATACCGCCAGGGAGGTTAAGAGGGGGTAAATGAAGTAATAAGAAATAATTGTATATTTATGATGATTGAGATGAAAATGTTTTTATCTTTTTTTTTTCTATTGTTATTACTGTGAAAAAATAATAAATATTTAAATTAAAAAAAAAAAAAAGAGTCTGGTGCTGTCTATTTCCTATGTGGTCAGCGGTGGTGTCCGTGGATAATGTTCGGACAGGGAAGATGGAGTCTAACGGAAATACCCTAGCGCAGTCGGGGTCCGGCTCCGTTACCATATTCTTCAGATTTTTTTAACATATAAAAAAGTCATTTTAACATATATTTTTGCATATATACATAAATGCATTACAAAAATGTAGAATTGTATTTTTAAAGACATACAGTATATTTGAAATGTATTTTTAAAAATATTTTTCATATATTTTGTAATAAAAACGCATTTCAACGTGCAGTATATATACTGTATATACTCTATATATATATATATATATATATTTATATATATATGTATAATTATTATTATATAGCGCCAACAGTTTGCTCGGCGCTTTACAATATAACAGGAGACAATACAGCAACAATACAGTTCAATACAAGAGGGATAGGAGGGCCCTGCTCCTCGGAGCTTACAATCTGGGAGGGAGTGGCTAGTAGTACAAAAGGTAGTAACTGCGGGGGATGCACTGATTGGAAGAGTAGAAGATTCCATTATTAGATGAGGGCAGGATAGGCTTCCCTGAAGAGATAGGTTTTCAGAGATCGCCTAAAAGTGAGCAGAGTAGGCGATAGTCTGATAAATTGGGGTAGAGAGTTCCAGAGGATGGGAGAAGCTCTGGAGAAGTCCTGGAGACAAGCATGGGAGGAGGAGACAAGGGAGCTATGGAGCAGGAGGTCTTGCAAGGAGCGGAGAGTACGGTTTGGGTGATATTTGGAGACAAGATTGGTGATGTAATTTGGGGCTAAGTTATAAATGACTTTATATGTTATTGTTAATGTTTTGAATTTTATCCATTGGGCAATGGGAAGCCAGTGGAGGGATTGGCAGAGAGGGGTGGCAGATACAGAACGGTTAGTAAGGTGGATGAGTCTGGCAGCAGCATTCATAATAGACTGAAGAGAGGTGCAGCATTCATAATAGACTGAAGAGAGGTTAGCCTGCGATGAGGTCGGTCAATGAGGAGGGAGTTACAATAGTCAAGGTGAGATATAACAAGGGAGTGAATAAGTTGCTTAGTGGTTTCCGAGGTTAGGAACGGGCGTATCTTGGAGATGTTGCGGAGGTGAAGTCTACAATATTTGGACAGTGATCGGATTTGGGGCTGAAAGGACAGATGGGAGTCTAGGATTACACCTAGTACCCTGGCATGAGGGGAGGGACTGATGGTTGTATTAGTGGTCTTGATGGAGAAGTCAGGGGAGGGAGCACGGGCTGGAGGGAATACTAAGAGCTCAGTTTTTGAAAGACTGAGTTTGAGGAAGTGGAGTGACATCCATGCCGATATGTCACTTAGTAGGTTAGTAATGCGAGAGGAGACTGAAGGGGCGAGGTGAGGAGTAGAAAGATAGATTTGTGTGTCATCAGCATAGAGATGGTACTTAACCACTTCCAGTCCGGACACTTTTACCCCCTTCCTGACCAGGGCAATTTTCAGCTTTCAGCGCTATCACACTTTGAATGACAATTGCGCGGTCATGCAACACTGTACCCAAATAAATTTTTTACCATTTTTCTGACACAGATAAAGCTTTATTTTGGTGGTATTTATTCACCACTGGGATTTTTATTTTTTTTGCTATGTAAATGAAAATTCCAAAAATTTTGAAAAAAAGTGTGTTTTTTTATAAAATTTTGCAAATAAATAATATTTCATCATAAATCTTTGCCAAAATTTATTCCGTTATCTTTTTAGTAAAAAAAAAAATCCAAATTAGTTTATAACCAAAAATTATAATTTTTAAACATTTTTTTTACATTTTTATTTTATTTTTTACATACTGTCACCCTAGCAGTACAGTGTCACCATGGTGACACTGTACTACTTGTGGGGGGTGATGAAGATTTTTTTTTTTTTTTTTACACTGATTGCTTTTACACCCATATAGGATGTAAAAGCAATCATTTCTCTTTCTCTCTGTCTGTATTCTTGCACTCATTGAGAAGTACTGAGCTGTGATTGGTCACAGCTTGTCACATGGTACAAGGCTGTTGTGAATAGCCTTGTACCATGTGACCTCTGTGATCATTCACAGATTTCACACGTAGTAAGCAATGATGCCACAAGTGACATCTTGCTTACTACTTTGCATGTGATCACTGATTGGACAATCAATGATCACATTATTGGGACCTCGTACAGAGGTCCCGTCCGATGATCAGTGTTTCACTGTGTCCGGAGGACACAGCGGGCACCGGATCGCAGTGCTGCGCGCTCCCAGGGAGCACGCACAAGCAGGGTGCGGGGAGGCCGTTTATAAACAGCCACCCGACCCTCCACTGCCACCATCCAGCCGTTTATATGCAACAGCTGGTCGGGAAGTGGTTAAAGCCATGGGAGTTTATCAAGTGACCAAGGGAGGAGGTGTAGATGGAGAAGAGTAGGGGGTCCAAGGACAGAACCTTGAGGGACCCCTACAGAAAGAGGAAGTAGAGAGGAGGAGCCAGAGTTATAGGGAACGCTGAAGGAGCGCTACGATAGGTAGGAGGAGAACAAGGAGAGAGCAGAGTCTCAGAGGCCAAAAGAGTGGAATTTTTTGAGGAAGATGGGATGGTCAACAGTATCAAAAGCCACAGAGAGGTCAAGTAGTAAGAGTACGGAGTAGTGGCCATTGTTTTAGCAGTTAGTAGATCATTAGTGAGTTTTAGTAGGGCAGTTTCCACGGAGTGTAGTGAGCGAAAGCCAGACTGTAAAGGGTCAAGAAGGTTGTTTTCAGTGAGGTAGGAGCTCAGGCGATTGTAGACTAAGCGTTCTAAGAGTTTAGAGGTAAACGGGAGCAGGGAGATGGGTCTTAAGTTGTTCTGGTCGGTGGGGTCCAGGGGAGGGCTTTTTAAGTATGGGAGTGACGTGTGCATGCTATAGAGGGGAGGGGAAGGCACTGTTAGAGAAGGAGAGATTGAAGATGTGAGAGAAGAAGCATAGGATGGAAAAAGAGGGTGTCTGTGCAGTGGAGATGCCACTTCGAATTGCATCAATCTTGTTTTTGAAATGATTTGCAATTTTTTAAGCAGTGAGTGAGGTACTGGGTGGAGGTGGAGGTGGAGAAAGTAGAGAGTTAAAAGTGGAGAAGAGACAACGAGGACTGGATGACAAGCTATTGATGAGAGTGACAAAGTAGGCTTGTTTGGCAGCATGGAGGGAGAAATTGTATGTTAAGAAAGCAGATTTATATAGGGTAAAAGGTTGGTGAGATTTGGTTTTACACCACAATGTCGTTTAACATTTCTGGTGTCGTCAGTCTGCCATGGTTGTAATAGTTGTGCCCTGATGCTTCGTGTTGTTAGAGGAGCAAGTGAGTCTAATGTAGATGAAAGTGAACTGTTGTAGACAGCAGTGGCCAGTTCAGGGCAGGACAGGGGAGAGATTCTGTCATAGAGCTGGTCAGTTGCAGAGTAGAAAGGAGCAGGGTTCAAGTTGTGAAGGTTTCTGCTGGTAATTGTTTGCTGCTTGGAGGGATAGGTTTTTGGAGACGAGGACACTGTGAAGGTAATGAGATTGTGATCAGAGAGAGGAAAGGGGGTGTTTGTGAGGTTGTAGGGAGTGCAAAGATGGGAGAAAACAATGTCTAATGTATTCCCATCAGAGTGAGTGGAGGATTGTGTCCATTGTGCTAAGGCAAAAGATGAGGTTATGTTGAAGAGTTGGGATGTAGCCGGGTTGTTCACATTAATGGGGATGTTAAAATCTCCAAGAATGATAGTGGGTAGTTCAGAGGAGAGAAAGTAGGGTAGTCAGGCAGCGAAATCATCAAGAAAGCAGGACACTTGTCCAGACGGCCGATAGATCACTGCAATCCTCAGAGAAATGGGAGAAAACAGCTGAATGCAGTGAGTCTCAAAAGAAGAGAAGGATAGAGAGGGAGGGTTAGGGACGACTTGAAAGGTGCTCAGTGGGGATAGAAGCAAACCAACCTCACCTCCTTTTTGACCACTGGGTCTGGGTGAGTGGGTCCAGAGAAGGCCTCCATAGGAAAGTGCTGCAGGAGAAGAAGAATCTGCTGCTTGAAGCCAGGTTTCTGTAATTGCTAGTAGGTTAAGGGAGCGGGTGACAAAAAGGTCGTGGACAGAGGTGAGCTTATTACAGACAGAGCGGGCATTCCAGAGCGTACATCATAAAGGGAGGGTGGTTTTTGGGAGCATGGGGACTGATATTAAATTGAGCGGATTGCGGCTATTCTTGGAGGAAAGAGGGTGTCTGGTGTGGGGGTGAGATACTGGAGGACCAGGGTTTGGGGAGATATCCCCAGAGATTAGAAGAAGGGGGTGAGGAAAGTAAGATGGGAGCGGGATGTATATGAGTGCACATGTCTTCCTGTCCTGGTGTTTGGGTCAGCAGGAAAGTAAAGTATCAGCAGGAGGCGATGAGAGCAGTAGTAGGGAGATGGTAGCAGTGAGGGTGAATAAAAAAGAAAATATCCTCCTGCGCTTAATATGGATGCGTCCCTATCTTACAGCCGCTATCACTCTGCCTCAACCAATAGATCATAAATACCATATACTAAATAGTGAAGCGCTAACAAATACCTAAAAAAACCCTATATATACATCTAAAATACCATCTGAACCTATAGTAATAAATACCATAAAGTGATAAAAAAATATATATGATAAGTCTAATTGGTGAAAAACTACGATACATAAATATCTCATATATAAACTAACCATTAATACCTCATAATTAATCCATGATGAAAAATAACAGATAATGTATTATTAATTAATCCTCAAATAAATCAGTGATGTAAAATCAATAATCATAATTGTGCTAATTCATAAACAAATAAAAAGTGTAACTATCCGTGATAAATTGTGACAAGCCTATGAATTTAAATAAACTGTGATTTCTTCATCAAAGCAGTGAGGGTGAGATGTATAAGCTTTGAGGTGGAGCAGAGGAGTAAAGAGAAAAGATTTTGGGAACACAGGATAGTAGTATGAAAAGGAGGAGTAGAGGTGGCATGTTAAAGGTAGATGGAGTGGCAATCAGACTTGTAGGAGATGTTTCTCAAGGTGCTTGCAGTCCATCCAGCGTGCAGTAGAGTTCTTTATTGTATCTTTCTGCTGCTTGGGTTATCCTGCTTTAGTTAAACTGCTGTGTTCAACTGCTTCTTCACACTCCAGCATCAAACACACTCACGCAGAAAACTACACCCCATCTGTGACTGCGCCCCCCGTCTGTGACCTCCCCCCATGAGCTGGTCTAAATTTATAGGGAGATGGTCAAATGAGCAACTTTTCTCTGCCCCAATTAGGAACTGATAACGATCACATGAATTGGGTGGGGGGGGGGGGTGTTTCTCAAAGACAGACCAGACACAGGCCAAAGTCATAAAGAAGTGTAACAGTGCGTTGCTGGAGATACAGTTTAAAGTGGAGATGAGAGCAGATGAGCAGCATTTATATATATATTTATTTATTTATTGAAATATATTTTGAAATATATTGAATATGAAATTGTAGCTTTTCAAATATATCTCAATATATTTGGAAAGAATATTTTTAAAATATATTTCAAGTATATTTTTCTTCCATATGGGTAATTACAATATTAACCCTCATTGATGTGTTGTAACATGTTTTTACATGCTCTCCAAACTAATCATGCTTCAATGATTATTTCAGGCTAATAAGTATTAGTAATAATAAACTAATAAGTACTAATGGTAGCCAATTTAAAGCCAAGAAGCAATGGAGCTGTCATTTGGTGGGAACCTTCGTTGGGAGAAGACTTTTTTTTTCTTTTTCGGGTCAGCGGCTGGTGTTCATTGTGATTGATGCTGGATCTATTTGTTGAAATCTACCTATAAATGCAATAGCCAGGGCTTTTATTCTCAGACAACAGGTGCAGGAACTCTCCCTTTCCAAGTCATTCCTTGCCACCTCCACACAATGTTCATTGGTTCCACCCCCTCCCAGTACCACCCTTTTAGAGAATACAGAACCAAGTATCATTTTGTGGTGCTAAGTAAGTTGTATGGAAAAGCAGAAAAAATAGATTCCCTGCAGCCAGCAACAATAAACCCCCTCAAGCAACAATAGATCCCCCAACAATAGATCTCCCCTCAGCCAGCATCAATAGACCCTCCAGCAATCGGCAATAATAGACCCCTCTCTCAACAGTAGATCCATCCCATCAACAATTGACCACCCTGCCAACAATAGATCCCCCGCCACCATCAATAGACCTCCTTAGCACAATAGACCCCCCGCAACATTAGATCCCCAACAGCCAACATTAATAGACCATCTAACGAACCCCAGCATTCCTTGCCATTATGTACATTTAATGTTGGAGGTGCCAGAACTGCGTTCCCCCTGCAAAAAAAATCCTTTGCGATAGTAATCTGCTGATCTGCTGCAGGTCCTGCCTCTCGGTCTCCCTATGTAGGGACTCTTTGTGAAAGCATGTAAGTGCACCAGTTTTCCTATGCTTTATGTATTTACTTTTTTTTGGATATGTTATTTGTTTCAAAATTGGTGTAAAATTATATTTTTAAGGATATATCCTAATTTATGTTTTTATAGTTAGGTCA